>NC_141825.1:3372678-3679285 GCF_982586985.1 Callionymus lyra | reverse complement strand
TTTAACAAGTGATGAACGGGGGAGAGCGCGAACGCAGTCCCCCACTACCAGAAATTATGCAGTCGAGATTCCCACATTTGGGGAATTCGCAAAGGTCAGCATGACCTAGAGTGCAATGGCCGGGCCTCGCCTTGGGTGAACCACCTTCCTGATCATGGTGTCTCCCCTGCCAGGTAAGTATGAATTGTAGAGCTCATAGACTTGATGGCCTGGAAATAATCCCTTGTTCTTACTCATGGTGGGGAGTAATGAGCCACACAGGGTAAGGAACAAGGCAGAGTAAGGAGCCACACAGAGTAAGAACCCAGACCTAGTAAGGAGAGCAACACTATGAAAGGAACCAGACAGATTAAGGAACCATATAGGGTAAGGAACAAGGCAGAGTAAGGAGCCACACTATGAAAGGAACCAGACAGAGTAAGGAACCATATAGGGTAAGGAACAAGGCAGAGTAAGGAGCAACACTATGAAAGGAACCAGACAGAGTAAGGAACCATACAGGGTAAGGAGCCATACAGAGAAGGGAACCAGGAAGGGTAAGGAACGAAATACCCCCATCCTTCTCCTCACTTGAACACTCCACATCAATTGGGAAAGGCCTTGGCCAACCGCTTGAGGGGTTTGTACACTTAATTTCCATACAACTTTTAGGTTTTTGCACTGTTCCCAGAGATAATGCAATACCGGGTCAATGCGCAGAGAGGGTGGAGCAAGCCCCTGGCCCTTCTCCCATGTCCAAAAATCAATTTAATATATGGTCTCCATATAGGAGACGTATCAGATATTAAACTGATAAGAACAGATACTACACTTGATCTTAGCCAAAAGGCCGAGAAGCGATGGCAACCATGTGCATGACCTTTTAGAGGGGCTCGAAAGGTCAACGAGAGCCACTTACGGGGCCACAAAGGGTAAAGAACCAGAAAAGGTAGGGAGCCACATAGGGTAAGGAACCACACAGGGTAAGGAACCACACAGGGTAAGGAGCCACACAAAGAAAGGAACCTGACAAAGTAAGGAGCCACACAGAGTAAGTAACCAGACAGAGTAAGGAACAACACAGAGTAAGGAACCAGACAGAGTAAGGAGCAACACAGAGTAAGGAGCAACACAGGGTAAGGAACAACACAGAGTAAGGAGCCACACAGAGTAAGGAGCCACACAGGGTAAGGAACAACACAGAGTAAGGAGCCAAACAGGGTAAGGAGCCATACAGAGAAAGGAACCAGGCAGGGTAAGGAACCAGATCTCCTTCTCCTCACTGGAATGCTCCACATCAATTGGGAAAGGCCTGGGCCAACAGTTTGAGATCAGTCCAGTGCTAAGAAGGTCGACAAAGGTCATTCACTGAGAGCGCGATTTTAACTTGATCCCAGAAGGTGATTCCAACCTACCCGGCAACTTGTTAAACCCTACAGACAAGGACAAGCCTCGGCTGAGTGTTCCACACGAGCTTGCATCAAACTAAAGCATTCTTTAACAAGTGATGAACGGGGGAGAGCGCGAACGCAGTCCCCCACTACCAGAAATTATGCAGTCGAGATTCCTACATTTGGGGAATTCGCAAAGGTCAGCATGACCTAGAGTGCAATGGCCGGGCCTCGCCTTGGGTGAACCACCTTCCTGATCATGGTGTCTCCCCTGCCAGGTAAGTATGAATTGTAGAGCTCATAGACTTGATGGCCTGGAAATAATCCCTTGTTCTTACTCATGGTGGGGAGTAATGAGCCACACAGGGTAAGGAACAAGGCAGAGTAAGGAGCCACACAGAGTAAGAACCCAGACCTAGTAAGGAGAGCAACACTATGAAAGGAACCAGACAGATTAAGGAACCATATAGGGTAAGGAACAAGGCAGAGTAAGGAGCCACACTATGAAAGGAACCAGACAGAGTAAGGAACCATATAGGGTAAGGAACAAGGCAGAGTAAGGAGCAACACTATGAAAGGAACCAGACAGAGTAAGGAACCATACAGGGTAAGGAGCCATACAGAGAAGGGAACCAGGAAGGGTAAGGAACGAAATACCCCCATCCTTCTCCTCACTTGAACACTCCACATCAATTGGGAAAGGCCTTGGCCAACCGCTTGAGGGGTTTGTACACTTAATTTCCATACAACTTTTAGGTTTTTGCACTGTTCCCAGAGATAATGCAATACCGGGTCAATGCGCAGAGAGGGTGGAGCAAGCCCCTGGCCCTTCTCCCATGTCCAAAAATCAATTTAATATATGGTCTCCATATAGGAGACGTATCAGATATTAAACTGATAAGAACAGATACTACACTTGATCTTAGCCAAAAGGCCGAGAAGCGATGGCAACCATGTGCATGACCTTTTAGAGGGGCTCGAAAGGTCAACGAGAGCCACTTACGGGGCCACAAAGGGTAAAGAACCAGAAAAGGTAGGGAGCCACATAGGGTAAGGAACCACACAGGGTAAGGAACCACACAGGGTAAGGAGCCACACAAAGAAAGGAACCTGACAAAGTAAGGAGCCACACAGAGTAAGTAACCAGACAGAGTAAGGAACAACACAGAGTAAGGAACCAGACAGAGTAAGGAGCAACACAGAGTAAGGAGCAACACAGGGTAAGGAACAACACAGAGTAAGGAGCCACACAGAGTAAGGAGCCACACAGAGTAAGGGACAAGACAGAGTAAGGAGCAACACAGAGTAAGGAGCCACACAGGGTAAGGAACAACACAGAGTAAGGAGCCAAACAGGGTAAGGAACCAGACAGGGTAAGGAGCCATACAGAGAAAGGAACCAGGCAGGGTAAGGAACCAGATCTCCTTCTCCTCACTGGAATGCTCCACATCAATTGGGAAAGGCCTGGGCCAACAGTTTGAGATCAGTCCAGTGCTAAGAAGGTCGACAAAGGTCATTCACACGAGCTTGCATCAAACTAAAGCATTCTTTAACAAGTGATGAACGGGGGAGAGCGCGAACGCAGTCCCCCACTACCAGAAATTATGCAGTCGAGATTCCCACATTTGGGGAATTCGCAAAGGTCAGCATGACCTAGAGTGCAATGGCCGGGCCTCGCCTTGGGTGAACCACCTTCCTGATCATGGTGTCTCCCCTGCCAGGTAAGTATGAATTGTAGAGCTCATAGACTTGATGGCCTGGAAATAATCCCTTGTTCTTACTCATGGTGGGGAGTAATGAGCCACACAGGGTAAGGAACAAGGCAGAGTAAGGAGCCACACAGAGTAAGAACCCAGACCTAGTAAGGAGAGCAACACTATGAAAGGAACCAGACAGATTAAGGAACCATATAGGGTAAGGAACAAGGCAGAGTAAGGAGCCACACTATGAAAGGAACCAGACAGAGTAAGGAACCATATAGGGTAAGGAACAAGGCAGAGTAAGGAGCAACACTATGAAAGGAACCAGACAGAGTAAGGAACCATACAGGGTAAGGAGCCATACAGAGAAGGGAACCAGGAAGGGTAAGGAACGAAATACCCCCATCCTTCTCCTCACTTGAACACTCCACATCAATTGGGAAAGGCCTTGGCCAACCGCTTGAGGGGTTTGTACACTTAATTTCCATACAACTTTTAGGTTTTTGCACTGTTCCCAGAGATAATGCAATACCGGGTCAATGCGCAGAGAGGGTGGAGCAAGCCCCTGGCCCTTCTCCCATGTCCAAAAATCAATTTAATATATGGTCTCCATATAGGAGACGTATCAGATATTAAACTGATAAGAACAGATACTACACTTGATCTTAGCCAAAAGGCCGAGAAGCGATGGCAACCATGTGCATGACCTTTTAGAGGGGCTCGAAAGGTCAACGAGAGCCACTTACGGGGCCACAAAGGGTAAAGAACCAGAAAAGGTAGGGAGCCACATAGGGTAAGGAACCACACAGGGAAAGGAACCACACAGGGTAAGGAACCACACAGGGTAAGGAGCCACACAAAGAAAGGAACCTGACAAAGTAAGGAGCCACACAGAGTAAGTAACCAGACAGAGTAAGGAACAACACAGAGTAAGGAACCAGACAGAGTAAGGAGCAACATAGAGTAAGGAGCAACACAGGGTAAGGAACAACACAGAGTAAGGAGCCACACAGAGTAAGGAGCCACACAGAGTAAGGGACAAGACAGAGTAAGGAGCAACACAGAGTAAGGAGCCACACAGGGTAAGGAACAACACAGAGTAAGGAGCCAAACAGGGTAAGGAGCCATACAGAGAAAGGAACCAGGCAGGGTAAGGAACCAGATCTCCTTCTCCTCACTGGAATGCTCCACATCAATTGGGAAAGGCCTGGGCCAACAGTTTGAGATCAGTCCAGTGCTAAGAAGGTCGACAAAGGTCATTCACTGAGAGCGCGATTTTAACTTGATCCCAGAAGGTGATTCCAACCTACCCGGCAACTTGTTAAACCCTACAGACAAGGACAAGCCTCGGCTGAGTGTTCCACACGAGCTTGCATCAAACTAAAGCATTCTTTAACAAGTGATGAACGGGGGAGAGCGCGAAATTATGCAGTCGAGATTCCCACATTTGGGGAATTCGCAAAGGTCAGAAATTATGCAGTCGAGATTCCCACATTTGGGGAATTCGCAAAGGTCAGCATGACCTAGAGTGCAATGGCCGGGCCTCGCCTTGGGTGAACCACCTTCCTGATCATGGTGTCTCCCCTGCCAGGTAAGTATGAATTGTAGAGCTCATAGACTTGATGGCCTGGAAATAATCCCTTGTTCTTACTCATGGTGGGGAGTAATGAGCCACACAGGGTAAGGAACAAGGCAGAGTAAGGAGCCACACAGAGTAAGAACCCAGACCTAGTAAGGAGAGCAACACTATGAAAGGAACCAGACAGATTAAGGAACCATATAGGGTAAGGAACAAGGCAGAGTAAGGAGCCACACTATGAAAGGAACCAGACAGAGTAAGGAACCATATAGGGTAAGGAACAAGGCAGAGTAAGGAGCAACACTATGAAAGGAACCAGACAGAGTAAGGAACCATACAGGGTAAGGAGCCATACAGAGAAGGGAACCAGGAAGGGTAAGGAACGAAATACCCCCATCCTTCTCCTCACTTGAACACTCCACATCAATTGGGAAAGGCCTTGGCCAACCGCTTGAGGGGTTTGTACACTTAATTTCCATACAACTTTTAGGTTTTTGCACTGTTCCCAGAGATAATGCAATACCGGGTCAATGCGCAGAGAGGGTGGAGCAAGCCCCTGGCCCTTCTCCCATGTCCAAAAATCAATTTAATATATGGTCTCCATATAGGAGACGTATCAGATATTAAACTGATAAGAACAGATACTACACTTGATCTTAGCCAAAAGGCCGAGAAGCGATGGCAACCATGTGCATGACCTTTTAGAGGGGCTCGAAAGGTCAACGAGAGCCACTTACGGGGCCACAAAGGGTAAAGAACCAGAAAAGGTAGGGAGCCACATAGGGTAAGGAACCACACAGGGTAAGGAACCACACAGGGTAAGGAGCCACACAAAGAAAGGAACCTGACAAAGTAAGGAGCCACACAGAGTAAGTAACCAGACAGAGTAAGGAACAACACAGAGTAAGGAACCAGACAGAGTAAGGAGCAACACAGAGTAAGGAGCAACACAGGGTAAGGAACAACACAGAGTAAGGAGCCACACAGAGTAAGGAGCCACACAGAGTAAGGGACAAGACAGAGTAAGGAGCAACACAGAGTAAGGAGCCACACAGGGTAAGGAACAACACAGAGTAAGGAGCCAAACAGGGTAAGGAGCCATACAGAGAAAGGAACCAGGCAGGGTAAGGAACCAGATCTCCTTCTCCTCACTGGAATGCTCCACATCAATTGGGAAAGGCCTGGGCCAACAGTTTGAGATCAGTCCAGTGCTAAGAAGGTCGACAAAGGTCATTCACTGAGAGCGCGATTTTAACTTGATCCCAGAAGGTGATTCCAACCTACCCGGCAACTTGTTAAACCCTACAGACAAGGACAAGCCTCGGCTGAGTGTTCCACACGAGCTTGCATCAAACTAAAGCATTCTTTAACAAGTGATGAACGGGGGAGAGCGCGAACGCAGTCCCCCACTACCAGAAATTATGCAGTCGAGATTCCCACATTTGGGGAATTCGCAAAGGTCAGCATGACCTAGAGTGCAATGGCCGGGCCTCGCCTTGGGTGAACCACCTTCCTGATCATGGTGTCTCCCCTGCCAGGTAAGTATGAATTGTAGAGCTCATAGACTTGATGGCCTGGAAATAATCCCTTGTTCTTACTCATGGTGGGGAGTAATGAGCCACACAGGGTAAGGAACAAGGCAGAGTAAGGAGCCACACAGAGTAAGAACCCAGACCTAGTAAGGAGAGCAACACTATGAAAGGAACCAGACAGATTAAGGAACCATATAGGGTAAGGAACAAGGCAGAGTAAGGAGCCACACTATGAAAGGAACCAGACAGAGTAAGGAACCATATAGGGTAAGGAACAAGGCAGAGTAAGGAGCAACACTATGAAAGGAACCAGACAGAGTAAGGAACCATACAGGGTAAGGAGCCATACAGAGAAGGGAACCAGGAAGGGTAAGGAACGAAATACCCCCATCCTTCTCCTCACTTGAACACTCCACATCAATTGGGAAAGGCCTTGGCCAACCGCTTGAGGGGTTTGTACACTTAATTTCCATACAACTTTTAGGTTTTTGCACTGTTCCCAGAGATAATGCAATACCGGGTCAATGCGCAGAGAGGGTGGAGCAAGCCCCTGGCCCTTCTCCCATGTCCAAAAATCAATTTAATATATGGTCTCCATATAGGAGACGTATCAGATATTAAACTGATAAGAACAGATACTACACTTGATCTTAGCCAAAAGGCCGAGAAGCGATGGCAACCATGTGCATGACCTTTTAGAGGGGCTCGAAAGGTCAACGAGAGCCACTTACGGGGCCACAAAGGGTAAAGAACCAGAAAAGGTAGGGAGCCACATAGGGTAAGGAACCACACAGGGTAAGGAACCACACAGGGTAAGGAGCCACACAAAGAAAGGAACCTGACAAAGTAAGGAGCCACACAGAGTAAGTAACCAGACAGAGTAAGGAACAACACAGAGTAAGGAACCAGACAGAGTAAGGAGCAACACAGAGTAAGGAGCAACACAGGGTAAGGAACAACACAGAGTAAGGAGCCACACAGAGTAAGGAGCCACAGAGAGTAAGGGACAAGACAGAGTAAGGAGCAACACAGAGTAAGGAGCCACACAGGGTAAGGAACAACACAGAGTAAGGAGCCAAACAGGGTAAGGAACCAGACAGGGTAAGGAGCCATACAGAGAAAGGAACCAGGCAGGGTAAGGAACCAGATCTCCTTCTCCTCACTGGAATGCTCCACATCAATTGGGAAAGGCCTGGGCCAACAGTTTGAGATCAGTCCAGTGCTAAGAAGGTCGACAAAGGTCATTCACACGAGCTTGCATCAAACTAAAGCATTCTTTAACAAGTGATGAACGGGGGAGAGCGCGAACGCAGTCCCCCACTACCAGAAATTATGCAGTCGAGATTCCCACATTTGGGGAATTCGCAAAGGTCAGCATGACCTAGAGTGCAATGGCCGGGCCTCGCCTTGGGTGAACCACCTTCCTGATCATGGTGTCTCCCCTGCCAGGTAAGTATGAATTGTAGAGCTCATAGACTTGATGGCCTGGAAATAATCCCTTGTTCTTACTCATGGTGGGGAGTAATGAGCCACACAGGGTAAGGAACAAGGCAGAGTAAGGAGCCACACAGAGTAAGAACCCAGACCTAGTAAGGAGAGCAACACTATGAAAGGAACCAGACAGATTAAGGAACCATATAGGGTAAGGAACAAGGCAGAGTAAGGAGCCACACTATGAAAGGAACCAGACAGAGTAAGGAACCATATAGGGTAAGGAACAAGGCAGAGTAAGGAGCAACACTATGAAAGGAACCAGACAGAGTAAGGAACCATACAGGGTAAGGAGCCATACAGAGAAGGGAACCAGGAAGGGTAAGGAACGAAATACCCCCATCCTTCTCCTCACTTGAACACTCCACATCAATTGGGAAAGGCCTTGGCCAACCGCTTGAGGGGTTTGTACACTTAATTTCCATACAACTTTTAGGTTTTTGCACTGTTCCCAGAGATAATGCAATACCGGGTCAATGCGCAGAGAGGGTGGAGCAAGCCCCTGGCCCTTCTCCCATGTCCAAAAATCAATTTAATATATGGTCTCCATATAGGAGACGTATCAGATATTAAACTGATAAGAACAGATACTACACTTGATCTTAGCCAAAAGGCCGAGAAGCGATGGCAACCATGTGCATGACCTTTTAGAGGGGCTCGAAAGGTCAACGAGAGCCACTTACGGGGCCACAAAGGGTAAAGAACCAGAAAAGGTAGGGAGCCACATAGGGTAAGGAACCACACAGGGTAAGGAACCACACAGGGTAAGGAGCCACACAAAGAAAGGAACCTGACAAAGTAAGGAGCCACACAGAGTAAGTAACCAGACAGAGTAAGGAACAACACAGAGTAAGGAACCAGACAGAGTAAGGAGCAACACAGAGTAAGGAGCAACACAGGGTAAGGAACAACACAGAGTAAGGAGCCACACAGAGTAAGGAGCCACACAGAGTAAGGGACAAGACAGAGTAAGGAGCAACACAGAGTAAGGAGCCACACAGGGTAAGGAACAACACAGAGTAAGGAGCCAAACAGGGTAAGGAGCCATACAGAGAAAGGAACCAGGCAGGGTAAGGAACCAGATCTCCTTCTCCTCACTGGAATGCTCCACATCAATTGGGAAAGGCCTGGGCCAACAGTTTGAGATCAGTCCAGTGCTAAGAAGGTCGACAAAGGTCATTCACTGAGAGCGCGATTTTAACTTGATCCCAGAAGGTGATTCCAACCTACCCGGCAACTTGTTAAACCCTACAGACAAGGACAAGCCTCGGCTGAGTGTTCCACACGAGCTTGCATCAAACTAAAGCATTCTTTAACAAGTGATGAACGGGGGAGAGCGCGAACGCAGTCCCCCACTACCAGAAATTATGCAGTCGAGATTCCTACATTTGGGGAATTCGCAAAGGTCAGCATGACCTAGAGTGCAATGGCCGGGCCTCGCCTTGGGTGAACCACCTTCCTGATCATGGTGTCTCCCCTGCCAGGTAAGTATGAATTGTAGAGCTCATAGACTTGATGGCCTGGAAATAATCCCTTGTTCTTACTCATGGTGGGGAGTAATGAGCCACACAGGGTAAGGAACAAGGCAGAGTAAGGAGCCACACAGAGTAAGAACCCAGACCTAGTAAGGAGAGCAACACTATGAAAGGAACCAGACAGATTAAGGAACCATATAGGGTAAGGAACAAGGCAGAGTAAGGAGCCACACTATGAAAGGAACCAGACAGAGTAAGGAACCATATAGGGTAAGGAACAAGGCAGAGTAAGGAGCAACACTATGAAAGGAACCAGACAGAGTAAGGAACCATACAGGGTAAGGAGCCATACAGAGAAGGGAACCAGGAAGGGTAAGGAACGAAATACCCCCATCCTTCTCCTCACTTGAACACTCCACATCAATTGGGAAAGGCCTTGGCCAACCGCTTGAGGGGTTTGTACACTTAATTTCCATACAACTTTTAGGTTTTTGCACTGTTCCCAGAGATAATGCAATACCGGGTCAATGCGCAGAGAGGGTGGAGCAAGCCCCTGGCCCTTCTCCCATGTCCAAAAATCAATTTAATATATGGTCTCCATATAGGAGACGTATCAGATATTAAACTGATAAGAACAGATACTACACTTGATCTTAGCCAAAAGGCCGAGAAGCGATGGCAACCATGTGCATGACCTTTTAGAGGGGCTCGAAAGGTCAACGAGAGCCACTTACGGGGCCACAAAGGGTAAAGAACCAGAAAAGGTAGGGAGCCACATAGGGTAAGGAACCACACAGGGTAAGGAACCACACAGGGTAAGGAGCCACACAAAGAAAGGAACCTGACAAAGTAAGGAGCCACACAGAGTAAGTAACCAGACAGAGTAAGGAACAACACAGAGTAAGGAACCAGACAGAGTAAGGAGCAACACAGAGTAAGGAGCAACACAGGGTAAGGAACAACACAGAGTAAGGAGCCACACAGAGTAAGGAGCCACACAGAGTAAGGGACAAGACAGAGTAAGGAGCAACACAGAGTAAGGAGCCACACAGGGTAAGGAACAACACAGAGTAAGGAGCCAAACAGGGTAAGGAACCAGACAGGGTAAGGAGCCATACAGAGAAAGGAACCAGGCAGGGTAAGGAACCAGATCTCCTTCTCCTCACTGGAATGCTCCACATCAATTGGGAAAGGCCTGGGCCAACAGTTTGAGATCAGTCCAGTGCTAAGAAGGTCGACAAAGGTCATTCACACGAGCTTGCATCAAACTAAAGCATTCTTTAACAAGTGATGAACGGGGGAGAGCGCGAACGCAGTCCCCCACTACCAGAAATTATGCAGTCGAGATTCCCACATTTGGGGAATTCGCAAAGGTCAGCATGACCTAGAGTGCAATGGCCGGGCCTCGCCTTGGGTGAACCACCTTCCTGATCATGGTGTCTCCCCTGCCAGGTAAGTATGAATTGTAGAGCTCATAGACTTGATGGCCTGGAAATAATCCCTTGTTCTTACTCATGGTGGGGAGTAATGAGCCACACAGGGTAAGGAACAAGGCAGAGTAAGGAGCCACACAGAGTAAGAACCCAGACCTAGTAAGGAGAGCAACACTATGAAAGGAACCAGACAGATTAAGGAACCATATAGGGTAAGGAACAAGGCAGAGTAAGGAGCCACACTATGAAAGGAACCAGACAGAGTAAGGAACCATATAGGGTAAGGAACAAGGCAGAGTAAGGAGCAACACTATGAAAGGAACCAGACAGAGTAAGGAACCATACAGGGTAAGGAGCCATACAGAGAAGGGAACCAGGAAGGGTAAGGAACGAAATACCCCCATCCTTCTCCTCACTTGAACACTCCACATCAATTGGGAAAGGCCTTGGCCAACCGCTTGAGGGGTTTGTACACTTAATTTCCATACAACTTTTAGGTTTTTGCACTGTTCCCAGAGATAATGCAATACCGGGTCAATGCGCAGAGAGGGTGGAGCAAGCCCCTGGCCCTTCTCCCATGTCCAAAAATCAATTTAATATATGGTCTCCATATAGGAGACGTATCAGATATTAAACTGATAAGAACAGATACTACACTTGATCTTAGCCAAAAGGCCGAGAAGCGATGGCAACCATGTGCATGACCTTTTAGAGGGGCTCGAAAGGTCAACGAGAGCCACTTACGGGGCCACAAAGGGTAAAGAACCAGAAAAGGTAGGGAGCCACATAGGGTAAGGAACCACACAGGGTAAGGAACCACACAGGGTAAGGAGCCACACAAAGAAAGGAACCTGACAAAGTAAGGAGCCACACAGAGTAAGTAACCAGACAGAGTAAGGAACAACACAGAGTAAGGAACCAGACAGAGTAAGGAGCAACACAGAGTAAGGAGCAACACAGGGTAAGGAACAACACAGAGTAAGGAGCCACACAGAGTAAGGAGCCACACAGAGTAAGGGACAAGACAGAGTAAGGAGCAACACAGAGTAAGGAGCCACACAGGGTAAGGAACAACACAGAGTAAGGAGCCAAACAGGGTAAGGAGCCATACAGAGAAAGGAACCAGGCAGGGTAAGGAACCAGATCTCCTTCTCCTCACTGGAATGCTCCACATCAATTGGGAAAGGCCTGGGCCAACAGTTTGAGATCAGTCCAGTGCTAAGAAGGTCGACAAAGGTCATTCACTGAGAGCGCGATTTTAACTTGATCCCAGAAGGTGATTCCAACCTACCCGGCAACTTGTTAAACCCTACAGACAAGGACAAGCCTCGGCTGAGTGTTCCACACGAGCTTGCATCAAACTAAAGCATTCTTTAACAAGTGATGAACGGGGGAGAGCGCGAACGCAGTCCCCCACTACCAGAAATTATGCAGTCGAGATTCCCACATTTGGGGAATTCGCAAAGGTCAGCATGACCTAGAGTGCAATGGCCGGGCCTCGCCTTGGGTGAACCACCTTCCTGATCATGGTGTCTCCCCTGCCAGGTAAGTATGAATTGTAGAGCTCATAGACTTGATGGCCTGGAAATAATCCCTTGTTCTTACTCATGGTGGGGAGTAATGAGCCACACAGGGTAAGGAACAAGGCAGAGTAAGGAGCCACACAGAGTAAGAACCCAGACCTAGTAAGGAGAGCAACACTATGAAAGGAACCAGACAGATTAAGGAACCATATAGGGTAAGGAACAAGGCAGAGTAAGGAGCCACACTATGAAAGGAACCAGACAGAGTAAGGAACCATATAGGGTAAGGAACAAGGCAGAGTAAGGAGCAACACTATGAAAGGAACCAGACAGAGTAAGGAACCATACAGGGTAAGGAGCCATACAGAGAAGGGAACCAGGAAGGGTAAGGAACGAAATACCCCCATCCTTCTCCTCACTTGAACACTCCACATCAATTGGGAAAGGCCTTGGCCAACCGCTTGAGGGGTTTGTACACTTAATTTCCATACAACTTTTAGGTTTTTGCACTGTTCCCAGAGATAATGCAATACCGGGTCAATGCGCAGAGAGGGTGGAGCAAGCCCCTGGCCCTTCTCCCATGTCCAAAAATCAATTTAATATATGGTCTCCATATAGGAGACGTATCAGATATTAAACTGATAAGAACAGATACTACACTTGATCTTAGCCAAAAGGCCGAGAAGCGATGGCAACCATGTGCATGACCTTTTAGAGGGGCTCGAAAGGTCAACGAGAGCCACTTACGGGGCCACAAAGGGTAAAGAACCAGAAAAGGTAGGGAGCCACATAGGGTAAGGAACCACACAGGGAAAGGAACCACACAGGGTAAGGAGCCACACAAAGAAAGGAACCTGACAAAGTAAGGAGCCACACAGAGTAAGTAACCAGACAGAGTAAGGAACAACACAGAGTAAGGAACCAGACAGAGTAAGGAGCAACACAGAGTAAGGAGCAACACAGGGTAAGGAACAACACAGAGTAAGGAGCCACACAGAGTAAGGAGCCACACAGAGTAAGGGACAAGACAGAGTAAGGAGCAACACAGAGTAAGGAGCCACACAGGGTAAGGAACAACACAGAGTAAGGAGCCAAACAGGGTAAGGAGCCATACAGAGAAAGGAACCAGGCAGGGTAAGGAACCAGATCTCCTTCTCCTCACTGGAATGCTCCACATCAATTGGGAAAGGCCTGGGCCAACAGTTTGAGATCAGTCCAGTGCTAAGAAGGTCGACAAAGGTCATTCACTGAGAGCGCGATTTTAACTTGATCCCAGAAGGTGATTCCAACCTACCCGGCAACTTGTTAAACCCTACAGACAAGGACAAGCCTCGGCTGAGTGTTCCACACGAGCTTGCATCAAACTAAAGCATTCTTTAACAAGTGATGAACGGGGGAGAGCGCGAACGCAGTCCCCCACTACCAGAAATTATGCAGTCGAGATTCCCACATTTGGGGAATTCGCAAAGGTCAGCATGACCTAGAGTGCAATGGCCGGGCCTCGCCTTGGGTGAACCACCTTCCTGATCATGGTGTCTCCCCTGCCAGGTAAGTATGAATTGTAGAGCTCATAGACTTGATGGCCTGGAAATAATCCCTTGTTCTTACTCATGGTGGGGAGTAATGAGCCACACAGGGTAAGGAACAAGGCAGAGTAAGGAGCCACACAGAGTAAGAACCCAGACCTAGTAAGGAGAGCAACACTATGAAAGGAACCAGACAGATTAAGGAACCATATAGGGTAAGGAACAAGGCAGAGTAAGGAGCCACACTATGAAAGGAACCAGACAGAGTAAGGAACCATATAGGGTAAGGAACAAGGCAGAGTAAGGAGCAACACTATGAAAGGAACCAGACAGAGTAAGGAACCATACAGGGTAAGGAGCCATACAGAGAAGGGAACCAGGAAGGGTAAGGAACGAAATACCCCCATCCTTCTCCTCACTTGAACACTCCACATCAATTGGGAAAGGCCTTGGCCAACCGCTTGAGGGGTTTGTACACTTAATTTCCATACAACTTTTAGGTTTTTGCACTGTTCCCAGAGATAATGCAATACCGGGTCAATGCGCAGAGAGGGTGGAGCAAGCCCCTGGCCCTTCTCCCATGTCCAAAAATCAATTTAATATATGGTCTCCATATAGGAGACGTATCAGATATTAAACTGATAAGAACAGATACTACACTTGATCTTAGCCAAAAGGCCGAGAAGCGATGGCAACCATGTGCATGACCTTTTAGAGGGGCTCGAAAGGTCAACGAGAGCCACTTACGGGGCCACAAAGGGTAAAGAACCAGAAAAGGTAGGGAGCCACATAGGGTAAGGAACCACACAGGGTAAGGAACCACACAGGGTAAGGAGCCACACAAAGAAAGGAACCTGACAAAGTAAGGAGCCACACAGAGTAAGTAACCAGACAGAGTAAGGAACAACACAGAGTAAGGAACCAGACAGAGTAAGGAGCAACACAGAGTAAGGAGCAACACAGGGTAAGGAACAACACAGAGTAAGGAGCCACACAGAGTAAGGAGCCACAGAGAGTAAGGGACAAGACAGAGTAAGGAGCAACACAGAGTAAGGAGCCACACAGGGTAAGGAACAACACAGAGTAAGGAGCCAAACAGGGTAAGGAACCAGACAGGGTAAGGAGCCATACAGAGAAAGGAACCAGGCAGGGTAAGGAACCAGATCTCCTTCTCCTCACTGGAATGCTCCACATCAATTGGGAAAGGCCTGGGCCAACAGTTTGAGATCAGTCCAGTGCTAAGAAGGTCGACAAAGGTCATTCACACGAGCTTGCATCAAACTAAAGCATTCTTTAACAAGTGATGAACGGGGGAGAGCGCGAACGCAGTCCCCCACTACCAGAAATTATGCAGTCGAGATTCCCACATTTGGGGAATTCGCAAAGGTCAGCATGACCTAGAGTGCAATGGCCGGGCCTCGCCTTGGGTGAACCACCTTCCTGATCATGGTGTCTCCCCTGCCAGGTAAGTATGAATTGTAGAGCTCATAGACTTGATGGCCTGGAAATAATCCCTTGTTCTTACTCATGGTGGGGAGTAATGAGCCACACAGGGTAAGGAACAAGGCAGAGTAAGGAGCCACACAGAGTAAGAACCCAGACCTAGTAAGGAGAGCAACACTATGAAAGGAACCAGACAGATTAAGGAACCATATAGGGTAAGGAACAAGGCAGAGTAAGGAGCCACACTATGAAAGGAACCAGACAGAGTAAGGAACCATATAGGGTAAGGAACAAGGCAGAGTAAGGAGCAACACTATGAAAGGAACCAGACAGAGTAAGGAACCATACAGGGTAAGGAGCCATACAGAGAAGGGAACCAGGAAGGGTAAGGAACGAAATACCCCCATCCTTCTCCTCACTTGAACACTCCACATCAATTGGGAAAGGCCTTGGCCAACCGCTTGAGGGGTTTGTACACTTAATTTCCATACAACTTTTAGGTTTTTGCACTGTTCCCAGAGATAATGCAATACCGGGTCAATGCGCAGAGAGGGTGGAGCAAGCCCCTGGCCCTTCTCCCATGTCCAAAAATCAATTTAATATATGGTCTCCATATAGGAGACGTATCAGATATTAAACTGATAAGAACAGATACTACACTTGATCTTAGCCAAAAGGCCGAGAAGCGATGGCAACCATGTGCATGACCTTTTAGAGGGGCTCGAAAGGTCAACGAGAGCCACTTACGGGGCCACAAAGGGTAAAGAACCAGAAAAGGTAGGGAGCCACATAGGGTAAGGAACCACACAGGGTAAGGAACCACACAGGGTAAGGAGCCACACAAAGAAAGGAACCTGACAAAGTAAGGAGCCACACAGAGTAAGTAACCAGACAGAGTAAGGAACAACACAGAGTAAGGAACCAGACAGAGTAAGGAGCAACACAGAGTAAGGAGCAACACAGGGTAAGGAACAACACAGAGTAAGGAGCCACACAGAGTAAGGAGCCACACAGAGTAAGGGACAAGACAGAGTAAGGAGCAACACAGAGTAAGGAGCCACACAGGGTAAGGAACAACACAGAGTAAGGAGCCAAACAGGGTAAGGAGCCATACAGAGAAAGGAACCAGGCAGGGTAAGGAACCAGATCTCCTTCTCCTCACTGGAATGCTCCACATCAATTGGGAAAGGCCTGGGCCAACAGTTTGAGATCAGTCCAGTGCTAAGAAGGTCGACAAAGGTCATTCACTGAGAGCGCGATTTTAACTTGATCCCAGAAGGTGATTCCAACCTACCCGGCAACTTGTTAAACCCTACAGACAAGGACAAGCCTCGGCTGAGTGTTCCACACGAGCTTGCATCAAACTAAAGCATTCTTTAACAAGTGATGAACGGGGGAGAGCGCGAACGCAGTCCCCCACTACCAGAAATTATGCAGTCGAGATTCCTACATTTGGGGAATTCGCAAAGGTCAGCATGACCTAGAGTGCAATGGCCGGGCCTCGCCTTGGGTGAACCACCTTCCTGATCATGGTGTCTCCCCTGCCAGGTAAGTATGAATTGTAGAGCTCATAGACTTGATGGCCTGGAAATAATCCCTTGTTCTTACTCATGGTGGGGAGTAATGAGCCACACAGGGTAAGGAACAAGGCAGAGTAAGGAGCCACACAGAGTAAGAACCCAGACCTAGTAAGGAGAGCAACACTATGAAAGGAACCAGACAGATTAAGGAACCATATAGGGTAAGGAACAAGGCAGAGTAAGGAGCCACACTATGAAAGGAACCAGACAGAGTAAGGAACCATATAGGGTAAGGAACAAGGCAGAGTAAGGAGCAACACTATGAAAGGAACCAGACAGAGTAAGGAACCATACAGGGTAAGGAGCCATACAGAGAAGGGAACCAGGAAGGGTAAGGAACGAAATACCCCCATCCTTCTCCTCACTTGAACACTCCACATCAATTGGGAAAGGCCTTGGCCAACCGCTTGAGGGGTTTGTACACTTAATTTCCATACAACTTTTAGGTTTTTGCACTGTTCCCAGAGATAATGCAATACCGGGTCAATGCGCAGAGAGGGTGGAGCAAGCCCCTGGCCCTTCTCCCATGTCCAAAAATCAATTTAATATATGGTCTCCATATAGGAGACGTATCAGATATTAAACTGATAAGAACAGATACTACACTTGATCTTAGCCAAAAGGCCGAGAAGCGATGGCAACCATGTGCATGACCTTTTAGAGGGGCTCGAAAGGTCAACGAGAGCCACTTACGGGGCCACAAAGGGTAAAGAACCAGAAAAGGTAGGGAGCCACATAGGGTAAGGAACCACACAGGGTAAGGAACCACACAGGGTAAGGAGCCACACAAAGAAAGGAACCTGACAAAGTAAGGAGCCACACAGAGTAAGTAACCAGACAGAGTAAGGAACAACACAGAGTAAGGAACCAGACAGAGTAAGGAGCAACACAGAGTAAGGAGCAACACAGGGTAAGGAACAACACAGAGTAAGGAGCCACACAGAGTAAGGAGCCACACAGAGTAAGGGACAAGACAGAGTAAGGAGCAACACAGAGTAAGGAGCCACACAGGGTAAGGAACAACACAGAGTAAGGAGCCAAACAGGGTAAGGAACCAGACAGGGTAAGGAGCCATACAGAGAAAGGAACCAGGCAGGGTAAGGAACCAGATCTCCTTCTCCTCACTGGAATGCTCCACATCAATTGGGAAAGGCCTGGGCCAACAGTTTGAGATCAGTCCAGTGCTAAGAAGGTCGACAAAGGTCATTCACACGAGCTTGCATCAAACTAAAGCATTCTTTAACAAGTGATGAACGGGGGAGAGCGCGAACGCAGTCCCCCACTACCAGAAATTATGCAGTCGAGATTCCCACATTTGGGGAATTCGCAAAGGTCAGCATGACCTAGAGTGCAATGGCCGGGCCTCGCCTTGGGTGAACCACCTTCCTGATCATGGTGTCTCCCCTGCCAGGTAAGTATGAATTGTAGAGCTCATAGACTTGATGGCCTGGAAATAATCCCTTGTTCTTACTCATGGTGGGGAGTAATGAGCCACACAGGGTAAGGAACAAGGCAGAGTAAGGAGCCACACAGAGTAAGAACCCAGACCTAGTAAGGAGAGCAACACTATGAAAGGAACCAGACAGATTAAGGAACCATATAGGGTAAGGAACAAGGCAGAGTAAGGAGCCACACTATGAAAGGAACCAGACAGAGTAAGGAACCATATAGGGTAAGGAACAAGGCAGAGTAAGGAGCAACACTATGAAAGGAACCAGACAGAGTAAGGAACCATACAGGGTAAGGAGCCATACAGAGAAGGGAACCAGGAAGGGTAAGGAACGAAATACCCCCATCCTTCTCCTCACTTGAACACTCCACATCAATTGGGAAAGGCCTTGGCCAACCGCTTGAGGGGTTTGTACACTTAATTTCCATACAACTTTTAGGTTTTTGCACTGTTCCCAGAGATAATGCAATACCGGGTCAATGCGCAGAGAGGGTGGAGCAAGCCCCTGGCCCTTCTCCCATGTCCAAAAATCAATTTAATATATGGTCTCCATATAGGAGACGTATCAGATATTAAACTGATAAGAACAGATACTACACTTGATCTTAGCCAAAAGGCCGAGAAGCGATGGCAACCATGTGCATGACCTTTTAGAGGGGCTCGAAAGGTCAACGAGAGCCACTTACGGGGCCACAAAGGGTAAAGAACCAGAAAAGGTAGGGAGCCACATAGGGTAAGGAACCACACAGGGTAAGGAACCACACAGGGTAAGGAGCCACACAAAGAAAGGAACCTGACAAAGTAAGGAGC
This sequence comes from Callionymus lyra, assembly GCF_982586985.1. Classification (NCBI taxonomy): domain Eukaryota; kingdom Metazoa; phylum Chordata; class Actinopteri; order Syngnathiformes; family Callionymidae; genus Callionymus; species Callionymus lyra. The sequence continues at coordinate 3,660,373 of NC_141825.1, read as the reverse complement.
CACACAGAGTAAGTAACCAGACAGAGTAAGGAACAACACAGAGTAAGGAACCAGACAGAGTAAGGAGCAACACAGAGTAAGGAGCAACACAGGGTAAGGAACAACACAGAGTAAGGAGCCACACAGAGTAAGGAGCCACACAGAGTAAGGGACAAGACAGAGTAAGGAGCAACACAGAGTAAGGAGCCACACAGGGTAAGGAACAACACAGAGTAAGGAGCCAAACAGGGTAAGGAGCCATACAGAGAAAGGAACCAGGCAGGGTAAGGAACCAGATCTCCTTCTCCTCACTGGAATGCTCCACATCAATTGGGAAAGGCCTGGGCCAACAGTTTGAGATCAGTCCAGTGCTAAGAAGGTCGACAAAGGTCATTCACTGAGAGCGCGATTTTAACTTGATCCCAGAAGGTGATTCCAACCTACCCGGCAACTTGTTAAACCCTACAGACAAGGACAAGCCTCGGCTGAGTGTTCCACACGAGCTTGCATCAAACTAAAGCATTCTTTAACAAGTGATGAACGGGGGAGAGCGCGAACGCAGTCCCCCACTACCAGAAATTATGCAGTCGAGATTCCCACATTTGGGGAATTCGCAAAGGTCAGCATGACCTAGAGTGCAATGGCCGGGCCTCGCCTTGGGTGAACCACCTTCCTGATCATGGTGTCTCCCCTGCCAGGTAAGTATGAATTGTAGAGCTCATAGACTTGATGGCCTGGAAATAATCCCTTGTTCTTACTCATGGTGGGGAGTAATGAGCCACACAGGGTAAGGAACAAGGCAGAGTAAGGAGCCACACAGAGTAAGAACCCAGACCTAGTAAGGAGAGCAACACTATGAAAGGAACCAGACAGATTAAGGAACCATATAGGGTAAGGAACAAGGCAGAGTAAGGAGCCACACTATGAAAGGAACCAGACAGAGTAAGGAACCATATAGGGTAAGGAACAAGGCAGAGTAAGGAGCAACACTATGAAAGGAACCAGACAGAGTAAGGAACCATACAGGGTAAGGAGCCATACAGAGAAGGGAACCAGGAAGGGTAAGGAACGAAATACCCCCATCCTTCTCCTCACTTGAACACTCCACATCAATTGGGAAAGGCCTTGGCCAACCGCTTGAGGGGTTTGTACACTTAATTTCCATACAACTTTTAGGTTTTTGCACTGTTCCCAGAGATAATGCAATACCGGGTCAATGCGCAGAGAGGGTGGAGCAAGCCCCTGGCCCTTCTCCCATGTCCAAAAATCAATTTAATATATGGTCTCCATATAGGAGACGTATCAGATATTAAACTGATAAGAACAGATACTACACTTGATCTTAGCCACACAGAGTAAGGAGCCACACAGAGTAAGGGACAAGACAGAGTAAGGAGCAACACAGAGTAAGGAGCCACACAGGGTAAGGAACAACACAGAGTAAGGAGCCAAACAGGGTAAGGAGCCATACAGAGAAAGGAACCAGGCAGGGTAAGGAACCAGATCTCCTTCTCCTCACTGGAATGCTCCACATCAATTGGGAAAGGCCTGGGCCAACAGTTTGAGATCAGTCCAGTGCTAAGAAGGTCGACAAAGGTCATTCACTGAGAGCGCGATTTTAACTTGATCCCAGAAGGTGATTCCAACCTACCCGGCAACTTGTTAAACCCTACAGACAAGGACAAGCCTCGGCTGAGTGTTCCACACGAGCTTGCATCAAACTAAAGCATTCTTTAACAAGTGATGAACGGGGGAGAGCGCGAACGCAGTCCCCCACTACCAGAAATTATGCAGTCGAGATTCCCACATTTGGGGAATTCGCAAAGGTCAGCATGACCTAGAGTGCAATGGCCGGGCCTCGCCTTGGGTGAACCACCTTCCTGATCATGGTGTCTCCCCTGCCAGGTAAGTATGAATTGTAGAGCTCATAGACTTGATGGCCTGGAAATAATCCCTTGTTCTTACTCATGGTGGGGAGTAATGAGCCACACAGGGTAAGGAACAAGGCAGAGTAAGGAGCCACACAGAGTAAGAACCCAGACCTAGTAAGGAGAGCAACACTATGAAAGGAACCAGACAGATTAAGGAACCATATAGGGTAAGGAACAAGGCAGAGTAAGGAGCCACACTATGAAAGGAACCAGACAGAGTAAGGAACCATATAGGGTAAGGAACAAGGCAGAGTAAGGAGCAACACTATGAAAGGAACCAGACAGAGTAAGGAACCATACAGGGTAAGGAGCCATACAGAGAAGGGAACCAGGAAGGGTAAGGAACGAAATACCCCCATCCTTCTCCTCACTTGAACACTCCACATCAATTGGGAAAGGCCTTGGCCAACCACTGGGGGTTTGTACACTTAATTTCCATACAACTTTTAGGTTTTTGCACTGTTCCCAGAGATAATGCAATACCGGGTCAATGCGCAGAGAGGGTGGAGCAAGCCCCTGGCCCTTCTCTCATGTCCAAAAATCAATTTAATATATGGTCTCCATATAGGAGACGTATCAGATATTAAACTGATAAGAACAGATACTACACTTGATCTTAGCCAAAAGGCCGAGAAGCGATGGCAACCATGTGCATGACCTTTTAGAGGGGCTCGAAAGGTCAACGAGAGCCACTTACGGGGCCACAAAGGGTAAAGAACCAGAAAAGGTAGGGAGCCACATAGGGTAAGGAACCACACAGGGTAAGGAACCACACAGGGTAAGGAGCCACACAAAGAAAGGAACCTGACAAAGTAAGGAGCCACACAGAGTAAGTAACCAGACAGAGTAAGGAACAACACAGAGTAAGGAACCAGACAGAGTAAGGAGCAACACAGAGTAAGGAGCAACACAGGGTAAGGAACAACACAGAGTAAGGAGCCACACAGAGTAAGGAGCCACACAGAGTAAGGGACAAGACAGAGTAAGGAGCAACACAGAGTAAGGAGCCACACAGGGTAAGGAACAACACAGAGTAAGGAGCCAAACAGGGTAAGGAGCCATACAGAGAAAGGAACCAGGCAGGGTAAGGAACCAGATCTCCTTCTCCTCACTGGAATGCTCCACATCAATTGGGAAAGGCCTGGGCCAACAGTTTGAGATCAGTCCAGTGCTAAGAAGGTCGACAAAGGTCATTCACTGAGAGCGCGATTTTAACTTGATCCCAGAAGGTGATTCCAACCTACCCGGCAACTTGTTAAACCCTACAGACAAGGACAAGCCTCGGCTGAGTGTTCCACACGAGCTTGCATCAAACTAAAGCATTCTTTAACAAGTGATGAACGGGGGAGAGCGCGAACGCAGTCCCCCACTACCAGAAATTATGCAGTCGAGATTCCCACATTTGGGGAATTCGCAAAGGTCAGCATGACCTAGAGTGCAATGGCCGGGCCTCGCCTTGGGTGAACCACCTTCCTGATCATGGTGTCTCCCCTGCCAGGTAAGTATGAATTGTAGAGCTCATAGACTTGATGGCCTGGAAATAATCCCTTGTTCTTACTCATGGTGGGGAGTAATGAGCCACACAGGGTAAGGAACAAGGCAGAGTAAGGAGCCACACAGAGTAAGAACCCAGACCTAGTAAGGAGAGCAACACTATGAAAGGAACCAGACAGATTAAGGAACCATATAGGGTAAGGAACAAGGCAGAGTAAGGAGCCACACTATGAAAGGAACCAGACAGAGTAAGGAACCATATAGGGTAAGGAACAAGGCAGAGTAAGGAGCAACACTATGAAAGGAACCAGACAGAGTAAGGAACCATACAGGGTAAGGAGCCATACAGAGAAGGGAACCAGGAAGGGTAAGGAACGAAATACCCCCATCCTTCTCCTCACTTGAACACTCCACATCAATTGGGAAAGGCCTTGGCCAACCGCTTGAGGGGTTTGTACACTTAATTTCCATACAACTTTTAGGTTTTTGCACTGTTCCCAGAGATAATGCAATACCGGGTCAATGCGCAGAGAGGGTGGAGCAAGCCCCTGGCCCTTCTCCCATGTCCAAAAATCAATTTAATATATGGTCTCCATATAGGAGACGTATCAGATATTAAACTGATAAGAACAGATACTACACTTGATCTTAGCCAAAAGGCCGAGAAGCGATGGCAACCATGTGCATGACCTTTTAGAGGGGCTCGAAAGGTCAACGAGAGCCACTTACGGGGCCACAAAGGGTAAAGAACCAGAAAAGGTAGGGAGCCACATAGGGTAAGGAACCACACAGGGAAAGGAACCACACAGGGTAAGGAGCCACACAAAGAAAGGAACCTGACAAAGTAAGGAGCCACACAGAGTAAGTAACCAGACAGAGTAAGGAACAACACAGAGTAAGGAACCAGACAGAGTAAGGAGCAACACAGAGTAAGGAGCAACACAGGGTAAGGAACAACACAGAGTAAGGAGCCACACAGAGTAAGGAGCCACACAGAGTAAGGGACAAGACAGAGTAAGGAGCAACACAGAGTAAGGAGCCACACAGGGTAAGGAACAACACAGAGTAAGGAGCCAAACAGGGTAAGGAGCCATACAGAGAAAGGAACCAGGCAGGGTAAGGAACCAGATCTCCTTCTCCTCACTGGAATGCTCCACATCAATTGGGAAAGGCCTGGGCCAACAGTTTGAGATCAGTCCAGTGCTAAGAAGGTCGACAAAGGTCATTCACTGAGAGCGCGATTTTAACTTGATCCCAGAAGGTGATTCCAACCTACCCGGCAACTTGTTAAACCCTACAGACAAGGACAAGCCTCGGCTGAGTGTTCCACACGAGCTTGCATCAAACTAAAGCATTCTTTAACAAGTGATGAACGGGGGAGAGCGCGAACGCAGTCCCCCACTACCAGAAATTATGCAGTCGAGATTCCCACATTTGGGGAATTCGCAAAGGTCAGCATGACCTAGAGTGCAATGGCCGGGCCTCGCCTTGGGTGAACCACCTTCCTGATCATGGTGTCTCCCCTGCCAGGTAAGTATGAATTGTAGAGCTCATAGACTTGATGGCCTGGAAATAATCCCTTGTTCTTACTCATGGTGGGGAGTAATGAGCCACACAGGGTAAGGAACAAGGCAGAGTAAGGAGCCACACAGAGTAAGAACCCAGACCTAGTAAGGAGAGCAACACTATGAAAGGAACCAGACAGATTAAGGAACCATATAGGGTAAGGAACAAGGCAGAGTAAGGAGCCACACTATGAAAGGAACCAGACAGAGTAAGGAACCATATAGGGTAAGGAACAAGGCAGAGTAAGGAGCAACACTATGAAAGGAACCAGACAGAGTAAGGAACCATACAGGGTAAGGAGCCATACAGAGAAGGGAACCAGGAAGGGTAAGGAACGAAATACCCCCATCCTTCTCCTCACTTGAACACTCCACATCAATTGGGAAAGGCCTTGGCCAACCGCTTGAGGGGTTTGTACACTTAATTTCCATACAACTTTTAGGTTTTTGCACTGTTCCCAGAGATAATGCAATACCGGGTCAATGCGCAGAGAGGGTGGAGCAAGCCCCTGGCCCTTCTCCCATGTCCAAAAATCAATTTAATATATGGTCTCCATATAGGAGACGTATCAGATATTAAACTGATAAGAACAGATACTACACTTGATCTTAGCCAAAAGGCCGAGAAGCGATGGCAACCATGTGCATGACCTTTTAGAGGGGCTCGAAAGGTCAACGAGAGCCACTTACGGGGCCACAAAGGGTAAAGAACCAGAAAAGGTAGGGAGCCACATAGGGTAAGGAACCACACAGGGAAAGGAACCACACAGGGTAAGGAGCCACACAAAGAAAGGAACCTGACAAAGTAAGGAGCCACACAGAGTAAGTAACCAGACAGAGTAAGGAACAACACAGAGTAAGGAACCAGACAGAGTAAGGAGCAACACAGAGTAAGGAGCAACACAGGGTAAGGAACAACACAGAGTAAGGAGCCACACAGAGTAAGGAGCCACACAGAGTAAGGGACAAGACAGAGTAAGGAGCAACACAGAGTAAGGAGCCACACAGGGTAAGGAACAACACAGAGTAAGGAGCCAAACAGGGTAAGGAGCCATACAGAGAAAGGAACCAGGCAGGGTAAGGAACCAGATCTCCTTCTCCTCACTGGAATGCTCCACATCAATTGGGAAAGGCCTGGGCCAACAGTTTGAGATCAGTCCAGTGCTAAGAAGGTCGACAAAGGTCATTCACTGAGAGCGCGATTTTAACTTGATCCCAGAAGGTGATTCCAACCTACCCGGCAACTTGTTAAACCCTACAGACAAGGACAAGCCTCGGCTGAGTGTTCCACACGAGCTTGCATCAAACTAAAGCATTCTTTAACAAGTGATGAACGGGGGAGAGCGCGAACGCAGTCCCCCACTACCAGAAATTATGCAGTCGAGATTCCCACATTTGGGGAATTCGCAAAGGTCAGCATGACCTAGAGTGCAATGGCCGGGCCTCGCCTTGGGTGAACCACCTTCCTGATCATGGTGTCTCCCCTGCCAGGTAAGTATGAATTGTAGAGCTCATAGACTTGATGGCCTGGAAATAATCCCTTGTTCTTACTCATGGTGGGGAGTAATGAGCCACACAGGGTAAGGAACAAGGCAGAGTAAGGAGCCACACAGAGTAAGAACCCAGACCTAGTAAGGAGAGCAACACTATGAAAGGAACCAGACAGATTAAGGAACCATATAGGGTAAGGAACAAGGCAGAGTAAGGAGCCACACTATGAAAGGAACCAGACAGAGTAAGGAACCATATAGGGTAAGGAACAAGGCAGAGTAAGGAGCAACACTATGAAAGGAACCAGACAGAGTAAGGAACCATACAGGGTAAGGAGCCATACAGAGAAGGGAACCAGGAAGGGTAAGGAACGAAATACCCCCATCCTTCTCCTCACTTGAACACTCCACATCAATTGGGAAAGGCCTTGGCCAACCGCTTGAGGGGTTTGTACACTTAATTTCCATACAACTTTTAGGTTTTTGCACTGTTCCCAGAGATAATGCAATACCGGGTCAATGCGCAGAGAGGGTGGAGCAAGCCCCTGGCCCTTCTCCCATGTCCAAAAATCAATTTAATATATGGTCTCCATATAGGAGACGTATCAGATATTAAACTGATAAGAACAGATACTACACTTGATCTTAGCCAAAAGGCCGAGAAGCGATGGCAACCATGTGCATGACCTTTTAGAGGGGCTCGAAAGGTCAACGAGAGCCACTTACGGGGCCACAAAGGGTAAAGAACCAGAAAAGGTAGGGAGCCACATAGGGTAAGGAACCACACAGGGTAAGGAACCACACAGGGTAAGGAGCCACACAAAGAAAGGAACCTGACAAAGTAAGGAGCCACACAGAGTAAGTAACCAGACAGAGTAAGGAACAACACAGAGTAAGGAACCAGACAGAGTAAGGAGCAACATAGAGTAAGGAGCAACACAGGGTAAGGAACAACACAGAGTAAGGAGCCACACAGAGTAAGGGACAAGACAGAGTAAGGAGCAACACAGAGTATGGAGCCACACAGGGTAAGGAACAACACAGAGTAAGGAGCCAAACAGGTTAAGGAACCAGACAGGGTAAGGAGCCATACAGAGAAAGGAACCAGGCAGGGTAAGGAACCAGATTTCCAGATTTTGAGATCAGTCCAGTGCTAAGAAGGTCGACAAAGGTCATTCACTGAGAGCGCGATTTTAACTTGATCCCAGAAGGTGATTCCAACCTACCCGGCAACTTGTTAAACCCTACAGACAAGGACAAGCCTCGGCTGAGTGTTCCACACGAGCTTGCATCAAACTAAAGCATTCTTTAACAAGTGATGAACGGGGGAGAGCGCGAACGCAGTCCCCCACTACCAGAAATTATGCAGTCGAGATTCCCACATTTGGGGAATTCGCAAAGGTCAGCATGACCTAGAGTGCAATGGCCGGGCCTCGCCTTGGGTGAACCACCTTCCTGATCATGGTGTCTCCCCTGCCAGGTAAGTATGAATTGTAGAGCTCATAGACTTGATGGCCTGGAAATAATCCCTTGTTCTTACTCATGGTGGGGAGTAATGAGCCACACAGGGTAAGGAACAAGGCAGAGTAAGGAGCCACACAGAGTAAGAACCCAGACCTAGTAAGGAGAGCAACACTATGAAAGGAACCAGACAGATTAAGGAACCATATAGGGTAAGGAACAAGGCAGAGTAAGGAGCCACACTATGAAAGGAACCAGACAGAGTAAGGAACCATATAGGGTAAGGAACAAGGCAGAGTAAGGAGCAACACTATGAAAGGAACCAGACAGAGTAAGGAACCATACAGGGTAAGGAGCCATACAGAGAAGGGAACCAGGAAGGGTAAGGAACGAAATACCCCCATCCTTCTCCTCACTTGAACACTCCACATCAATTGGGAAAGGCCTTGGCCAACCGCTTGAGGGGTTTGTACACTTAATTTCCATACAACTTTTAGGTTTTTGCACTGTTCCCAGAGATAATGCAATACCGGGTCAATGCGCAGAGAGGGTGGAGCAAGCCCCTGGCCCTTCTCCCATGTCCAAAAATCAATTTAATATATGGTCTCCATATAGGAGACGTATCAGATATTAAACTGATAAGAACAGATACTACACTTGATCTTAGCCAAAAGGCCGAGAAGCGATGGCAACCATGTGCATGACCTTTTAGAGGGGCTCGAAAGGTCAACGAGAGCCACTTACGGGGCCACAAAGGGTAAAGAACCAGAAAAGGTAGGGAGCCACATAGGGTAAGGAACCACACAGGGTAAGGAACCACACAGGGTAAGGAGCCACACAAAGAAAGGAACCTGACAAAGTAAGGAGCCACACAGAGTAAGTAACCAGACAGAGTAAGGAACAACACAGAGTAAGGAACCAGACAGAGTAAGGAGCAACACAGAGTAAGGAGCAACACAGGGTAAGGAACAACACAGAGTAAGGAGCCACACAGAGTAAGGAGCCACACAGAGTAAGGGACAAGACAGAGTAAGGAGCAACACAGAGTAAGGAGCCACACAGGGTAAGGAACAACACAGAGTAAGGAGCCAAACAGGGTAAGGAGCCATACAGAGAAAGGAACCAGGCAGGGTAAGGAACCAGATCTCCTTCTCCTCACTGGAATGCTCCACATCAATTGGGAAAGGCCTGGGCCAACAGTTTGAGATCAGTCCAGTGCTAAGAAGGTCGACAAAGGTCATTCACTGAGAGCGCGATTTTAACTTGATCCCAGAAGGTGATTCCAACCTACCCGGCAACTTGTTAAACCCTACAGACAAGGACAAGCCTCGGCTGAGTGTTCCACACGAGCTTGCATCAAACTAAAGCATTCTTTAACAAGTGATGAAAGGGGGAGAGCGCGAACGCAGTCCCCCACTACCAGAAATTATGCAGTCGAGATTCCCACATTTGGGGAATTCGCAAAGGTCAGCATGACCTAGAGTGCAATGGCCGGGCCTCGCCTTGGGTGAACCACCTTCCTGATCATGGTGTCTCCCCTGCCAGGTAAGTATGAATTGTAGAGCTCATAGACTTGATGGCCTGGAAATAATCCCTTGTTCTTACTCATGGTGGGGAGTAATGAGCCACACAGGGTAAGGAACAAGGCAGAGTAAGGAGCCACACAGAGTAAGAACCCAGACCTAGTAAGGAGAGCAACACTATGAAAGGAACCAGACAGATTAAGGAACCATATAGGGTAAGGAACAAGGCAGAGTAAGGAGCCACACTATGAAAGGAACCAGACAGAGTAAGGAACCATATAGGGTAAGGAACAAGGCAGAGTAAGGAGCAACACTATGAAAGGAACCAGACAGAGTAAGGAACCATACAGGGTAAGGAGCCATACAGAGAAGGGAACCAGGAAGGGTAAGGAACGAAATACCCCCATCCTTCTCCTCACTTGAACACTCCACATCAATTGGGAAAGGCCTTGGCCAACCGCTTGAGGGGTTTGTACACTTAATTTCCATACAACTTTTAGGTTTTTGCACTGTTCCCAGAGATAATGCAATACCGGGTCAATGCGCAGAGAGGGTGGAGCAAGCCCCTGGCCCTTCTCCCATGTCCAAAAATCAATTTAAAATATGGTCTCCATATAGGAGACGTATCAGATATTAAACTGATAAGAACAGATTTTTTGATTTTCAAGAATTTTTTATTGGCAGTTCAGTGTCTTTTCACATTTTTAAAGGGATTTAAAAATGAAAAACATACAGTTAAAAGAGATACTAAAACAAGGTATAAAAACAATTTCCTTTCTCTTCTCTCTTGGCTGTTGTGCAGGAGCGGGGCGAGTCCAAGATATGTTCCCCACCGCTTCCCCCTCCAACGGAAAACTGGTCCGTCCCCAGGTGAACAGAGCCTTCCTCCCCATTGCTCCTACCCACCAGCCACACCCGGAGAGCCATGGTCCGCCTCTGCCTTGAGCTTCACCGTGTGGCTCCGGTTCCTTCGTCCGGTGAAGCAGAGACGACGCTTCTTTGCGACTGTGTCCGGGGCCCGCCGCTTTCACTCATGGTGTTGATGGTTAGAGAGGCCCTGCGGAGCACAGCCACGGGGGGAGTCTGCCTCTGCTTCCTCACCAACAGGTTTCTGGAGGACCACAGGCTTTCTTTTATCGCGGCTAGGGTGAGCCAGTAACCTGCCAACACCTTTGCAGGGATCTTTCTCTGGCTCACCCCATACAGCACCATCTGGGCTGTCAGGTCTCCACCTGTTGGCAAGTTCGGGAATTTCAAGGAACCGGCCAGTGCCCACAGCTCGACAGCAGAACTGCACTCCCAGAAGACATGCCTCACTGACTCAGAGGCGCCACACCCTGGCCGTGGGCAGGTTGAATGCGCTGCCATTCCTCGGGAGTGCATGACGGACCTGACCGGGAGGATCTCGTGGGCCACCATCCAGGACAGATCCCGTAGTCCGTTAGTGAGGGCAGGGTGGTTCACATTCTTCCAAACTGTGCTGGGCTCACCTTGGGTAAGCCCACGCACTGGACTCACTGGTTCCCGCTCCTGCACAAGAGACACAAGAGAGTTCAATCTACTTAAAACATGTACATCTCCCTCAAGATTAAAACCCTTTAAAAATTTCTCGATAAAACCATAGGAGGGTGGCATGTTAAAAGACACTGGCACTCGGAGGTCCCACTTCACCAGTCCCAACCGTCGGAGATAGTACCCCATCCAGAAACGTGTCATAGCTACGGTTTTTGGATTTCTGGATGGGGCGGTTACTATTTTTAGGTGGAGGGATGTGTAATGTCCTCCGAGTACCAGTCTGAGGTCTGGAAACCCTTTCCCTCCCTTTTCTCTTTCCTTTTTCATGGTCGCTCTCTTTAACCTTTCGGTTTTTGAGCGCCATAAAAAATAAAAGAGCTTCCTTTCAACAGTTAAAAGCACCCTCCTAGGCGGGGTAAAAACTGAACATACCAATAAAAAAAGAGGTACTATAACTGTCTTTATGATTAAAATCTTCCCTTCAAAAGTCAGTCGTCTTAGTCCCCAGTATCCCAGTCTTTGACTAACTTTACCTAACACCTGGTTCCAATTTGTCGCCCCCTCCCCGTGTTTGTCAAATTTTACCCCAAGTATTTTTAGTTCAGTCTGGGTCACTGTCAGAGGTAGTCCGGTCTTTTCAACGTCAGTCCAAGGTCCATAGAAGTGGGCATGGGTCTTGTCTCTGTTGAGCTTGGACCCAGAGGCCAGTCCAAACCAGTCAGTCAGGTCTAAAGTTCTGTGGAGAGAGAGGAGGTCAGAACAGAGAATACTAAAATCGTCCATATATAAAAAACATTTTGCTTCCCTCCCTCCACTACCCGGAATTGGCACCCCCCTGATCCATTTGTCCCTTCTCAAGACCTGTGCCAGAGGTTCAATGCAAGCCACATACAAGAGGGCAGATAACGGACATCCCTGTCGGACACCGCAGCGGATATTTACTGCTTTTGTCAGATGCCCGTTAACAACAAATCTGCTTGTTATATCCCGGTATAGCAGGCCCACCCAATCCAAGTATTTCTGTGGAAAACCCATCTTTTGCAGTACCTTGAAGAGGTACTGGTGCGAGATCCGATCAAAGGCTTTTTCAAAATCTAAATTTAATACTAAAAGTCGGATGTTTCTGTCTCTCGCCAGACAGATGGTGTCTCGGATCAGTATGAGGTTGTCTGTGATCTTCCTCCCAGGGACGGCACAGGCTTGATCCGGGTGGATCAGCCCATCTAAAAAAGGAGACATACGTGATGCTAAAATCTTACTAAAAAGTTTACAATCAACATTTAAAAGTGTAATTGGTCTCCAGTTCCGGATGTCCGTCTTGTCTTTGTCTTTGTGTAAAAGTGTAACTATTCCTACTCTAAAACTGTCGGGAAGTGTCGTCATTGTGTCAAAGTCGTTAAAAACAGCAAGCAAGTCAGGGGTTAAAATGTCCCAGAAAGTCCAATAAAATTCCACAGGGAGTCCATCCTCTCCTGGGCTTTTGTGGTTTTTAAAAGTTTTTATACATTTTGTCATTTCCATTTCTGTAATTGTTTGTGTTAAGGTTTCACTGTCATTGATTGTTTTTGACAGCATTTTTAAAAGTTCATTTAAAACATTTTCTTCGACCTGCTTTCTGTTATATATATTTGTAAAAAAAGTTTCAATGACTTCTTTTAGTCCCTCATTTGTATTTTCAATATTTTCTCCATTTTTTAAATTAAAAATCCCTCCCCCTCTGTTTAGAATCTTCCTAAAAAAATAACGTGTACACTTTTCCCCTTCTTCTATTTCTCTTTCTTTACTCCTTATTATTGCCCCTTTACTTTTCTTTTCACTTATTGCAGTCATTTCCTGTTTTACATTTAAAATCTCCTCGTTAAAATCGATACCATTTTGGTTTAATAAAAAGTATCTTTGTAGTCTTTTCTGCAGTCCCATCATGCGTCTGTCGTCCCTATCTTTTGTCTTTTTACCTGCCTTCATAAAGAAAGTCTGTGTCCTCCCTTTCACCATTTCCCACCACGGTGCTCGTGTCTTGTACATGTCTTGAAGGGTCTGCCAGTCTTTGTACTGCTCCCGGTATTCCCTAACTAACTCCCTATCTTCTAAAAGGGAGCAGTTAAGTTTCCACAGACCTCTTCCTACAGTCACACCTTGCGTGATTGAAAGTGTGCAGGAGAGAAGGACGTGATCAGAAAAGAAAACAGGTGTTAATGTTGCATCTGTCGGGGGGCAGTCTCTTGAAAAAAGGTAGTCAATGCGAGAGGCTCTGGTACCATCACTACTGAACCAAGTGAAGCCCTCCTCTCTTGGATGCAGTGTTTTAAAACAGTCGCATAGTTTAAAATCTTTTCGGATTTCCTGTAATAAAACCGACGTTTTGTCCATTTTAAAATCGCACCCTGCTCCTTTGCGGTCACTCCTACTTAAAATACAATTAAAATCCCCTCCAACAACTAATGGTCTCCTACCTAGCATGTGGGACTGCAGGTCTTCTAAAAGGTCATACCTGTCGTTTTTGTCATTAAAACCATATACATTTAAAATGTTAATGTCGGTTCCCATAAAAGTCAAGTTTGCTAAAATTGCCCGTCCGTCTTTCACCACTGTGCTACCCTTCAGTGAGATATTTTTGTTTTTAATTAGGATGGCCACCCCGTCATTTTTGTTTTGGTTCGAGCCGCTCCATATAGAGGGCTGTGGCCATAGCTTTTCCCACTCTCTGTAGCTTTTTAAAAAGGGTAGCCCACACTCCTGAAGTAAAAACACATCTGCTTTAAAATCCTTTAAGAACGTTAAAACAGTTTGGGCTCTAACTCTCGACTTCACACTTCTAACATTGATAGTCGAGAAGGTGATAGACATGAGTAAGGTTAAAAGCAACAGGTAAAACATTTTTAAAAGACTACAGAGAGGGGACTATAAAAATCATTTGATATCTTGTGAAAGTAGCTCCCATCTACACTCATGGTTTTTGAGTGGAGCCTTCGAGCTGACTTTCCCCTTCGAGCTCTCGGTGTCGGGCTTGGCAGCATGGCTTTTCTTACCAGTTTTGCGAGCTTTTGGGGTTGACTGTAAGGCGACATCAAGGAAAGAGACCTCGTTGGGGGGGTTTGGAGGGAATTCTCTGGAGCCCTCACTGGAGTCGCTCTCTGTAAAAGCTCCAGGTCTTCCCCTCTTCTCCACCATCTCTGGGGGATCCAGAGATATATCGGACGCCGGTCTCTTGGAGAGCTGTGGATTTGGGAGGGGGACATACAGTGTTTGATCTTCCTCCTCCAGTTTGCCATCAGACTCCCCCACTTCCTCCATTTTGTCCTCCACATTATCTGTGGACTCTGTGGAGTCAGTGGAGGCGGAGACTGAGGTGGAGGAGGAAGATGTCCCCTCCCCTTCTCCCTCCCCCTGTGGGCCCTCTCCACCACTAGGAGGATTTGGAGGGAGATTTGAAAGTTTCCCGCCAATTTTTTGATTTGGCGGGAAACTTTCCCTCTCTTTCTCTCCATTTTCCTTTTCCGCCATTCTTGTCACTTTCAACTTGTTGGCAAAAGATCGTGGACAGTCTCTGAAGAGATGGTTCAAGTCACCACAAAGATTGCACTTTCTGCCATTGGAACACTGTTCATAAGTATGTCCAATTTCTCTGCACTTGCCACAGAATACTTTTTCACAAGCCTCTACCAGGTGTCCATGCTCCCCACATCTCCGGCAGAGCTTGGGCTGACCCTGGTAGTGGATGTAGCCCCTGTTTTCTCCCAGGACCATCATTGGTGGGAGATGTTTTAGGCCCTGGAAGCCCTGAGGGTCCGGCCATTGCTGGATAGGGACCCTCCATGAGCAGTTCCAGATGCCATCCTCATCTCTCACCTTGGTAGCCTGGCCTTTGACAGTACAATATCTCCCCAGCCATATGCATACATCCTCTGCATTTACAGTTTCATTGAACATTCGGACAATCACCGTTTTCAAGGAGTTGTCCGTCAGTTTCTCCACTGCAAATGCAGAAAACTGGGGTTTGGCATTCTCAAAACGAATCCAAAAATCTTTAAGCTGAACAGCAGACCTAAAACTGACATCGAATCCTTTGTTAAAGGGTAACGAAAGGATACAGTTCAAGTCATTTGGAGTAAACTCCAAAATTTGCTGAATCAGCTTTCTAGAAAAATCTAGTCTTGACATGTTTAAAAGTTTACCATTAACTTCATTAAAATTAAAACGCACAGTGTGGTGCCTCCGCATGCCAGCATGGGAGGCTGACATGGTGGAGACACCACAAAACTATGATAAAAATGAACAATAAAATCTATAAAAAATCACTAAAAAGCCAAACTTAAAAGGTAAAACTTAAGAGGTACTTACCTGTTACCAGGAACCAGTATACTGGTCCAAGGTAGTAAAGTGCGTGTGCCGTGTATCCCCTGTGAAAAATGGAAACAGTTACAAGAAATGCTCTGTTTTTTCACTGGAGAGATGAAATATCCTCCAGAGTAGTGAACACTCAAGCCACTGATCAGCAAGAGTGTGATCTACCCAACGGAGGTGATCGCAGTCTTAACCAAAGGCCGAGAAGCGATGGCAACCATGTGCATGACCTTTTAGAGGGGCTCGAAAGGTCAACGAGAGCCACTTACGGGGCCACAAAGGGTAAAGAACCAGAAAAGGTAGGGAGCCACATAGGGTAAGGAACCACACAG
Organism: Callionymus lyra; assembly: GCF_982586985.1. NCBI lineage: Eukaryota > Metazoa > Chordata > Actinopteri > Syngnathiformes > Callionymidae > Callionymus > Callionymus lyra. Next base: position 3,644,739 of record NC_141825.1, on the reverse strand, counting down.
GGAAAGGAACCACACAGGGTAAGGAGCCACACAAAGAAAGGAACCTGACAAAGTAAGGAGCCACACAGAGTAAGTAACCAGACAGAGTAAGGAACAACACAGAGTAAGGAACCAGACAGAGTAAGGAGCAACACAGAGTAAGGAGCAACACAGGGTAAGGAACAACACAGAGTAAGGAGCCACACAGAGTAAGGAGCCACACAGAGTAAGGGACAAGACAGAGTAAGGAGCAACACAGAGTAAGGAGCCACACAGGGTAAGGAACAACACAGAGTAAGGAGCCAAACAGGGTAAGGAGCCATACAGAGAAAGGAACCAGGCAGGGTAAGGAACCAGATCTCCTTCTCCTCACTGGAATGCTCCACATCAATTGGGAAAGGCCTGGGCCAACAGTTTGAGATCAGTCCAGTGCTAAGAAGGTCGACAAAGGTCATTCACTGAGAGCGCGATTTTAACTTGATCCCAGAAGGTGATTCCAACCTACCCGGCAACTTGTTAAACCCTACAGACAAGGACAAGCCTCGGCTGAGTGTTCCACACGAGCTTGCATCAAACTAAAGCATTCTTTAACAAGTGATGAACGGGGGAGAGCGCGAACGCAGTCCCCCACTACCAGAAATTATGCAGTCGAGATTCCCACATTTGGGGAATTCGCAAAGGTCAGCATGACCTAGAGTGCAATGGCCGGGCCTCGCCTTGGGTGAACCACCTTCCTGATCATGGTGTCTCCCCTGCCAGGTAAGTATGAATTGTAGAGCTCATAGACTTGATGGCCTGGAAATAATCCCTTGTTCTTACTCATGGTGGGGAGTAATGAGCCACACAGGGTAAGGAACAAGGCAGAGTAAGGAGCCACACAGAGTAAGAACCCAGACCTAGTAAGGAGAGCAACACTATGAAAGGAACCAGACAGATTAAGGAACCATATAGGGTAAGGAACAAGGCAGAGTAAGGAGCCACACTATGAAAGGAACCAGACAGAGTAAGGAACCATATAGGGTAAGGAACAAGGCAGAGTAAGGAGCAACACTATGAAAGGAACCAGACAGAGTAAGGAACCATACAGGGTAAGGAGCCATACAGAGAAGGGAACCAGGAAGGGTAAGGAACGAAATACCCCCATCCTTCTCCTCACTTGAACACTCCACATCAATTGGGAAAGGCCTTGGCCAACCGCTTGAGGGGTTTGTACACTTAATTTCCATACAACTTTTAGGTTTTTGCACTGTTCCCAGAGATAATGCAATACCGGGTCAATGCGCAGACAGGGTGGAGCAAGCCCCTGGCCCTTCTCCCATGTCCAAAAATCAATTTAATATATGGTCTCCATATAGGAGACGTATCAGATATTAAACTGATAAGAACAGATACTACACTTGATCTTAGCCAAAAGGCCGAGATGGCAACCATGTGCATGACCTTTTAGAGGGGCTCGAAAGGTCAACGAGAGCCACTTACGGGGCCACAAAGGGTAAAGAACCAGAAAAGGTAGGGAGCCACATAGGGTAAGGAACCACACAGGGTAAGGAACCACACAGGGTAAGGAGCCACACAAAGAAAGGAACCTGACAAAGTAAGGAGCCACACAGAGTAAGTAACCAGACAGAGTAAGGAACAACACAGAGTAAGGAACCAGACAGAGTAAGGAGCAACATAGAGTAAGGAGCAACACAGGGTAAGGAACAACACAGAGTAAGGAGCCACACAGAGTAAGGAGCCACACAAAGAAAGGAACCTGACAAAGTAAGGAGCCACACAGAGTAAGTAACCAGACAGAGTAAGGAACAACACAGAGTAAGGAACCAGACAGAGTAAGGAGCAACACAGAGTAAGGAGCAACACAGGGTATGGAGCCACACAGGGTAAGGAACAACACAGAGTAAGGAGCCAAACAGGTTAAGGAACCAGACAGGGTAAGGAGCCATACAGAGAAAGGAACCAGGCAGGGTAAGGAACCAGATTTCCAGATTTTGAGATCAGTCCAGTGCTAAGAAGGTCGACAAAGGTCATTCACTGAGAGCGCGATTTTAACTTGATCCCAGAAGGTGATTCCAACCTACCCGGCAACTTGTTAAACCCTACAGACAAGGACAAGCCTCGGCTGAGTGTTCCACACAAGCTTGCATCAAACTAAAGCATTCTTTAACAAGTGATGAACGGGGGAGAGCGCGAACGCAGTCCCCCACTACCAGAAATTATGCAGTCGAGATTCCCACATTTGGGGAATTCGCAAAGGTCAGCATGACCTAGAGTGCAATGGCCGGGCCTCGCCTTGGGTGAACCACCTTCCTGATCATGGTGTCTCCCCTGCCAGGTAAGTATGAATTGTAGAGCTCATAGACTTGATGGCCTGGAAATAATCCCTTGTTCTTACTCATGGTGGGGAGTAATGAGCCACACAGGGTAAGGAACAAGGCAGAGTAAGGAGCCACACAGAGTAAGAACCCAGACCTAGTAAGGAGAGCAACACTATGAAAGGAACCAGACAGATTAAGGAACCATATAGGGTAAGGAACAAGGCAGAGTAAGGAGCAACACTATGAAAGGAACCAGACAGAGTAAGGAACCATACAGGGTAAGGAGCCATACAGAGAAGGGAACCAGGAAGGGTAAGGAACGAAATACCCCCATCCTTCTCCTCACTTGAACACTCCACATCAATTGGGAAAGGCCTTGGCCAACCGCTTGAGGGGTTTGTACACTTAATTTCCATACAACTTTTAGGTTTTTGCACTGTTCCCAGAGATAATGCAATACCGGGTCAATGCGCAGAGAGGGTGGAGCAAGCCGCTGGCCCTTCTCCCATGTCCAAAAATCAATTTAATATATGGTCTCCATATAGGAGACGTATCAGATATTAAACTGATAAGAACAGATACTACACTTGATCTTAGCCAAAAGGCCGAGAAGCGATGGCAACCATGTGCATGACCTTTTAGAGGGGCTCGAAAGGTCAACGAGAGCCACTTACGGGGCCACAAAGGGTAAAGAACCAGAAAAGGTAGGGAGCCACATAGGGTAAGGAACCACACAGGGTAAGGAACCACACAGGGTAAGGAGCCACACAAAGAAAGGAACCTGACAAAGTAAGGAGCCACACAGAGTAAGTAACCAGACAGAGTAAGGAACAACACAGAGTAAGGAACCAGACAGAGTAAGGAGCAACATAGAGTAAGGAGCAACACAGGGTAAGGAACAACACAGAGTAAGGAGCCACACAGAGTAAGGAGCCACACAGAGTAAGGGACAAGACAGAGTAAGGAGCAACACAGAGTATGGAGCCACACAGGGTAAGGAACAACACAGAGTAAGGAGCCAAACAGGTTAAGGAACCAGACAGGGTAAGGAGCCATACAGAGAAAGGAACCAGGCAGGGTAAGGAACCAGATTTCCAGATTTTGAGATCAGTCCAGTGCTAAGAAGGTCGACAAAGGTCATTCACTGAGAGCGCGATTTTAACTTGATCCCAGAAGGTGATTCCAACCTACCCGGCAACTTGTTAAACCCTACAGACAAGGACAAGCCTCGGCTGAGTGTTCCACACGAGCTTGCATCAAACTAAAGCATTCTTTAACAAGTGATGAACGGGGGAGAGCGCGAACGCAGTCCCCCACTACCAGAAATTATGCAGTCGAGATTCCCACATTTGGGGAATTCGCAAAGGTCAGCATGACCTAGAGTGCAATGGCCGGGCCTCGCCTTGGGTGAACCACCTTCCTGATCATGGTGTCTCCCCTGCCAGGTAAGTATGAATTGTAGAGCTCATAGACTTGATGGCCTGGAAATAATCCCTTGTTCTTACTCATGGTGGGGAGTAATGAGCCACACAGGGTAAGGAACAAGGCAGAGTAAGGAGCCACACAGAGTAAGAACCCAGACCTAGTAAGGAGAGCAACACTATGAAAGGAACCAGACAGATTAAGGAACCATATAGGGTAAGGAACAAGGCAGAGTAAGGAGCCACACTATGAAAGGAACCAGACAGAGTAAGGAACCATATAGGGTAAGGAACAAGGCAGAGTAAGGAGCAACACTATGAAAGGAACCAGACAGAGTAAGGAACCATACAGGGTAAGGAGCCATACAGAGAAGGGAACCAGGAAGGGTAAGGAACGAAATACCCCCATCCTTCTCCTCACTTGAACACTCCACATCAATTGGGAAAGGCCTTGGCCAACCGCTTGAGGGGTTTGTACACTTAATTTCCATACAACTTTTAGGTTTTTGCACTGTTCCCAGAGATAATGCAATACCGGGTCAATGCGCAGAGAGGGTGGAGCAAGCCCCTGGCCCTTCTCCCATGTCCAAAAATCAATTTAATATATGGTCTCCATATAGGAGACGTATCAGATATTAAACTGATAAGAACAGATACTACACTTGATCTTAGCCAAAAGGCCGAGAAGCGATGGCAACCATGTGCATGACCTTTTAGAGGGGCTCGAAAGGTCAACGAGAGCCACTTACGGGGCCACAAAGGGTAAAGAACCAGAAAAGGTAGGGAGCCACATAGGGTAAGGAACCACACAGGGTAAGGAACCACACAGGGTAAGGAGCCACACAAAGAAAGGAACCTGACAAAGTAAGGAGCCACACAGAGTAAGTAACCAGACAGAGTAAGGAACAACACAGAGTAAGGAACCAGACAGAGTAAGGAGCAACATAGAGTAAGGAGCAACACAGGGTAAGGAACAACACAGAGTAAGGAGCCACACAGAGTAAGGAGCCACACAGAGTAAGGGACAAGACAGAGTAAGGAGCAACACAGAGTAAGGAGCCACACAGGGTAAGGAACAACACAGAGTAAGGAGCCAAACAGGGTAAGGAACCAGACAGGGTAAGGAGCCATACAGAGAAAGGAACCAGGCAGGGTAAGGAACCACACAGAGTAAGTAACCAGACAGAGTAAGGAACAACACAGAGTAAGGAACCAGACAGAGTAAGGAGCAACACAGAGTAAGGAGCAACACAGGGTAAGGAACAACACAGAGTAAGGAGCCACACAGAGTAAGGAGCCACACAGAGTAAGGGACAAGACAGAGTAAGGAGCAACACAGAGTAAGGAGCCACACAGGGTAAGGAACAACACAGAGTAAGGAGCCAAACAGGGTAAGGAGCCATACAGAGAAAGGAACCAGGCAGGGTAAGGAACCAGATCTCCTTCTCCTCACTGGAATGCTCCACATCAATTGGGAAAGGCCTGGGCCAACAGTTTGAGATCAGTCCAGTGCTAAGAAGGTCGACAAAGGTCATTCACTGAGAGCGCGATTTTAACTTGATCCCAGAAGGTGATTCCAACCTACCCGGCAACTTGTTAAACCCTACAGACAAGGACAAGCCTCGGCTGAGTGTTCCACACGAGCTTGCATCAAACTAAAGCATTCTTTAACAAGTGATGAACGGGGGAGAGCGCGAACGCAGTCCCCCACTACCAGAAATTATGCAGTCGAGATTCCCACATTTGGGGAATTCGCAAAGGTCAGCATGACCTAGAGTGCAATGGCCGGGCCTCGCCTTGGGTGAACCACCTTCCTGATCATGGTGTCTCCCCTGCCAGGTAAGTATGAATTGTAGAGCTCATAGACTTGATGGCCTGGAAATAATCCCTTGTTCTTACTCATGGTGGGGAGTAATGAGCCACACAGGGTAAGGAACAAGGCAGAGTAAGGAGCCGCACAGAGTAAGAACCCAGACCTAGTAAGGAGAGCAACACTATGAAAGGAACCAGACAGATTAAGGAACCATATAGGGTAAGGAACAAGGCAGAGTAAGGAGCCACACTATGAAAGGAACCAGACAGAGTAAGGAACCATATAGGGTAAGGAACAAGGCAGAGTAAGGAGCAACACTATGAAAGGAACCAGACAGAGTAAGGAACCATACAGGGTAAGGAGCCATACAGAGAAGGGAACCAGGAAGGGTAAGGAACGAAATACCCCCATCCTTCTCCTCACTTGAACACTCCACATCAATTGGGAAAGGCCTTGGCCAACCGCTTGAGGGGTTTGTACACTTAATTTCCATACAACTTTTAGGTTTTTGCACTGTTCCCAGAGATAATGCAATACCGGGTCAATGCGCAGAGAGGGTGGAGCAAGCCGCTGGCCCTTCTCCCATGTCCAAAAATCAATTTAATATATGGTCTCCATATAGGAGACGTATCAGATATTAAACTGATAAGAACAGATACTACACTTGATCTTAGCCAAAAGGCCGAGAAGCGATGGCAACCATGTGCATGACCTTTTAGAGGGGCTCGAAAGGTCAACGAGAGCCACTTACGGGGCCACAAAGGGTAAAGAACCAGAAAAGGTAGGGAGCCACATAGGGTAAGGAACCACACAGGGTAAGGAACCACACAGGGTAAGGAACCACACAGGGTAAGGAGCCACACAAAGAAAGGAACCTGACAAAGTAAGGAGCCACACAGAGTAAGTAACCAGACAGAGTAAGGAACAACACAGAGTAAGGAACCAGACAGAGTAAGGAGCAACATAGAGTAAGGAGCAACACAGGGTAAGGAACAACACAGAGTAAGGAGCCACACAGAGTAAGGAGCCACACAGAGTAAGGGACAAGACAGAGTAAGGAGCAACACAGAGTATGGAGCCACACAGGGTAAGGAACAACACAGAGTAAGGAGCCAAACAGGTTAAGGAACCAGACAGGGTAAGGAGCCATACAGAGAAAGGAACCAGGCAGGGTAAGGAACCAGATTTCCAGATTTTGAGATCAGTCCAGTGCTAAGAAGGTCGACAAAGGTCATTCACTGAGAGCGCGATTTTAACTTGATCCCAGAAGGTGATTCCAACCTACCCGGCAACTTGTTAAACCCTACAGACAAGGACAAGCCTCGGCTGAGTGTTCCACACGAGCTTGCATCAAACTAAAGCATTCTTTAACAAGTGATGAACGGGGGAGAGCGCGAACGCAGTCCCCCACTACCAGAAATTATGCAGTCGAGATTCCCACATTTGGGGAATTCGCAAAGGTCAGCATGACCTAGAGTGCAATGGCCGGGCCTCGCCTTGGGTGAACCACCTTCCTGATCATGGTGTCTCCCCTGCCAGGTAAGTATGAATTGTAGAGCTCATAGACTTGATGGCCTGGAAATAATCCCTTGTTCTTACTCATGGTGGGGAGTAATGAGCCACACAGGGTAAGGAACAAGGCAGAGTAAGGAGCCACACAGAGTAAGAACCCAGACCTAGTAAGGAGAGCAACACTATGAAAGGAACCAGACAGATTAAGGAACCATATAGGGTAAGGAACAAGGCAGAGTAAGGAGCCACACTATGAAAGGAACCAGACAGAGTAAGGAACCATATAGGGTAAGGAACAAGGCAGAGTAAGGAGCAACACTATGAAAGGAACCAGACAGAGTAAGGAACCATACAGGGTAAGGAGCCATACAGAGAAGGGAACCAGGAAGGGTAAGGAACGAAATACCCCCATCCTTCTCCTCACTTGAACACTCCACATCAATTGGGAAAGGCCTTGGCCAACCGCTTGAGGGGTTTGTACACTTAATTTCCATACAACTTTTAGGTTTTTGCACTGTTCCCAGAGATAATGCAATACCGGGTCAATGCGCAGAGAGGGTGGAGCAAGCCCCTGGCCCTTCTCCCATGTCCAAAAATCAATTTAATATATGGTCTCCATATAGGAGACGTATCAGATATTAAACTGATAAGAACAGATACTACACTTGATCTTAGCCAAAAGGCCGAGAAGCGATGGCAACCATGTGCATGACCTTTTAGAGGGGCTCGAAAGGTCAACGAGAGCCACTTACGGGGCCACAAAGGGTAAAGAACCAGAAAAGGTAGGGAGCCACATAGGGTAAGGAACCACACAGGGAAAGGAACCACACAGGGTAAGGAGCCACACAAAGAAAGGAACCTGACAAAGTAAGGAGCCACACAGAGTAAGTAACCAGACAGAGTAAGGAACAACACAGAGTAAGGAACCAGACAGAGTAAGGAGCAACACAGAGTAAGGAGCAACACAGGGTAAGGAACAACACAGAGTAAGGAGCCACACAGAGTAAGGAGCCACACAGAGTAAGGGACAAGACAGAGTAAGGAGCAACACAGAGTAAGGAGCCACACAGGGTAAGGAACAACACAGAGTAAGGAGCCAAACAGGGTAAGGAGCCATACAGAGAAAGGAACCAGGCAGGGTAAGGAACCAGATCTCCTTCTCCTCACTGGAATGCTCCACATCAATTGGGAAAGGCCTGGGCCAACAGTTTGAGATCAGTCCAGTGCTAAGAAGGTCGACAAAGGTCATTCACTGAGAGCGCGATTTTAACTTGATCCCAGAAGGTGATTCCAACCTACCCGGCAACTTGTTAAACCCTACAGACAAGGACAAGCCTCGGCTGAGTGTTCCACACGAGCTTGCATCAAATTAAAGCATTCTTTAACAAGTGATGAACGGGGGAGAGCGCGAACGCAGTCCCCCACTACCAGAAATTATGCAGTCGAGATTCCCACATTTGGGGAATTCGCAAAGGTCAGCATGACCTAGAGTGCAATGGCCGGGCCTCGCCTTGGGTGAACCACCTTCCTGATCATGGTGTCTCCCCTGCCAGGTAAGTATGAATTGTAGAGCTCATAGACTTGATGGCCTGGAAATAATCCCTTGTTCTTACTCATGGTGGGGAGTAATGAGCCACACAGGGTAAGGAACAAGGCAGAGTAAGGAGCCACACAGAGTAAGAACCCAGACCTAGTAAGGAGAGCAACACTATGAAAGGAACCAGACAGATTAAGGAACCATATAGGGTAAGGAACAAGGCAGAGTAAGGAGCCACACTATGAAAGGAACCAGACAGAGTAAGGAACCATATAGGGTAAGGAACAAGGCAGAGTAAGGAGCAACACTATGAAAGGAACCAGACAGAGTAAGGAACCATACAGGGTAAGGAGCCATACAGAGAAGGGAACCAGGAAGGGTAAGGAACGAAATACCCCCATCCTTCTCCTCACTTGAACACTCCACATCAATTGGGAAAGGCCTTGGCCAACCGCTTGAGGGGTTTGTACACTTAATTTCCATACAACTTTTAGGTTTTTGCACTGTTCCCAGAGATAATGCAATACCGGGTCAATGCGCAGACAGGGTGGAGCAAGCCCCTGGCCCTTCTCCCATGTCCAAAAATCAATTTAATATATGGTCTCCATATAGGAGACGTATCAGATATTAAACTGATAAGAACAGATACTACACTTGATCTTAGCCAAAAGGCCGAGATGGCAACCATGTGCATGACCTTTTAGAGGGGCTCGAAAGGTCAACGAGAGCCACTTACGGGGCCACAAAGGGTAAAGAACCAGAAAAGGTAGGGAGCCACATAGGGTAAGGAACCACACAGGGTAAGGAACCACACAGGGTAAGGAGCCACACAAAGAAAGGAACCTGACAAAGTAAGGAGCCACACAGAGTAAGTAACCAGACAGAGTAAGGAACAACACAGAGTAAGGAACCAGACAGAGTAAGGAGCAACATAGAGTAAGGAGCAACACAGGGTAAGGAACAACACAGAGTAAGGAGCCACACAGAGTAAGGAGCCACACAGAGTAAGGGACAAGACAGAGTAAGGAGCAACACAGAGTATGGAGCCACACAGGGTAAGGAACAACACAGAGTAAGGAGCCAAACAGGTTAAGGAACCAGACAGGGTAAGGAGCCATACAGAGAAAGGAACCAGGCAGGGTAAGGAACCAGATTTCCAGATTTTGAGATCAGTCCAGTGCTAAGAAGGTCGACAAAGGTCATTCACTGAGAGCGCGATTTTAACTTGATCCCAGAAGGTGATTCCAACCTACCCGGCAACTTGTTAAACCCTACAGACAAGGACAAGCCTCGGCTGAGTGTTCCACACAAGCTTGCATCAAACTAAAGCATTCTTTAACAAGTGATGAACAGGGGAGAGCGCGAACGCAGTCCCCCACTACCAGAAATTATGCAGTCGAGATTCCCACATTTGGGGAATTCGCAAAGGTCAGCATGACCTAGAGTGCAATGGCCGGGCCTCGCCTTGGGTGAACCACCTTCCTGATCATGGTGTCTCCCCTGCCAGGTAAGTATGAATTGTAGAGCTCATAGACTTGATGGCCTGGAAATAATCCCTTGTTCTTACTCATGGTGGGGAGTAATGAGCCACACAGGGTAAGGAACAAGGCAGAGTAAGGAGCCACACAGAGTAAGAACCCAGACCTAGTAAGGAGAGCAACACTATGAAAGGAACCAGACAGATTAAGGAACCATATAGGGTAAGGAACAAGGCAGAGTAAGGAGCCACACTATGAAAGGAACCAGACAGAGTAAGGAACCATATAGGGTAAGGAACAAGGCAGAGTAAGGAGCAACACTATGAAAGGAACCAGACAGAGTAAGGAACCATACAGGGTAAGGAGCCATACAGAGAAGGGAACCAGGAAGGGTAAGGAACGAAATACCCCCATCCTTCTCCTCACTTGAACACTCCACATCAATTGGGAAAGGCCTTGGCCAACCGCTTGAGGGGTTTGTACACTTAATTTCCATACAACTTTTAGGTTTTTGCACTGTTCCCAGAGATAATGCAATACCGGGTCAATGCGCAGAGAGAGTGGAGCAAGCCGCTGGCCCTTCTCCCATGTCCAAAAATCAATTTAATATATGGTCTCCATATAGGAGACGTATCAGATATTAAACTGATAAGAACAGATACTACACTTGATCTTAGCCAAAAGGCCGAGAAGCGATGGCAACCATGTGCATGACCTTTTAGAGGGGCTCGAAAGGTCAACGAGAGCCACTTACGGGGCCACAAAGGGTAAAGAACCAGAAAAGGTAGGGAGCCACATAGGGTAAGGAACCACACAGGGTAAGGAACCACACAGGGTAAGGAACCACACAGGGTAAGGAGCCACACAAAGAAAGGAACCTGACAAAGTAAGGAGCCACACAGAGTAAGTAACCAGACAGAGTAAGGAACAACACAGAGTAAGGAACCAGACAGAGTAAGGAGCAACATAGAGTAAGGAGCAACACAGGGTAAGGAACAACACAGAGTAAGGAGCCACACAGAGTAAGGAGCCACACAGAGTAAGGGACAAGACAGAGTAAGGAGCAACACAGAGTATGGAGCCACACAGGGTAAGGAACAACACAGAGTAAGGAGCCAAACAGGTTAAGGAACCAGACAGGGTAAGGAGCCATACAGAGAAAGGAACCAGGCAGGGTAAGGAACCAGATTTCCAGATTTTGAGATCAGTCCAGTGCTAAGAAGGTCGACAAAGGTCATTCACTGAGAGCGCGATTTTAACTTGATCCCAGAAGGTGATTCCAACCTACCCGGCAACTTGTTAAACCCTACAGACAAGGACAAGCCTCGGCTGAGTGTTCCACACGAGCTTGCATCAAACTAAAGCATTCTTTAACAAGTGATGAACGGGGGAGAGCGCGAACGCAGTCCCCCACTACCAGAAATTATGCAGTCGAGATTCCCACATTTGGGGAATTCGCAAAGGTCAGCATGACCTAGAGTGCAATGGCCGGGCCTCGCCTTGGGTGAACCACCTTCCTGATCATGGTGTCTCCCCTGCCAGGTAAGTATGAATTGTAGAGCTCATAGACTTGATGGCCTGGAAATAATCCCTTGTTCTTACTCATGGTGGGGAGTAATGAGCCACACAGGGTAAGGAACAAGGCAGAGTAAGGAGCCACACAGAGTAAGAACCCAGACCTAGTAAGGAGAGCAACACTATGAAAGGAACCAGACAGATTAAGGAACCATATAGGGTAAGGAACAAGGCAGAGTAAGGAGCCACACTATGAAAGGAACCAGACAGAGTAAGGAACCATATAGGGTAAGGAACAAGGCAGAGTAAGGAGCAACACTATGAAAGGAACCAGACAGAGTAAGGAACCATACAGGGTAAGGAGCCATACAGAGAAGGGAACCAGGAAGGGTAAGGAACGAAATACCCCCATCCTTCTCCTCACTTGAACACTCCACATCAATTGGGAAAGGCCTTGGCCAACCGCTTGAGGGGTTTGTACACTTAATTTCCATACAACTTTTAGGTTTTTGCACTGTTCCCAGAGATAATGCAATACCGGGTCAATGCGCAGAGAGGGTGGAGCAAGCCCCTGGCCCTTCTCCCATGTCCAAAAATCAATTTAATATATGGTCTCCATATAGGAGACGTATCAGATATTAAACTGATAAGAACAGATACTACACTTGATCTTAGCCAAAAGGCCGAGAAGCGATGGCAACCATGTGCATGACCTTTTAGAGGGGCTCGAAAGGTCAACGAGAGCCACTTACGGGGCCACAAAGGGTAAAGAACCAGAAAAGGTAGGGAGCCACATAGGGTAAGGAACCACACAGGGAAAGGAACCACACAGGGTAAGGAGCCACACAAAGAAAGGAACCTGACAAAGTAAGGAGCCACACAGAGTAAGTAACCAGACAGAGTAAGGAACAACACAGAGTAAGGAACCAGACAGAGTAAGGAGCAACACAGAGTAAGGAGCAACACAGGGTAAGGAACAACACAGAGTAAGGAGCCACACAGAGTAAGGAGCCACACAGAGTAAGGGACAAGACAGAGTAAGGAGCAACACAGAGTAAGGAGCCACACAGGGTAAGGAACAACACAGAGTAAGGAGCCAAACAGGGTAAGGAGCCATACAGAGAAAGGAACCAGGCAGGGTAAGGAACCAGATCTCCTTCTCCTCACTGGAATGCTCCACATCAATTGGGAAAGGCCTGGGCCAACAGTTTGAGATCAGTCCAGTGCTAAGAAGGTCGACAAAGGTCATTCACTGAGAGCGCGATTTTAACTTGATCCCAGAAGGTGATTCCAACCTACCCGGCAACTTGTTAAACCCTACAGACAAGGACAAGCCTCGGCTGAGTGTTCCACACGAGCTTGCATCAAACTAAAGCATTCTTTAACAAGTGATGAACGGGGGAGAGCGCGAACGCAGTCCCCCACTACCAGAAATTATGCAGTCGAGATTCCCACATTTGGGGAATTCGCAAAGGTCAGCATGACCTAGAGTGCAATGGCCGGGCCTCGCCTTGGGTGAACCACCTTCCTGATCATGGTGTCTCCCCTGCCAGGTAAGTATGAATTGTAGAGCTCATAGACTTGATGGCCTGGAAATAATCCCTTGTTCTTACTCATGGTGGGGAGTAATGAGCCACACAGGGTAAGGAACAAGGCAGAGTAAGGAGCCACACAGAGTAAGAACCCAGACCTAGTAAGGAGAGCAACACTATGAAAGGAACCAGACAGATTAAGGAACCATATAGGGTAAGGAACAAGGCAGAGTAAGGAGCCACACTATGAAAGGAACCAGACAGAGTAAGGAACCATATAGGGTAAGGAACAAGGCAGAGTAAGGAGCAACACTATGAAAGGAACCAGACAGAGTAAGGAACCATACAGGGTAAGGAGCCATACAGAGAAGGGAACCAGGAAGGGTAAGGAACGAAATACCCCCATCCTTCTCCTCACTTGAACACTCCACATCAATTGGGAAAGGCCTTGGCCAACCGCTTGAGGGGTTTGTACACTTAATTTCCATACAACTTTTAGGTTTTTGCACTGTTCCCAGAGATAATGCAATACCGGGTCAATGCGCAGACAGGGTGGAGCAAGCCCCTGGCCCTTCTCCCATGTCCAAAAATCAATTTAATATATGGTCTCCATATAGGAGACGTATCAGATATTAAACTGATAAGAACAGATACTACACTTGATCTTAGCCAAAAGGCCGAGAAGCGATGGCAACCATGTGCATGACCTTTTAGAGGGGCTCGAAAGGTCAACGAGAGCCACTTACGGGGCCACAAAGGGTAAAGAACCAGAAAAGGTAGGGAGCCACATAGGGTAAGGAACCACACAGGGTAAGGAACCACACAGGGTAAGGAGCCACACAAAGAAAGGAACCTGACAAAGTAAGGAGCCACACAGAGTAAGTAACCAGACAGAGTAAGGAACAACACAGAGTAAGGAACCAGACAGAGTAAGGAGCAACATAGAGTAAGGAGCAACACAGGGTAAGGAACAACACAGAGTAAGGAGCCACACAGAGTAAGGGACAAGACAGAGTAAGGAGCAACACAGAGTATGGAGCCACACAGGGTAAGGAACAACACAGAGTAAGGAGCCAAACAGGTTAAGGAACCAGACAGGGTAAGGAGCCATACAGAGAAAGGAACCAGGCAGGGTAAGGAACCAGATTTCCAGATTTTGAGATCAGTCCAGTGCTAAGAAGGTCGACAAAGGTCATTCACTGAGAGCGCGATTTTAACTTGATCCCAGAAGGTGATTCCAACCTACCCGGCAACTTGTTAAACCCTACAGACAAGGACAAGCCTCGGCTGAGTGTTCCACACGAGCTTGCATCAAACTAAAGCATTCTTTAACAAGTGATGAACGGGGGAGAGCGCGAACGCAGTCCCCCACTACCAGAAATTATGCAGTCGAGATTCCCACATTTGGGGAATTCGCAAAGGTCAGCATGACCTAGAGTGCAATGGCCGGGCCTCGCCTTGGGTGAACCACCTTCCTGATCATGGTGTCTCCCCTGCCAGGTAAGTATGAATTGTAGAGCTCATAGACTTGATGGCCTGGAAATAATCCCTTGTTCTTACTCATGGTGGGGAGTAATGAGCCACACAGGGTAAGGAACAAGGCAGAGTAAGGAGCCACACAGAGTAAGAACCCAGACCTAGTAAGGAGAGCAACACTATGAAAGGAACCAGACAGATTAAGGAACCATATAGGGTAAGGAACAAGGCAGAGTAAGGAGCCACACTATGAAAGGAACCAGACAGAGTAAGGAACCATATAGGGTAAGGAACAAGGCAGAGTAAGGAGCAACACTATGAAAGGAACCAGACAGAGTAAGGAACCATACAGGGTAAGGAGCCATACAGAGAAGGGAACCAGGAAGGGTAAGGAACGAAATACCCCCATCCTTCTCCTCACTTGAACACTCCACATCAATTGGGAAAGGCCTTGGCCAACCGCTTGAGGGGTTTGTACACTTAATTTCCATACAACTTTTAGGTTTTTGCACTGTTCCCAGAGATAATGCAATACCGGGTCAATGCGCAGAGAGGGTGGAGCAAGCCCCTGGCCCTTCTCCCATGTCCAAAAATCAATTTAATATATGGTCTCCATATAGGAGACGTATCAGATATTAAACTGATAAGAACAGATACTACACTTGATCTTAGCCAAAAGGCCGAGAAGCGATGGCAACCATGTGCATGACCTTTTAGAGGGGCTCGAAAGGTCAACGAGAGCCACTTACGGGGCCACAAAGGGTAAAGAACCAGAAAAGGTAGGGAGCCACATAGGGTAAGGAACCACACAGGGTAAGGAACCACACAGGGTAAGGAACCACACAGGGTAAGGAGCCACACAAAGAAAGGAACCTGACAAAGTAAGGAGCCACACAGAGTAAGTAACCAGACAGAGTAAGGAACAACACAGAGTAAGGAACCAGACAGAGTAAGGAGCAACATAGAGTAAGGAGCAACACAGGGTAAGGAACAACACAGAGTAAGGAGCCACACAGAGTAAGGAGCCACACAGAGTAAGGGACAAGACAGAGTAAGGAGCAACACAGAGTATGGAGCCACACAGGGTAAGGAACAACACAGAGTAAGGAGCCAAACAGGTTAAGGAACCAGACAGGGTAAGGAGCCATACAGAGAAAGGAACCAGGCAGGGTAAGGAACCAGATTTCCAGATTTTGAGATCAGTCCAGTGCTAAGAAGGTCGACAAAGGTCATTCACTGAGAGCGCGATTTTAACTTGATCCCAGAAGGTGATTCCAACCTACCCGGCAACTTGTTAAACCCTACAGACAAGGACAAGCCTCGGCTGAGTGTTCCACACGAGCTTGCATCAAACTAAAGCATTCTTTAACAAGTGATGAACGGGGGAGAGCGCGAACGCAGTCCCCCACTACCAGAAATTATGCAGTCGAGATTCCCACATTTGGGGAATTCGCAAAGGTCAGCATGACCTAGAGTGCAATGGCCGGGCCTCGCCTTGGGTGAACCACCTTCCTGATCATGGTGTCTCCCCTGCCAGGTAAGTATGAATTGTAGAGCTCATAGACTTGATGGCCTGGAAATAATCCCTTGTTCTTACTCATGGTGGGGAGTAATGAGCCACACAGGGTAAGGAACAAGGCAGAGTAAGGAGCCACACAGAGTAAGAACCCAGACCTAGTAAGGAGAGCAACACTATGAAAGGAACCAGACAGATTAAGGAACCATATAGGGTAAGGAACAAGGCAGAGTAAGGAGCCACACTATGAAAGGAACCAGACAGAGTAAGGAACCATATAGGGTAAGGAACAAGGCAGAGTAAGGAGCAACACTATGAAAGGAACCAGACAGAGTAAGGAACCATACAGGGTAAGGAGCCATACAGAGAAGGGAACCAGGAAGGGTAAGGAACGAAATACCCCCATCCTTCTCCTCACTTGAACACTCCACATCAATTGGGAAAGGCCTTGGCCAACCGCTTGAGGGGTTTGTACACTTAATTTCCATACAACTTTTAGGTTTTTGCACTGTTCCCAGAGATAATGCAATACCGGGTCAATGCGCAGAGAGGGTGGAGCAAGCCCCTGGCCCTTCTCCCATGTCCAAAAATCAATTTAATATATGGTCTCCATATAGGAGACGTATCAGATATTAAACTGATAAGAACAGATACTACACTTGATCTTAGCCAAAAGGCCGAGAAGCGATGGCAACCATGTGCATGACCTTTTAGAGGGGCTCGAAAGGTCAACGAGAGCCACTTACGGGGCCACAAAGGGTAAAGAACCAGAAAAGGTAGGGAGCCACATAGGGTAAGGAACCACACAGGGAAAGGAACCACACAGGGTAAGGAGCCACACAAAGAAAGGAACCTGACAAAGTAAGGAGCCACACAGAGTAAGTAACCAGACAGAGTAAGGAACAACACAGAGTAAGGAACCAGACAGAGTAAGGAGCAACACAGAGTAAGGAGCAACACAGGGTAAGGAACAACACAGAGTAAGGAGCCACACAGAGTAAGGAGCCACACAGAGTAAGGGACAAGACAGAGTAAGGAGCAACACAGAGTAAGGAGCCACACAGGGTAAGGAACAACACAGAGTAAGGAGCCAAACAGGGTAAGGAGCCATACAGAGAAAGGAACCAGGCAGGGTAAGGAACCAGATCTCCTTCTCCTCACTGGAATGCTCCACATCAATTGGGAAAGGCCTGGGCCAACAGTTTGAGATCAGTCCAGTGCTAAGAAGGTCGACAAAGGTCATTCACTGAGAGCGCGATTTTAACTTGATCCCAGAAGGTGATTCCAACCTACCCGGCAACTTGTTAAACCCTACAGACAAGGACAAGCCTCGGCTGAGTGTTCCACACGAGCTTGCATCAAACTAAAGCATTCTTTAACAAGTGATGAACGGGGGAGAGCGCGAACGCAGTCCCCCACTACCAGAAATTATGCAGTCGAGATTCCCACATTTGGGGAATTCGCAAAGGTCAGCATGACCTAGAGTGCAATGGCCGGGCCTCGCCTTGGGTGAACCACCTTCCTGATCATGGTGTCTCCCCTGCCAGGTAAGTATGAATTGTAGAGCTCATAGACTTGATGGCCTGGAAATAATCCCTTGTTCTTACTCATGGTGGGGAGTAATGAGCCACACAGGGTAAGGAACAAGGCAGAGTAAGGAGCCACACAGAGTAAGAACCCAGACCTAGTAAGGAGAGCAACACTATGAAAGGAACCAGACAGATTAAGGAACCATATAGGGTAAGGAACAAGGCAGAGTAAGGAGCCACACTATGAAAGGAACCAGACAGAGTAAGGAACCATATAGGGTAAGGAACAAGGCAGAGTAAGGAGCAACACTATGAAAGGAACCAGACAGAGTAAGGAACCATACAGGGTAAGGAGCCATACAGAGAAGGGAACCAGGAAGGGTAAGGAACGAAATACCCCCATCCTTCTCCTCACTTGAACACTCCACATCAATTGGGAAAGGCCTTGGCCAACCGCTTGAGGGGTTTGTACACTTAATTTCCATACAACTTTTAGGTTTTTGCACTGTTCCCAGAGATAATGCAATACCGGGTCAATGCGCAGAGAGGGTGGAGCAAGCCCCTGGCCCTTCTCCCATGTCCAAAAATCAATTTAATATATGGTCTCCATATAGGAGACGTATCAGATATTAAACTGATAAGAACAGATACTACACTTGATCTTAGCCAAAAGGCCGAGAAGCGATGGCAACCATGTGCATGACCTTTTAGAGGGGCTCGAAAGGTCAACGAGAGCCACTTACGGGCCACAAAGGGTAAAGAACCAGAAAAGGTAGGGAGCCACATAGGGTAAGGAACCACACAGGGTAAGGAACCACACAGGGTAAGGAGCCACACAAAGAAAGGAACCTGACAAAGTAAGGAGCCACACAGAGTAAGTAACCAGACAGAGTAAGGAACAACACAGAGTAAGGAACCAGACAGAGTAAGGAGCAACATAGAGTAAGGAGCAACACAGGGTAAGGAACAACACAGAGTAAGGAGCCACACAGAGTAAGGAGCCACACAGAGTAAGGGACAAGACAGAGTAAGGAGCAACACAGAGTATGGAGCCACACAGGGTAAGGAACAACACAGAGTAAGGAGCCAAACAGGTTAAGGAACCAGACAGGGTAAGGAGCCATACAGAGAAAGGAACCAGGCAGGGTAAGGAACCAGATTTCCAGATTTTGAGATCAGTCCAGTGCTAAGAAGGTCGACAAAGGTCATTCACTGAGAGCGCGATTTTAACTTGATCCCAGAAGGTGATTCCAACCTACCCGGCAACTTGTTAAACCCTACAGACAAGGACAAGCCTCGGCTGAGTGTTCCACACGAGCTTGCATCAAACTAAAGCATTCTTTAACAAGTGATGAACGGGGGAGAGCGCGAACGCAGTCCCCCACTACCAGAAATTATGCAGTCGAGATTCCCACATTTGGGGAATTCGCAAAGGTCAGCATGACCTAGAGTGCAATGGCCGGGCCTCGCCTTGGGTGAACCACCTTCCTGATCATGGTGTCTCCCCTGCCAGGTAAGTATGAATTGTAGAGCTCATAGACTTGATGGCCTGGAAATAATCCCTTGTTCTTACTCATGGTGGGGAGTAATGAGCCACACAGGGTAAGGAACAAGGCAGAGTAAGGAGCCACACAGAGTAAGAACCCAGACCTAGTAAGGAGAGCAACACTATGAAAGGAACCAGACAGATTAAGGAACCATATAGGGTAAGGAACAAGGCAGAGTAAGGAGCCACACTATGAAAGGAACCAGACAGAGTAAGGAACCATATAGGGTAAGGAACAAGGCAGAGTAAGGAGCAACACTATGAAAGGAACCAGACAGAGTAAGGAACCATACAGGGTAAGGAGCCATACAGAGAAGGGAACCAGGAAGGGTAAGGAACGAAATACCCCCATCCTTCTCCTCACTTGAACACTCCACATCAATTGGGAAAGGCCTTGGCCAACCGCTTGAGGGGTTTGTACACTTAATTTCCATACAACTTTTAGGTTTTTGCACTGTTCCCAGAGATAATGCAATACCGGGTCAATGCGCAGAGAGGGACCCCTGGCCCTTCTCCCATGTCCAAAAATCAATTTAATATATGGTCTCCATATAGGAGACGTATCAGATATTAAACTGATAAGAACAGATACTACACTTGATCTTAGCCAAAAGGCCGAGAAGCGATGGCAACCATGTGCATGACCTTTTAGAGGGGCTCGAAAGGTCAACGAGAGCCACTTACGGGGCCACAAAGGGTAAAGAACCAGAAAAGGTAGGGAGCCACATAGGGTAAGGAACCACACAGGGTAAGGAACCACACAGGGTAAGGAGCCACACAAAGAAAGGAACCTGACAAAGTAAGGAGCCACACAGAGTAAGTAACCAGACAGAGTAAGGAACAACACAGAGTAAGGAACCAGACAGAGTAAGGAGCAACATAGAGTAAGGAGCAACACAGGGTAAGGAACAACACAGAGTAAGGAGCCACACAGAGTAAGGAGCCACACAGAGTAAGGGACAAGACAGAGTAAGGAGCAACACAGAGTAAGGAGCCACACAGGGTAAGGAACAACACAGAGTAAGGAGCCAAACAGGTTAAGGAACCAGACAGGGTAAGGAGCCATACAGAGAAAGGAACCAGGCAGGGTAAGGAACCAGATTTCCTTCTCCTCACTGGAATGCTCCACATCAATTGGGAAAGGCCTGGGCCAACAGTTTGAGATCAGTCCAGTGCTAAGAAGGTCGACAAAGGTCATTCACTGAGAGCGCGATTTTAACTTGATCCCAGAAGGTGATTCCAACCTACCCGGCAACTTGTTAAACCCTACAGACAAGGACAAGCCTCGGCTGAGTGTTCCACACGAGCTTGCATCAAACTAAAGCATTCTTTAACAAGTGATGAACGGGGGAGAGCGCGAACGCAGTCCCCCACTACCAGAAATTATGCAGTCGAGATTCCCACATTTGGGGAATTCGCAAAGGTCAGCATGACCTAGAGTGCAATGGCCGGGCCTCGCCTTGGGTGAACCACCTTCCTGATCATGGTGTCTCCCCTGCCAGGTAAGTATGAATTGTAGAGCTCATAGACTTGATGGCCTGGAAATAATCCCTTGTTCTTACTCATGGTGGGGAATAATGAGCCACACAGGGTAAGGAACAAGGCAGAGTAAGGAGCCACACAGAGTAAGAACCCAGACCTAGTAAGGAGAGCAACACTATGAAAGGAACCAGACAGATTAAGGAACCATATAGGGTAAGGAACAAGGCAGAGTAAGGAGCCACACTATGAAAGGAACCAGACAGAGTAAGGAACCATATAGGGTAAGGAACAAGGCAGAGTAAGGAGCAACACTATGAAAGGAACCAGACAGAGTAAGGAACCATACAGGGTAAGGAGCCATACAGAGAAGGGAACCAGGAAGGGTAAGGAACGAAATACCCCCATCCTTCTCCTCACTTGAACACTCCACATCAATTGGGAAAGGCCTTGGCCAACCGCTTGAGGGGTTTGTACACTTAATTTTAGGTTTTTGCACTGTTCCCAGAGATAATGCAATACCGGGTCAATGCGCAGAGAGGGTGGAGCAAGCCCCTGGCCCTTCTCCCATGTCCAAAAATCAATTTAATATATGGTCTCCATATAGGAGACGTATCAGATATTAAACTGATAAGAACAGATACTACACTTGATCTTAGCCAAAAGGCCGAGAAGCGATGGCAACCATGTGCATGACCTTTTAGAGGGGCTCGAAAGGTCAACGAGAGCCACTTACGGGGCCACAAAGGGTAAAGAACCAGAAAAGGTAGGGAGCCACATAGGGTAAGGAACCACACAGGGTAAGGAACCACACAGGGTAAGGAGCCACACAAAGAAAGGAACCTGACAAAGTAAGGAGCCACACAGAGTAAGTAACCAGACAGAGTAAGGAACAACACAGAGTAAGGAACCAGACAGAGTAAGGAGCAACACAGAGTAAGGAGCAACACAGGGTAAGGAACAACACAGAGTAAGGAGCCACACAGAGTAAGGAGCCACACAGAGTAAGGGACAAGACAGAGTAAGGAGCAACACAGAGTAAGGAGCCACACAGGGTAAGGAACAACACAGAGTAAGGAGCCAAACAGGGTAAGGAGCCATACAGAGAAAGGAACCAGGCAGGGTAAGGAACCAGATCTCCTTCTCCTCACTGGAATGCTCCACATCAATTGGGAAAGGCCTGGGCCAACAGTTTGAGATCAGTCCAGTGCTAAGAAGGTCGACAAAGGTCATTCACTGAGAGCGCGATTTTAACTTGATCCCAGAAGGTGATTCCAACCTACCCGGCAACTTGTTAAACCCTACAGACAAGGACAAGCCTCGGCTGAGTGTTCCACACGAGCTTGCATCAAACTAAAGCATTCTTTAACAAGTGATGAACGGGGGAGAGCGCGAACGCAGTCCCCCACTACCAGAAATTATGCAGTCGAGATTCCCACATTTGGGGAATTCGCAAAGGTCAGCATGACCTAGAGTGCAATGGCCGGGCCTCGCCTTGGGTGAACCACCTTCCTGATCATGGTGTCTCCCCTGCCAGGTAAGTATGAATTGTAGAGCTCATAGACTTGATGGCCTGGAAATAATCCCTTGTTCTTACTCATGGTGGGGAATAATGAGCCACACAGGGTAAGGAACAAGGCAGAGTAAGGAGCCACACAGAGTAAGAACCCAGACCTAGTAAGGAGAGCAACACTATGAAAGGAACCAGACAGATTAAGGAACCATATAGGGTAAGGAACAAGGCAGAGTAAGGAGCCACACTATGAAAGGAACCAGACAGAGTAAGGAACCATATAGGGTAAGGAACAAGGCAGAGTAAGGAGCAACACTATGAAAGGAACCAGACAGAGTAAGGAACCATACAGGGTAAGGAGCCATACAGAGAAGGGAACCAGGAAGGGTAAGGAACGAAATACCCCCATCCTTCTCCTCACTTGAACACTCCACATCAATTGGGAAAGGCCTTGGCCAACCGCTTGAGGGGTTTGTACACTTAATTTCCATACAACTTTTAGGTTTTTGCACTGTTCCCAGAGATAATGCAATACCGGGTCAATGCGCAGAGAGGGTGGAGCAAGCCCCTGGCCCTTCTCCCATGTCCAAAAATCAATTTAATATATGGTCTCCATATAGGAGACGTATCAGATATTAAACTGATAAGAACAGATACTACACTTGATCTTAGCCAAAAGGCCGAGAAGCGATGGCAACCATGTGCATGACCTTTTAGAGGGGCTCGAAAGGTCAACGAGAGCCACTTACGGGGCCACAAAGGGTAAAGAACCAGAAAAGGTAGGGAGCCACATAGGGTAAGGAACCACACAGGGTAAGGAACCACACAGGGTAAGGAGCCACACAAAGAAAGGAACCTGACAAAGTAAGGAGCCACACAGAGTAAGTAACCAGACAGAGTAAGGAACAACACAGAGTAAGGAACCAGACAGAGTAAGGAGCAACATAGAGTAAGGAGCAACACAGGGTAAGGAACAACACAGAGTAAGGAGCCACACAGAGTAAGGAGCCACACAGAGTAAGGGACAAGACAGAGTAAGGAGCAACACAGAGTAAGGAGCCACACAGGGTAAGGAACAACACAGAGTAAGGAGCCAAACAGGGTAAGGAGCCATACAGAGAAAGGAACCAGGCAGGGTAAGGAACCAGATCTCCTTCTCCTCACTGGAATGCTCCACATCAATTGGGAAAGGCCTGGGCCAACAGTTTGAGATCAGTCCAGTGCTAAGAAGGTCGACAAAGGTCATTCACTGAGAGCGCGATTTTAACTTGATCCCAGAAGGTGATTCCAACCTACCAGGCAACTTGTTAAACCCTACAGACAAGGACAAGCCTCGGCTGAGTGTTCCACACGAGCTTGCATCAAACTAAAGCATTCTTTAACAAGTGATGAACGGGGGAGAGTGCGAACGCAGTCCCCCACTACCAGAAATTATGCAGTCGAGATTCCCACATTTGGGGAATTCGCAAAGGTCAGCATGACCTAGAGTGCAATGGCCGGGCCTCGCCTTGGGTGAACCACCTTCCTGATCATGGTGTCTCCCCTGCCAGGTAAGTATGAATTGTAGAGCTCATAGACTTGATGGCCTGGAAATAATCCCTTGTTCTTACTCATGGTGGGGAGTAATGAGCCACACAGGGTAAGGAACAAGGCAGAGTAAGGAGCCACACAGAGTAAGAACCCAGACCTAGTAAGGAGAGCAACACTATGAAAGGAACCAGACAGATTAAGGAACCATATAGGGTAAGGAACAAGGCAGAGTAAGGAGCCACACTATGAAAGGAACCAGACAGAGTAAGGAACCATATAGGGTAAGGAACAAGGCAGAGTAAGGAGCAACACTATGAAAGGAACCAGACAGAGTAAGGAACCATACAGGGTAAGGAGCCATACAGAGAAGGGAACCAGGAAGGGTAAGGAACGAAATACCCCCATCCTTCTCCTCACTTGAACACTCCACATCAATTGGGAAAGGCCTTGGCCAACCGCTTGAGGGGTTTGTACACTTAATTTCCATACAACTTTTAGGTTTTTGCACTGTTCCCAGAGATAATGCAATACCGGGTCAATGCGCAGAGAGGGTGGAGCAAGCCCCTGGCCCTTCTCCCATGTCCAAAAATCAATTTAATATATGGTCTCCATATAGGAGACGTATCAGATATTAAACTGATAAGAACAGATACTACACTTGATCTTAGCCAAAAGGCCGAGAAGCGATGGCAACCATGTGCATGACCTTTTAGAGGGGCTCGAAAGGTCAACGAGAGCCACTTACGGGGCCACAAAGGGTAAAGAACCAGAAAAGGTAGGGAGCCACATAGGGTAAGGAACCACACAGGGAAAGGAACCACACAGGGTAAGGAGCCACACAAAGAAAGGAACCTGACAAAGTAAGGAGCCACACAGAGTAAGTAACCAGACAGAGTAAGGAACAACACAGAGTAAGGAACCAGACAGAGTAAGGAGCAACACAGAGTAAGGAGCAACACAGGGTAAGGAACAACACAGAGTAAGGAGCCACACAGAGTAAGGAGCCACACAGAGTAAGGGACAAGACAGAGTAAGGAGCAACACAGAGTAAGGAGCGACACAGGGTAAGGAACAACACAGAGTAAGGAGCCAAACAGGGTAAGGAGCCATACAGAGAAAGGAACCAGGCAGGGTAAGGAACCAGATCTCCTTCTCCTCACTGGAATGCTCCACATCAATTGGGAAAGGCCTGGGCCAACAGTTTGAGATCAGTCCAGTGCTAAGAAGGTCGACAAAGGTCATTCACTGAGAGCGCGATTTTAACTTGATCCCAGAAGGTGATTCCAACCTACCCGGCAACTTGTTAAACCCTACAGACAAGGACAAGCCTCGGCTGAGTGTTCCACACGAGCTTGCATCAAACTAAAGCATTCTTTAACAAGTGATGAACGGGGGAGAGCGCGAACGCAGTCCCCCACTACCAGAAATTATGCAGTCGAGATTCCCACATTTGGGGAATTCGCAAAGGTCAGCATGACCTAGAGTGCAATGGCCGGGCCTCGCCTTGGGTGAACCACCTTCCTGATCATGGTGTCTCCCCTGCCAGGTAAGTATGAATTGTAGAGCTCATAGACTTGATGGCCTGGAAATAATCCCTTGTTCTTACTCATGGTGGGGAATAATGAGCCACACAGGGTAAGGAACAAGGCAGAGTAAGGAGCCACACAGAGTAAGAACCCAGACCTAGTAAGGAGAGCAACACTATGAAAGGAACCAGACAGATTAAGGAACCATATAGGGTAAGGAACAAGGCAGAGTAAGGAGCCACACTATGAAAGGAACCAGACAGAGTAAGGAACCATATAGGGTAAGGAACAAGGCAGAGTAAGGAGCAACACTATGAAAGGAACCAGACAGAGTAAGGAACCATACAGGGTAAGGAGCCATACAGAGAAGGGAACCAGGAAGGGTAAGGAACGAAATACCCCCATCCTTCTCCTCACTTGAACACTCCACATCAATTGGGAAAGGCCTTGGCCAACCGCTTGAGGGGTTTGTACACTTAATTTCCATACAACTTTTAGGTTTTTGCACTGTTCCCAGAGATAATGCAATACCGGGTCAATGCGCAGAGAGGGTGGAGCAAGCCCCTGGCCCTTCTCCCATGTCCAAAAATCAATTTAATATATGGTCTCCATATAGGAGACGTATCAGATATTAAACTGATAAGAACAGATACTACACTTGATCTTAGCCAAAAGGCCGAGAAGCGATGGCAACCATGTGCATGACCTTTTAGAGGGGCTCGAAAGGTCAACGAGAGCCACTTACGGGGCCACAAAGGGTAAAGAACCAGAAAAGGTAGGGAGCCACATAGGGTAAGGAACCACACAGGGTAAGGAACCACACAGGGTAAGGAGCCACACAAAGAAAGGAACCTGACAAAGTAAGGAGCCACACAGAGTAAGTAACCAGACAGAGTAAGGAACAACACAGAGTAAGGAACCAGACAGAGTAAGGAGCAACATAGAGTAAGGAGCAACACAGGGTAAGGAACAACACAGAGTAAGGAGCCACACAGAGTAAGGAGCCACACAGAGTAAGGGACAAGACAGAGTAAGGAGCAACACAGAGTAAGGAGCCACACAGGGTAAGGAACAACACAGAGTAAGGAGCCAAACAGGGTAAGGAGCCATACAGAGAAAGGAACCAGGCAGGGTAAGGAACCAGATCTCCTTCTCCTCACTGGAATGCTCCACATCAATTGGGAAAGGCCTGGGCCAACAGTTTGAGATCAGTCCAGTGCTAAGAAGGTCGACAAAGGTCATTCACTGAGAGCGCGATTTTAACTTGATCCCAGAAGGTGATTCCAACCTACCAGGCAACTTGTTAAACCCTACAGACAAGGACAAGCCTCGGCTGAGTGTTCCACACGAGCTTGCATCAAACTAAAGCATTCTTTAACAAGTGATGAACGGGGGAGAGTGCGAACGCAGTCCCCCACTACCAGAAATTATGCAGTCGAGATTCCCACATTTGGGGAATTCGCAAAGGTCAGCATGACCTAGAGTGCAATGGCCGGGCCTCGCCTTGGGTGAACCACCTTCCTGATCATGGTGTCTCCCCTGCCAGGTAAGTATGAATTGTAGAGCTCATAGACTTGATGGCCTGGAAATAATCCCTTGTTCTTACTCATGGTGGGGAGTAATGAGCCACACAGGGTAAGGAACAAGGCAGAGTAAGGAGCCACACAGAGTAAGAACCCAGACCTAGTAAGGAGAGCAACACTATGAAAGGAACCAGACAGATTAAGGAACCATATAGGGTAAGGAACAAGGCAGAGTAAGGAGCCACACTATGAAAGGAACCAGACAGAGTAAGGAACCATATAGGGTAAGGAACAAGGCAGAGTAAGGAGCAACACTATGAAAGGAACCAGACAGAGTAAGGAACCATACAGGGTAAGGAGCCATACAGAGAAGGGAACCAGGAAGGGTAAGGAACGAAATACCCCCATCCTTCTCCTCACTTGAACACTCCACATCAATTGGGAAAGGCCTTGGCCAACCGCTTGAGGGGTTTGTACACTTAATTTCCATACAACTTTTAGGTTTTTGCACTGTTCCCAGAGATAATGCAATACCGGGTCAATGCGCAGAGAGGGTGGAGCAAGCCCCTGGCCCTTCTCCCATGTCCAAAAATCAATTTAATATATGGTCTCCATATAGGAGACGTATCAGATATTAAACTGATAAGAACAGATACTACACTTGATCTTAGCCAAAAGGCCGAGAAGCGATGGCAACCATGTGCATGACCTTTTAGAGGGGCTCGAAAGGTCAACGAGAGCCACTTACGGGGCCACAAAGGGTAAAGAACCAGAAAAGGTAGGGAGCCACATAGGGTAAGGAACCACACAGGGAAAGGAACCACACAGGGTAAGGAGCCACACAAAGAAAGGAACCTGACAAAGTAAGGAGCCACACAGAGTAAGTAACCAGACAGAGTAAGGAACAACACAGAGTAAGGAACCAGACAGAGTAAGGAGCAACACAGAGTAAGGAGCAACACAGGGTAAGGAACAACACAGAGTAAGGAGCCACACAGAGTAAGGAGCCACACAGAGTAAGGGACAAGACAGAGTAAGGAGCAACACAGAGTAAGGAGCCACACAGGGTAAGGAACAACACAGAGTAAGGAGCCAAACAGGGTAAGGAGCCATACAGAGAAAGGAACCAGGCAGGGTAAGGAACCAGATCTCCTTCTCCTCACTGGAATGCTCCACATCAATTGGGAAAGGCCTGGGCCAACAGTTTGAGATCAGTCCAGTGCTAAGAAGGTCGACAAAGGTCATTCACTGAGAGCGCGATTTTAACTTGATCCCAGAAGGTGATTCCAACCTACCCGGCAACTTGTTAAACCCTACAGACAAGGACAAGCCTCGGCTGAGTGTTCCACACGAGCTTGCATCAAACTAAAGCATTCTTTAACAAGTGATGAACGGGGGAGAGCGCGAACGCAGTCCCCCACTACCAGAAATTATGCAGTCGAGATTCCCACATTTGGGGAATTCGCAAAGGTCAGCATGACCTAGAGTGCAATGGCCGGGCCTCGCCTTGGGTGAACCACCTTCCTGATCATGGTGTCTCCCCTGCCAGGTAAGTATGAATTGTAGAGCTCATAGACTTGATGGCCTGGAAATAATCCCTTGTTCTTACTCATGGTGGGGAGTAATGAGCCACACAGGGTAAGGAACAAGGCAGAGTAAGGAGCCACACAGAGTAAGAACCCAGACCTAGTAAGGAGAGCAACACTATGAAAGGAACCAGACAGATTAAGGAACCATATAGGGTAAGGAACAAGGCAGAGTAAGGAGCCACACTATGAAAGGAACCAGACAGAGTAAGGAACCATATAGGGTAAGGAACAAGGCAGAGTAAGGAGCAACACTATGAAAGGAACCAGACAGAGTAAGGAACCATACAGGGTAAGGAGCCATACAGAGAAGGGAACCAGGAAGGGTAAGGAACGAAATACCCCCATCCTTCTCCTCACTTGAACACTCCACATCAATTGGGAAAGGCCTTGGCCAACCGCTTGAGGGGTTTGTACACTTAATTTCCATACAACTTTTAGGTTTTTGCACTGTTCCCAGAGATAATGCAATACCGGGTCAATGCGCAGAGAGGGTGGAGCAAGCCCCTGGCCCTTCTCCCATGTCCAAAAATCAATTTAATATATGGTCTCCATATAGGAGACGTATCAGATATTAAACTGATAAGAACAGATACTACACTTGATCTTAGCCAAAAGGCCGAGAAGCGATGGCAACCATGTGCATGACCTTTTAGAGGGGCTCGAAAGGTCAACGAGAGCCACTTACGGGGCCACAAAGGGTAAAGAACCAGAAAAGGTAGGGAGCCACATAGGGTAAGGAACCACACAGGGTAAGGAACCACACAGGGTAAGGAGCCACACAAAGAAAGGAACCTGACAAAGTAAGGAGCCACACAGAGTAAGTAACCAGACAGAGTAAGGAACAACACAGAGTAAGGAACCAGACAGAGTAAGGAGCAACATAGAGTAAGGAGCAACACAGGGTAAGGAACAACACAGAGTAAGGAGCCACACAGGGTAAGGAACAACACAGAGTAAGGAGCCAAACAGGGTAAGGAGCCATACAGAGAAAGGAACCAGGCAGGGTAAGGAACCAGATCTCCTTCTCCTCACTGGAATGCTCCACATCAATTGGGAAAGGCCTGGGCCAACAGTTTGAGATCAGTCCAGTGCTAAGAAGGTCGACAAAGGTCATTCACTGAGAGCGCGATTTTAACTTGATCCCAGAAGGTGATTCCAACCTACCCGGCAACTTGTTAAACCCTACAGACAAGGACAAGCCTCGGCTGAGTGTTCCACACGAGCTTGCATCAAACTAAAGCATTCTTTAACAAGTGATGAACGGGGGAGAGTGCGAACGCAGTCCCCCACTACCAGAAATTATGCAGTCGAGATTCCCACATTTGGGGAATTCGCAAAGGTCAGCATGACCTAGAGTGCAATGGCCGGGCCTCGCCTTGGGTGAACCACCTTCCTGATCATGGTGTCTCCCCTGCCAGGTAAGTATGAATTGTAGAGCTCATAGACTTGATGGCCTGGAAATAATCCCTTGTTCTTACTCATGGTGGGGAGTAATGAGCCACACAGGGTAAGGAACAAGGCAGAGTAAGGAGCCACACAGAGTAAGAACCCAGACCTAGTAAGGAGAGCAACACTATGAAAGGAACCAGACAGATTAAGGAACCATATAGGGTAAGGAACAAGGCAGAGTAAGGAGCCACACTATGAAAGGAACCAGACAGAGTAAGGAACCATATAGGGTAAGGAACAAGGCAGAGTAAGGAGCAACACTATGAAAGGAACCAGACAGAGTAAGGAACCATACAGGGTAAGGAGCCATACAGAGAAGGGAACCAGGAAGGGTAAGGAACGAAATACCCCCATCCTTCTCCTCACTTGAACACTCCACATCAATTGGGAAAGGCCTTGGCCAACCGCTTGAGGGGTTTGTACACTTAATTTCCATACAACTTTTAGGTTTTTGCACTGTTCCCAGAGATAATGCAATACCGGGTCAATGCGCAGAGAGGGTGGAGCAAGCCCCTGGCCCTTCTCCCATGTCCAAAAATCAATTTAATATATGGTCTCCATATAGGAGACGTATCAGATATTAAACTGATAAGAACAGATACTACACTTGATCTTAGCCAAAAGGCCGAGAAGCGATGGCAACCATGTGCATGACCTTTTAGAGGGGCTCGAAAGGTCAACGAGAGCCACTTACGGGGCCACAAAGGGTAAAGAACCAGAAAAGGTAGGGAGCCACATAGGGTAAGGAACCACACAGGGTAAGGAACCACACAGGGTAAGGAGCCACACAAAGAAAGGAACCTGACAAAGTAAGGAGCCACACAGAGTAAGTAACCAGACAGAGTAAGGAACAACACAGAGTAAGGAACCAGACAGAGTAAGGAGCAACATAGAGTAAGGAGCAACACAGGGTAAGGAACAACACAGAGTAAGGAGCCACACAGAGTAAGGAGCCACACAGAGTAAGGGACAAGACAGAGTAAGGAGCAACACAGAGTAAGGAGCCACACAGGGTAAGGAACAACACAGAGTAAGGAGCCAAACAGGGTAAGGAGCCATACAGAGAAAGGAACCAGGCAGGGTAAGGAACCAGATCTCCTTCTCCTCACTGGAATGCTCCACATCAATTGGGAAAGGCCTGGGCCAACAGTTTGAGATCAGTCCAGTGCTAAGAAGGTCGACAAAGGTCATTCACTGAGAGCGCGATTTTAACTTGATCCCAGAAGGTGATTCCAACCTACCAGGCAACTTGTTAAACCCTACAGACAAGGACAAGCCTCGGCTGAGTGTTCCACACGAGCTTGCATCAAACTAAAGCATTCTTTAACAAGTGATGAACGGGGGAGAGTGCGAACGCAGTCCCCCACTACCAGAAATTATGCAGTCGAGATTCCCACATTTGGGGAATTCGCAAAGGTCAGCATGACCTAGAGTGCAATGGCCGGGCCTCGCCTTGGGTGAACCACCTTCCTGATCATGGTGTCTCCCCTGCCAGGTAAGTATGAATTGTAGAGCTCATAGACTTGATGGCCTGGAAATAATCCCTTGTTCTTACTCATGGTGGGGAGTAATGAGCCACACAGGGTAAGGAACAAGGCAGAGTAAGGAGCCACACAGAGTAAGAACCCAGACCTAGTAAGGAGAGCAACACTATGAAAGGAACCAGACAGATTAAGGAACCATATAGGGTAAGGAACAAGGCAGAGTAAGGAGCCACACTATGAAAGGAACCAGACAGAGTAAGGAACCATATAGGGTAAGGAACAAGGCAGAGTAAGGAGCAACACTATGAAAGGAACCAGACAGAGTAAGGAACCATACAGGGTAAGGAGCCATACAGAGAAGGGAACCAGGAAGGGTAAGGAACGAAATACCCCCATCCTTCTCCTCACTTGAACACTCCACATCAATTGGGAAAGGCCTTGGCCAACCGCTTGAGGGGTTTGTACACTTAATTTCCATACAACTTTTAGGTTTTTGCACTGTTCCCAGAGATAATGCAATACCGGGTCAATGCGCAGAGAGGGTGGAGCAAGCCCCTGGCCCTTCTCCCATGTCCAAAAATCAATTTAATATATGGTCTCCATATAGGAGACGTATCAGATATTAAACTGATAAGAACAGATACTACACTTGATCTTAGCCAAAAGGCCGAGAAGCGATGGCAACCATGTGCATGACCTTTTAGAGGGGCTCGAAAGGTCAACGAGAGCCACTTACGGGGCCACAAAGGGTAAAGAACCAGAAAAGGTAGGGAGCCACATAGGGTAAGGAACCACACAGGGAAAGGAACCACACAGGGTAAGGAGCCACACAAAGAAAGGAACCTGACAAAGTAAGGAGCCACACAGAGTAAGTAACCAGACAGAGTAAGGAACAACACAGAGTAAGGAACCAGACAGAGTAAGGAGCAACACAGAGTAAGGAGCAACACAGGGTAAGGAACAACACAGAGTAAGGAGCCACACAGAGTAAGGAGCCACACAGAGTAAGGGACAAGACAGAGTAAGGAGCAACACAGAGTAAGGAGCCACACAGGGTAAGGAACAACACAGAGTAAGGAGCCAAACAGGGTAAGGAGCCATACAGAGAAAGGAACCAGGCAGGGTAAGGAACCAGATCTCCTTCTCCTCACTGGAATGCTCCACATCAATTGGGAAAGGCCTGGGCCAACAGTTTGAGATCAGTCCAGTGCTAAGAAGGTCGACAAAGGTCATTCACTGAGAGCGCGATTTTAACTTGATCCCAGAAGGTGATTCCAACCTACCCGGCAACTTGTTAAACCCTACAGACAAGGACAAGCCTCGGCTGAGTGTTCCACACGAGCTTGCATCAAACTAAAGCATTCTTTAACAAGTGATGAACGGGGGAGAGCGCGAACGCAGTCCCCCACTACCAGAAATTATGCAGTCGAGATTCCCACATTTGGGGAATTCGCAAAGGTCAGCATGACCTAGAGTGCAATGGCCGGGCCTCGCCTTGGGTGAACCACCTTCCTGATCATGGTGTCTCCCCTGCCAGGTAAGTATGAATTGTAGAGCTCATAGACTTGATGGCCTGGAAATAATCCCTTGTTCTTACTCATGGTGGGGAGTAATGAGCCACACAGGGTAAGGAACAAGGCAGAGTAAGGAGCCACACAGAGTAAGAACCCAGACCTAGTAAGGAGAGCAACACTATGAAAGGAACCAGACAGATTAAGGAACCATATAGGGTAAGGAACAAGGCAGAGTAAGGAGCCACACTATGAAAGGAACCAGACAGAGTAAGGAACCATATAGGGTAAGGAACAAGGCAGAGTAAGGAGCAACACTATGAAAGGAACCAGACAGAGTAAGGAACCATACAGGGTAAGGAGCCATACAGAGAAGGGAACCAGGAAGGGTAAGGAACGAAATACCCCCATCCTTCTCCTCACTTGAACACTCCACATCAATTGGGAAAGGCCTTGGCCAACCGCTTGAGGGGTTTGTACACTTAATTTCCATACAACTTTTAGGTTTTTGCACTGTTCCCAGAGATAATGCAATACCGGGTCAATGCGCAGAGAGGGTGGAGCAAGCCCCTGGCCCTTCTCCCATGTCCAAAAATCAATTTAATATATGGTCTCCATATAGGAGACGTATCAGATATTAAACTGATAAGAACAGATACTACACTTGATCTTAGCCAAAAGGCCGAGAAGCGATGGCAACCATGTGCATGACCTTTTAGAGGGGCTCGAAAGGTCAACGAGAGCCACTTACGGGGCCACAAAGGGTAAAGAACCAGAAAAGGTAGGGAGCCACATAGGGTAAGGAACCACACAGGGTAAGGAACCACACAGGGTAAGGAGCCACACAAAGAAAGGAACCTGACAAAGTAAGGAGCCACACAGAGTAAGTAACCAGACAGAGTAAGGAACAACACAGAGTAAGGAACCAGACAGAGTAAGGAGCAACATAGAGTAAGGAGCAACACAGGGTAAGGAACAACACAGAGTAAGGAGCCACACAGGGTAAGGAACAACACAGAGTAAGGAGCCAAACAGGGTAAGGAGCCATACAGAGAAAGGAACCAGGCAGGGTAAGGAACCAGATCTCCTTCTCCTCACTGGAATGCTCCACATCAATTGGGAAAGGCCTGGGCCAACAGTTTGAGATCAGTCCAGTGCTAAGAAGGTCGACAAAGGTCATTCACTGAGAGCGCGATTTTAACTTGATCCCAGAAGGTGATTCCAACCTACCCGGCAACTTGTTAAACCCTACAGACAAGGACAAGCCTCGGCTGAGTGTTCCACACGAGCTTGCATCAAACTAAAGCATTCTTTAACAAGTGATGAACGGGGGAGAGTGCGAACGCAGTCCCCCACTACCAGAAATTATGCAGTCGAGATTCCCACATTTGGGGAATTCGCAAAGGTCAGCATGACCTAGAGTGCAATGGCCGGGCCTCGCCTTGGGTGAACCACCTTCCTGATCATGGTGTCTCCCCTGCCAGGTAAGTATGAATTGTAGAGCTCATAGACTTGATGGCCTGGAAATAATCCCTTGTTCTTACTCATGGTGGGGAGTAATGAGCCACACAGGGTAAGGAACAAGGCAGAGTAAGGAGCCACACAGAGTAAGAACCCAGACCTAGTAAGGAGAGCAACACTATGAAAGGAACCAGACAGATTAAGGAACCATATAGGGTAAGGAACAAGGCAGAGTAAGGAGCCACACTATGAAAGGAACCAGACAGAGTAAGGAACCATATAGGGTAAGGAACAAGGCAGAGTAAGGAGCAACACTATGAAAGGAACCAGACAGAGTAAGGAACCATACAGGGTAAGGAGCCATACAGAGAAGGGAACCAGGAAGGGTAAGGAACGAAATACCCCCATCCTTCTCCTCACTTGAACACTCCACATCAATTGGGAAAGGCCTTGGCCAACCGCTTGAGGGGTTTGTACACTTAATTTCCATACAACTTTTAGGTTTTTGCACTGTTCCCAGAGATAATGCAATACCGGGTCAATGCGCAGAGAGGGTGGAGCAAGCCCCTGGCCCTTCTCCCATGTCCAAAAATCAATTTAATATATGGTCTCCATATAGGAGACGTATCAGATATTAAACTGATAAGAACAGATACTACACTTGATCTTAGCCAAAAGGCCGAGAAGCGATGGCAACCATGTGCATGACCTTTTAGAGGGGCTCGAAAGGTCAACGAGAGCCACTTACGGGGCCACAAAGGGTAAAGAACCAGAAAAGGTAGGGAGCCACATAGGGTAAGGAACCACACAGGGTAAGGAACCACACAGGGTAAGGAGCCACACAAAGAAAGGAACCTGACAAAGTAAGGAGCCACACAGAGTAAGTAACCAGACAGAGTAAGGAACAACACAGAGTAAGGAACCAGACAGAGTAAGGAGCAACACAGAGTAAGGAGCAACACAGGGTAAGGAACAACACAGAGTAAGGAGCCACACAGAGTAAGGAGCCACACAGAGTAAGGGACAAGACAGAGTAAGGAGCAACACAGAGTAAGGAGCCACACAGGGTAAGGAACAACACAGAGTAAGGAGCCAAACAGGGTAAGGAGCCATACAGAGAAAGGAACCAGGCAGGGTAAGGAACCAGATCTCCTTCTCCTCACTGGAATGCTCCACATCAATTGGGAAAGGCCTGGGCCAACAGTTTGAGATCAGTCCAGTGCTAAGAAGGTCGACAAAGGTCATTCACTGAGAGCGCGATTTTAACTTGATCCCAGAAGGTGATTCCAACCTACCCGGCAACTTGTTAAACCCTACAGACAAGGACAAGCCTCGGCTGAGTGTTCCACACGAGCTTGCATCAAACTAAAGCATTCTTTAACAAGTGATGAACGGGGGAGAGCGCGAACGCAGTCCCCCACTACCAGAAATTATGCAGTCGAGATTCCCACATTTGGGGAATTCGCAAAGGTCAGCATGACCTAGAGTGCAATGGCCGGGCCTCGCCTTGGGTGAACCACCTTCCTGATCATGGTGTCTCCCCTGCCAGGTAAGTATGAAGTGTAGAGCTCATAGACTTGATGGCCTGGAAATAATCCCTTGTTCTTACTCATGGTGGGGAGTAATGAGCCACACAGGGTAAGGAACAAGGCAGAGTAAGGAGCCACACAGAGTAAGAACCCAGACCTAGTAAGGAGAGCAACACTATGAAAGGAACCAGACAGATTAAGGAACCATATAGGGTAAGGAACAAGGCAGAGTAAGGAGCCACACTATGAAAGGAACCAGACAGAGTAAGGAACCATATAGGGTAAGGAACAAGGCAGAGTAAGGAGCAACACTATGAAAGGAACCAGACAGAGTAAGGAACCATACAGGGTAAGGAGCCATACAGAGAAGGGAACCAGGAAGGGTAAGGAACGAAATACCCCCATCCTTCTCCTCACTTGAACACTCCACATCAATTGGGAAAGGCCTTGGCCAACCGCTTGAGGGGTTTGTACACTTAATTTCCATACAACTTTTAGGTTTTTGCACTGTTCCCAGAGATAATGCAATACCGGGTCAATGCGCAGAGAGGGTGGAGCAAGCCCCTGGCCCTTCTCCCATGTCCAAAAATCAATTTAATATATGGTCTCCATATAGGAGACGTATCAGATATTAAACTGATAAGAACAGATACTACACTTGATCTTAGCCAAAAGGCCGAGAAGCGATGGCAACCATGTGCATGACCTTTTAGAGGGGCTCGAAAGGTCAACGAGAGCCACTTACGGGGCCACAAAGGGTAAAGAACCAGAAAAGGTAGGGAGCCACATAGGGTAAGGAACCACACAGGGTAAGGAACCACACAGGGTAAGGAGCCACACAAAGAAAGGAACCTGACAAAGTAAGGAGCCACACAGAGTAAGTAACCAGACAGAGTAAGGAACAACACAGAGTAAGGAACCAGACAGAGTAAGGAGCAACATAGAGTAAGGAGCAACACAGGGTAAGGAACAACACAGAGTAAGGAGCCACACAGAGTAAGGAGCCACACAGAGTAAGGGACAAGACAGAGTAAGGAGCAACACAGAGTAAGGAGCCACACAGGGTAAGGAACAACACAGAGTAAGGAGCCAAACAGGGTAAGGAGCCATACAGAGAAAGGAACCAGGCAGGGTAAGGAACCAGATCTCCTTCTCCTCACTGGAATGCTCCACATCAATTGGGAAAGGCCTGGGCCAACAGTTTGAGATCAGTCCAGTGCTAAGAAGGTCGACAAAGGTCATTCACTGAGAGCGCGATTTTAACTTGATCCCAGAAGGTGATTCCAACCTACCAGGCAACTTGTTAAACCCTACAGACAAGGACAAGCCTCGGCTGAGTGTTCCACACGAGCTTGCATCAAACTAAAGCATTCTTTAACAAGTGATGAACGGGGGAGAGTGCGAACGCAGTCCCCCACTACCAGAAATTATGCAGTCGAGATTCCCACATTTGGGGAATTCGCAAAGGTCAGCATGACCTAGAGTGCAATGGCCGGGCCTCGCCTTGGGTGAACCACCTTCCTGATCATGGTGTCTCCCCTGCCAGGTAAGTATGAATTGTAGAGCTCATAGACTTGATGGCCTGGAAATAATCCCTTGTTCTTACTCATGGTGGGGAGTAATGAGCCACACAGGGTAAGGAACAAGGCAGAGTAAGGAGCCACACAGAGTAAGAACCCAGACCTAGTAAGGAGAGCAACACTATGAAAGGAACCAGACAGATTAAGGAACCATATAGGGTAAGGAACAAGGCAGAGTAAGGAGCCACACTATGAAAGGAACCAGACAGAGTAAGGAACCATATAGGGTAAGGAACAAGGCAGAGTAAGGAGCAACACTATGAAAGGAACCAGACAGAGTAAGGAACCATACAGGGTAAGGAGCCATACAGAGAAGGGAACCAGGAAGGGTAAGGAACGAAATACCCCCATCCTTCTCCTCACTTGAACACTCCACATCAATTGGGAAAGGCCTTGGCCAACCGCTTGAGGGGTTTGTACACTTAATTTCCATACAACTTTTAGGTTTTTGCACTGTTCCCAGAGATAATGCAATACCGGGTCAATGCGCAGAGAGGGTGGAGCAAGCCCCTGGCCCTTCTCCCATGTCCAAAAATCAATTTAATATATGGTCTCCATATAGGAGACGTATCAGATATTAAACTGATAAGAACAGATACTACACTTGATCTTAGCCAAAAGGCCGAGAAGCGATGGCAACCATGTGCATGACCTTTTAGAGGGGCTCGAAAGGTCAACGAGAGCCACTTACGGGGCCACAAAGGGTAAAGAACCAGAAAAGGTAGGGAGCCACATAGGGTAAGGAACCACACAGGGAAAGGAACCACACAGGGTAAGGAGCCACACAAAGAAAGGAACCTGACAAAGTAAGGAGCCACACAGAGTAAGTAACCAGACAGAGTAAGGAACAACACAGAGTAAGGAACCAGACAGAGTAAGGAGCAACACAGAGTAAGGAGCAACACAGGGTAAGGAACAACACAGAGTAAGGAGCCACACAGAGTAAGGAGCCACACAGAGTAAGGGACAAGACAGAGTAAGGAGCAACACAGAGTAAGGAGCCACACAGGGTAAGGAACAACACAGAGTAAGGAGCCAAACAGGGTAAGGAGCCATACAGAGAAAGGAACCAGGCAGGGTAAGGAACCAGATCTCCTTCTCCTCACTGGAATGCTCCACATCAATTGGGAAAGGCCTGGGCCAACAGTTTGAGATCAGTCCAGTGCTAAGAAGGTCGACAAAGGTCATTCACTGAGAGCGCGATTTTAACTTGATCCCAGAAGGTGATTCCAACCTACCCGGCAACTTGTTAAACCCTACAGACAAGGACAAGCCTCGGCTGAGTGTTCCACACGAGCTTGCATCAAACTAAAGCATTCTTTAACAAGTGATGAACGGGGGAGAGCGCGAACGCAGTCCCCCACTACCAGAAATTATGCAGTCGAGATTCCCACATTTGGGGAATTCGCAAAGGTCAGCATGACCTAGAGTGCAATGGCCGGGCCTCGCCTTGGGTGAACCACCTTCCTGATCATGGTGTCTCCCCTGCCAGGTAAGTATGAATTGTAGAGCTCATAGACTTGATGGCCTGGAAATAATCCCTTGTTCTTACTCATGGTGGGGAATAATGAGCCACACAGGGTAAGGAACAAGGCAGAGTAAGGAGCCACACAGAGTAAGAACCCAGACCTAGTAAGGAGAGCAACACTATGAAAGGAACCAGACAGATTAAGGAACCATATAGGGTAAGGAACAAGGCAGAGTAAGGAGCCACACTATGAAAGGAACCAGACAGAGTAAGGAACCATATAGGGTAAGGAACAAGGCAGAGTAAGGAGCAACACTATGAAAGGAACCAGACAGAGTAAGGAACCATACAGGGTAAGGAGCCATACAGAGAAGGGAACCAGGAAGGGTAAGGAACGAAATACCCCCATCCTTCTCCTCACTTGAACACTCCACATCAATTGGGAAAGGCCTTGGCCAACCGCTTGAGGGGTTTGTACACTTAATTTCCATACAACTTTTAGGTTTTTGCACTGTTCCCAGAGATAATGCAATACCGGGTCAATGCGCAGAGAGGGTGGAGCAAGCCCCTGGCCCTTCTCCCATGTCCAAAAATCAATTTAATATATGGTCTCCATATAGGAGACGTATCAGATATTAAACTGATAAGAACAGATACTACACTTGATCTTAGCCAAAAGGCCGAGAAGCGATGGCAACCATGTGCATGACCTTTTAGAGGGGCTCGAAAGGTCAACGAGAGCCACTTACGGGGCCACAAAGGGTAAAGAACCAGAAAAGGTAGGGAGCCACATAGGGTAAGGAACCACACAGGGTAAGGAACCACACAGGGTAAGGAGCCACACAAAGAAAGGAACCTGACAAAGTAAGGAGCCACACAGAGTAAGTAACCAGACAGAGTAAGGAACAACACAGAGTAAGGAACCAGACAGAGTAAGGAGCAACATAGAGTAAGGAGCAACACAGGGTAAGGAACAACACAGAGTAAGGAGCCACACAGAGTAAGGAGCCACACAGAGTAAGGGACAAGACAGAGTAAGGAGCAACACAGAGTAAGGAGCCACACAGGGTAAGGAACAACACAGAGTAAGGAGCCAAACAGGGTAAGGAGCCATACAGAGAAAGGAACCAGGCAGGGTAAGGAACCAGATCTCCTTCTCCTCACTGGAATGCTCCACATCAATTGGGAAAGGCCTGGGCCAACAGTTTGAGATCAGTCCAGTGCTAAGAAGGTCGACAAAGGTCATTCACTGAGAGCGCGATTTTAACTTGATCCCAGAAGGTGATTCCAACCTACCCGGCAACTTGTTAAACCCTACAGACAAGGACAAGCCTCGGCTGAGTGTTCCACACGAGCTTGCATCAAACTAAAGCATTCTTTAACAAGTGATGAACGGGGGAGAGTGCGAACGCAGTCCCCCACTACCAGAAATTATGCAGTCGAGATTCCCACATTTGGGGAATTCGCAAAGGTCAGCATGACCTAGAGTGCAATGGCCGGGCCTCGCCTTGGGTGAACCACCTTCCTGATCATGGTGTCTCCCCTGCCAGGTAAGTATGAATTGTAGAGCTCATAGACTTGATGGCCTGGAAATAATCCCTTGTTCTTACTCATGGTGGGGAGTAATGAGCCACACAGGGTAAGGAACAAGGCAGAGTAAGGAGCCACACAGAGTAAGAACCCAGACCTAGTAAGGAGAGCAACACTATGAAAGGAACCAGACAGATTAAGGAACCATATAGGGTAAGGAACAAGGCAGAGTAAGGAGCCACACTATGAAAGGAACCAGACAGAGTAAGGAACCATATAGGGTAAGGAACAAGGCAGAGTAAGGAGCAACACTATGAAAGGAACCAGACAGAGTAAGGAACCATACAGGGTAAGGAGCCATACAGAGAAGGGAACCAGGAAGGGTAAGGAACGAAATACCCCCATCCTTCTCCTCACTTGAACACTCCACATCAATTGGGAAAGGCCTTGGCCAACCGCTTGAGGGGTTTGTACACTTAATTTCCATACAACTTTTAGGTTTTTGCACTGTTCCCAGAGATAATGCAATACCGGGTCAATGCGCAGAGAGGGTGGAGCAAGCCCCTGGCCCTTCTCCCATGTCCAAAAATCAATTTAATATATGGTCTCCATATAGGAGACGTATCAGATATTAAACTGATAAGAACAGATACTACACTTGATCTTAGCCAAAAGGCCGAGAAGCGATGGCAACCATGTGCATGACCTTTTAGAGGGGCTCGAAAGGTCAACGAGAGCCACTTACGGGGCCACAAAGGGTAAAGAACCAGAAAAGGTAGGGAGCCACATAGGGTAAGGAACCACACAGGGTAAGGAACCACACAGGGTAAGGAGCCACACAAAGAAAGGAACCTGACAAAGTAAGGAGCCACACAGAGTAAGTAACCAGACAGAGTAAGGAACAACACAGAGTAAGGAACCAGACAGAGTAAGGAGCAACATAGAGTAAGGAGCAACACAGGGTAAGGAACAACACAGAGTAAGGAGCCACACAGAGTAAGGAGCCACACAGAGTAAGGGACAAGACAGAGTAAGGAGCAACACAGAGTAAGGAGCCACACAGGGTAAGGAACAACACAGAGTAAGGAGCCAAACAGGGTAAGGAGCCATACAGAGAAAGGAACCAGGCAGGGTAAGGAACCAGATCTCCTTCTCCTCACTGGAATGCTCCACATCAATTGGGAAAGGCCTGGGCCAACAGTTTGAGATCAGTCCAGTGCTAAGAAGGTCGACAAAGGTCATTCACTGAGAGCGCGATTTTAACTTGATCCCAGAAGGTGATTCCAACCTACCAGGCAACTTGTTAAACCCTACAGACAAGGACAAGCCTCGGCTGAGTGTTCCACACGAGCTTGCATCAAACTAAAGCATTCTTTAACAAGTGATGAACGGGGGAGAGTGCGAACGCAGTCCCCCACTACCAGAAATTATGCAGTCGAGATTCCCACATTTGGGGAATTCGCAAAGGTCAGCATGACCTAGAGTGCAATGGCCGGGCCTCGCCTTGGGTGAACCACCTTCCTGATCATGGTGTCTCCCCTGCCAGGTAAGTATGAATTGTAGAGCTCATAGACTTGATGGCCTGGAAATAATCCCTTGTTCTTACTCATGGTGGGGAGTAATGAGCCACACAGGGTAAGGAACAAGGCAGAGTAAGGAGCCACACAGAGTAAGAACCCAGACCTAGTAAGGAGAGCAACACTATGAAAGGAACCAGACAGATTAAGGAACCATATAGGGTAAGGAACAAGGCAGAGTAAGGAGCCACACTATGAAAGGAACCAGACAGAGTAAGGAACCATATAGGGTAAGGAACAAGGCAGAGTAAGGAGCAACACTATGAAAGGAACCAGACAGAGTAAGGAACCATACAGGGTAAGGAGCCATACAGAGAAGGGAACCAGGAAGGGTAAGGAACGAAATACCCCCATCCTTCTCCTCACTTGAACACTCCACATCAATTGGGAAAGGCCTTGGCCAACCGCTTGAGGGGTTTGTACACTTAATTTCCATACAACTTTTAGGTTTTTGCACTGTTCCCAGAGATAATGCAATACCGGGTCAATGCGCAGAGAGGGTGGAGCAAGCCCCTGGCCCTTCTCCCATGTCCAAAAATCAATTTAATATATGGTCTCCATATAGGAGACGTATCAGATATTAAACTGATAAGAACAGATACTACACTTGATCTTAGCCAAAAGGCCGAGAAGCGATGGCAACCATGTGCATGACCTTTTAGAGGGGCTCGAAAGGTCAACGAGAGCCACTTACGGGGCCACAAAGGGTAAAGAACCAGAAAAGGTAGGGAGCCACATAGGGTAAGGAACCACACAGGGAAAGGAACCACACAGGGTAAGGAGCCACACAAAGAAAGGAACCTGACAAAGTAAGGAGCCACACAGAGTAAGTAACCAGACAGAGTAAGGAACAACACAGAGTAAGGAACCAGACAGAGTAAGGAGCAACACAGAGTAAGGAGCAACACAGGGTAAGGAACAACACAGAGTAAGGAGCCACACAGAGTAAGGAGCCACACAGAGTAAGGGACAAGACAGAGTAAGGAGCAACACAGAGTAAGGAGCCACACAGGGTAAGGAACAACACAGAGTAAGGAGCCAAACAGGGTAAGGAGCCATACAGAGAAAGGAACCAGGCAGGGTAAGGAACCAGATCTCCTTCTCCTCACTGGAATGCTCCACATCAATTGGGAAAGGCCTGGGCCAACAGTTTGAGATCAGTCCAGTGCTAAGAAGGTCGACAAAGGTCATTCACTGAGAGCGCGATTTTAACTTGATCCCAGAAGGTGATTCCAACCTACCCGGCAACTTGTTAAACCCTACAGACAAGGACAAGCCTCGGCTGAGTGTTCCACACGAGCTTGCATCAAACTAAAGCATTCTTTAACAAGTGATGAACGGGGGAGAGCGCGAACGCAGTCCCCCACTACCAGAAATTATGCAGTCGAGATTCCCACATTTGGGGAATTCGCAAAGGTCAGCATGACCTAGAGTGCAATGGCCGGGCCTCGCCTTGGGTGAACCACCTTCCTGATCATGGTGTCTCCCCTGCCAGGTAAGTATGAATTGTAGAGCTCATAGACTTGATGGCCTGGAAATAATCCCTTGTTCTTACTCATGGTGGGGAGTAATGAGCCACACAGGGTAAGGAACAAGGCAGAGTAAGGAGCCACACAGAGTAAGAACCCAGACCTAGTAAGGAGAGCAACACTATGAAAGGAACCAGACAGATTAAGGAACCATATAGGGTAAGGAACAAGGCAGAGTAAGGAGCCACACTATGAAAGGAACCAGACAGAGTAAGGAACCATATAGGGTAAGGAACAAGGCAGAGTAAGGAGCAACACTATGAAAGGAACCAGACAGAGTAAGGAACCATACAGGGTAAGGAGCCATACAGAGAAGGGAACCAGGAAGGGTAAGGAACGAAATACCCCCATCCTTCTCCTCACTTGAACACTCCACATCAATTGGGAAAGGCCTTGGCCAACCGCTTGAGGGGTTTGTACACTTAATTTCCATACAACTTTTAGGTTTTTGCACTGTTCCCAGAGATAATGCAATACCGGGTCAATGCGCAGAGAGGGTGGAGCAAGCCCCTGGCCCTTCTCCCATGTCCAAAAATCAATTTAATATATGGTCTCCATATAGGAGACGTATCAGATATTAAACTGATAAGAACAGATACTACACTTGATCTTAGCCAAAAGGCCGAGAAGCGATGGCAACCATGTGCATGACCTTTTAGAGGGGCTCGAAAGGTCAACGAGAGCCACTTACGGGGCCACAAAGGGTAAAGAACCAGAAAAGGTAGGGAGCCACATAGGG
Source organism: Callionymus lyra (assembly GCF_982586985.1). Taxonomy (NCBI): domain Eukaryota; kingdom Metazoa; phylum Chordata; class Actinopteri; order Syngnathiformes; family Callionymidae; genus Callionymus; species Callionymus lyra. The sequence goes on along the minus strand of NC_141825.1, from coordinate 3,600,550 downwards.
TAAGGAACCACACAGGGTAAGGAACCACACAGGGTAAGGAGCCACACAAAGAAAGGAACCTGACAAAGTAAGGAGCCACACAGAGTAAGTAACCAGACAGAGTAAGGAACAACACAGAGTAAGGAACCAGACAGAGTAAGGAGCAACATAGAGTAAGGAGCAACACAGGGTAAGGAACAACACAGAGTAAGGAGCCACACAGGGTAAGGAACAACACAGAGTAAGGAGCCAAACAGGGTAAGGAGCCATACAGAGAAAGGAACCAGGCAGGGTAAGGAACCAGATCTCCTTCTCCTCACTGGAATGCTCCACATCAATTGGGAAAGGCCTGGGCCAACAGTTTGAGATCAGTCCAGTGCTAAGAAGGTCGACAAAGGTCATTCACTGAGAGCGCGATTTTAACTTGATCCCAGAAGGTGATTCCAACCTACCCGGCAACTTGTTAAACCCTACAGACAAGGACAAGCCTCGGCTGAGTGTTCCACACGAGCTTGCATCAAACTAAAGCATTCTTTAACAAGTGATGAACGGGGGAGAGTGCGAACGCAGTCCCCCACTACCAGAAATTATGCAGTCGAGATTCCCACATTTGGGGAATTCGCAAAGGTCAGCATGACCTAGAGTGCAATGGCCGGGCCTCGCCTTGGGTGAACCACCTTCCTGATCATGGTGTCTCCCCTGCCAGGTAAGTATGAATTGTAGAGCTCATAGACTTGATGGCCTGGAAATAATCCCTTGTTCTTACTCATGGTGGGGAGTAATGAGCCACACAGGGTAAGGAACAAGGCAGAGTAAGGAGCCACACAGAGTAAGAACCCAGACCTAGTAAGGAGAGCAACACTATGAAAGGAACCAGACAGATTAAGGAACCATATAGGGTAAGGAACAAGGCAGAGTAAGGAGCCACACTATGAAAGGAACCAGACAGAGTAAGGAACCATATAGGGTAAGGAACAAGGCAGAGTAAGGAGCAACACTATGAAAGGAACCAGACAGAGTAAGGAACCATACAGGGTAAGGAGCCATACAGAGAAGGGAACCAGGAAGGGTAAGGAACGAAATACCCCCATCCTTCTCCTCACTTGAACACTCCACATCAATTGGGAAAGGCCTTGGCCAACCGCTTGAGGGGTTTGTACACTTAATTTCCATACAACTTTTAGGTTTTTGCACTGTTCCCAGAGATAATGCAATACCGGGTCAATGCGCAGAGAGGGTGGAGCAAGCCCCTGGCCCTTCTCCCATGTCCAAAAATCAATTTAATATATGGTCTCCATATAGGAGACGTATCAGATATTAAACTGATAAGAACAGATACTACACTTGATCTTAGCCAAAAGGCCGAGAAGCGATGGCAACCATGTGCATGACCTTTTAGAGGGGCTCGAAAGGTCAACGAGAGCCACTTACGGGGCCACAAAGGGTAAAGAACCAGAAAAGGTAGGGAGCCACATAGGGTAAGGAACCACACAGGGTAAGGAACCACACAGGGTAAGGAGCCACACAAAGAAAGGAACCTGACAAAGTAAGGAGCCACACAGAGTAAGTAACCAGACAGAGTAAGGAACAACACAGAGTAAGGAACCAGACAGAGTAAGGAGCAACACAGAGTAAGGAGCAACACAGGGTAAGGAACAACACAGAGTAAGGAGCCACACAGAGTAAGGAGCCACACAGAGTAAGGGACAAGACAGAGTAAGGAGCAACACAGAGTAAGGAGCCACACAGGGTAAGGAACAACACAGAGTAAGGAGCCAAACAGGGTAAGGAGCCATACAGAGAAAGGAACCAGGCAGGGTAAGGAACCAGATCTCCTTCTCCTCACTGGAATGCTCCACATCAATTGGGAAAGGCCTGGGCCAACAGTTTGAGATCAGTCCAGTGCTAAGAAGGTCGACAAAGGTCATTCACTGAGAGCGCGATTTTAACTTGATCCCAGAAGGTGATTCCAACCTACCCGGCAACTTGTTAAACCCTACAGACAAGGACAAGCCTCGGCTGAGTGTTCCACACGAGCTTGCATCAAACTAAAGCATTCTTTAACAAGTGATGAACGGGGGAGAGCGCGAACGCAGTCCCCCACTACCAGAAATTATGCAGTCGAGATTCCCACATTTGGGGAATTCGCAAAGGTCAGCATGACCTAGAGTGCAATGGCCGGGCCTCGCCTTGGGTGAACCACCTTCCTGATCATGGTGTCTCCCCTGCCAGGTAAGTATGAAGTGTAGAGCTCATAGACTTGATGGCCTGGAAATAATCCCTTGTTCTTACTCATGGTGGGGAGTAATGAGCCACACAGGGTAAGGAACAAGGCAGAGTAAGGAGCCACACAGAGTAAGAACCCAGACCTAGTAAGGAGAGCAACACTATGAAAGGAACCAGACAGATTAAGGAACCATATAGGGTAAGGAACAAGGCAGAGTAAGGAGCCACACTATGAAAGGAACCAGACAGAGTAAGGAACCATATAGGGTAAGGAACAAGGCAGAGTAAGGAGCAACACTATGAAAGGAACCAGACAGAGTAAGGAACCATACAGGGTAAGGAGCCATACAGAGAAGGGAACCAGGAAGGGTAAGGAACGAAATACCCCCATCCTTCTCCTCACTTGAACACTCCACATCAATTGGGAAAGGCCTTGGCCAACCGCTTGAGGGGTTTGTACACTTAATTTCCATACAACTTTTAGGTTTTTGCACTGTTCCCAGAGATAATGCAATACCGGGTCAATGCGCAGAGAGGGTGGAGCAAGCCCCTGGCCCTTCTCCCATGTCCAAAAATCAATTTAAAATATGGTCTCCATATAGGAGACGTATCAGATATTAAACTGATAAGAACAGATACTACACTTGATCTTAGCCAAAAGGCCGAGAAGCGATGGCAACCATGTGCATGACCTTTTAGAGGGGCTCGAAAGGTCAACGAGAGCCACTTACGGGGCCACAAAGGGTAAAGAACCAGAAAAGGTAGGGAGCCACATAGGGTAAGGAACCACACAGGGAAAGGAACCACACAGGGTAAGGAGCCACACAAAGAAAGGAACCTGACAAAGTAAGGAGCCACACAGAGTAAGTAACCAGACAGAGTAAGGAACAACACAGAGTAAGGAACCAGACAGAGTAAGGAGCAACACAGAGTAAGGAGCAACACAGGGTAAGGAACAACACAGAGTAAGGAGCCACACAGAGTAAGGAGCCACACAGAGTAAGGGACAAGACAGAGTAAGGAGCAACACAGAGTAAGGAGCCACACAGGGTAAGGAACAACACAGAGTAAGGAGCCAAACAGGGTAAGGAGCCATACAGAGAAAGGAACCAGGCAGGGTAAGGAACCAGATCTCCTTCTCCTCACTGGAATGCTCCACATCAATTGGGAAAGGCCTGGGCCAACAGTTTGAGATCAGTCCAGTGCTAAGAAGGTCGACAAAGGTCATTCACTGAGAGCGCGATTTTAACTTGATCCCAGAAGGTGATTCCAACCTACCCGGCAACTTGTTAAACCCTACAGACAAGGACAAGCCTCGGCTGAGTGTTCCACACGAGCTTGCATCAAACTAAAGCATTCTTTAACAAGTGATGAACGGGGGAGAGCGCGAACGCAGTCCCCCACTACCAGAAATTATGCAGTCGAGATTCCCACATTTGGGGAATTCGCAAAGGTCAGCATGACCTAGAGTGCAATGGCCGGGCCTCGCCTTGGGTGAACCACCTTCCTGATCATGGTGTCTCCCCTGCCAGGTAAGTATGAATTGTAGAGCTCATAGACTTGATGGCCTGGAAATAATCCCTTGTTCTTACTCATGGTGGGGAGTAATGAGCCACACAGGGTAAGGAACAAGGCAGAGTAAGGAGCCACACAGAGTAAGAACCCAGACCTAGTAAGGAGAGCAACACTATGAAAGGAACCAGACAGATTAAGGAACCATATAGGGTAAGGAACAAGGCAGAGTAAGGAGCCACACTATGAAAGGAACCAGACAGAGTAAGGAACCATATAGGGTAAGGAACAAGGCAGAGTAAGGAGCAACACTATGAAAGGAACCAGACAGAGTAAGGAACCATACAGGGTAAGGAGCCATACAGAGAAGGGAACCAGGAAGGGTAAGGAACGAAATACCCCCATCCTTCTCCTCACTTGAACACTCCACATCAATTGGGAAAGGCCTTGGCCAACCGCTTGAGGGGTTTGTACACTTAATTTCCATACAACTTTTAGGTTTTTGCACTGTTCCCAGAGATAATGCAATACCGGGTCAATGCGCAGACAGGGTGGAGCAAGCCCCTGGCCCTTCTCCCATGTCCAAAAATCAATTTAATATATGGTCTCCATATAGGAGACGTATCAGATATTAAACTGATAAGAACAGATACTACACTTGATCTTAGCCAAAAGGCCGAGATGGCAACCATGTGCATGACCTTTTAGAGGGGCTCGAAAGGTCAACGAGAGCCACTTACGGGGCCACAAAGGGTAAAGAACCAGAAAAGGTAGGGAGCCACATAGGGTAAGGAACCACACAGGGTAAGGAACCACACAGGGTAAGGAGCCACACAAAGAAAGGAACCTGACAAAGTAAGGAGCCACACAGAGTAAGTAACCAGACAGAGTAAGGAACAACACAGAGTAAGGAACCAGACAGAGTAAGGAGCAACATAGAGTAAGGAGCAACACAGGGTAAGGAACAACACAGAGTAAGGAGCCACACAGAGTAAGGAGCCACACAGAGTAAGGGACAAGACAGAGTAAGGAGCAACACAGAGTATGGAGCCACACAGGGTAAGGAACAACACAGAGTAAGGAGCCAAACAGGTTAAGGAACCAGACAGGGTAAGGAGCCATACAGAGAAAGGAACCAGGCAGGGTAAGGAACCAGATTTCCAGATTTTGAGATCAGTCCAGTGCTAAGAAGGTCGACAAAGGTCATTCACTGAGAGCGCGATTTTAACTTGATCCCAGAAGGTGATTCCAACCTACCCGGCAACTTGTTAAACCCTACAGACAAGGACAAGCCTCGGCTGAGTGTTCCACACGAGCTTGCATCAAACTAAAGCATTCTTTAACAAGTGATGAACGGGGGAGAGCGCGAACGCAGTCCCCCACTACCAGAAATTATGCAGTCGAGATTCCCACATTTGGGGAATTCGCAAAGGTCAGCATGACCTAGAGTGCAATGGCCGGGCCTCGCCTTGGGTGAACCACCTTCCTGATCATGGTGTCTCCCCTGCCAGGTAAGTATGAATTGTAGAGCTCATAGACTTGATGGCCTGGAAATAATCCCTTGTTCTTACTCATGGTGGGGAGTAATGAGCCACACAGGGTAAGGAACAAGGCAGAGTAAGGAGCCACACAGAGTAAGAACCCAGACCTAGTAAGGAGAGCAACACTATGAAAGGAACCAGACAGATTAAGGAACCATATAGGGTAAGGAACAAGGCAGAGTAAGGAGCCACACTATGAAAGGAACCAGACAGAGTAAGGAACCATATAGGGTAAGGAACAAGGCAGAGTAAGGAGCAACACTATGAAAGGAACCAGACAGAGTAAGGAACCATACAGGGTAAGGAGCCATACAGAGAAGGGAACCAGGAAGGGTAAGGAACGAAATACCCCCATCCTTCTCCTCACTTGAACACTCCACATCAATTGGGAAAGGCCTTGGCCAACCGCTTGAGGGGTTTGTACACTTAATTTCCATACAACTTTTAGGTTTTTGCACTGTTCCCAGAGATAATGCAATACCGGGTCAATGCGCAGAGAGGGACCCCTGGCCCTTCTCCCATGTCCAAAAATCAATTTAATATATGGTCTCCATATAGGAGACGTATCAGATATTAAACTGATAAGAACAGATACTACACTTGATCTTAGCCAAAAGGCCGAGAAGCGATGGCAACCATGTGCATGACCTTTTAGAGGGGCTCGAAAGGTCAACGAGAGCCACTTACGGGGCCACAAAGGGTAAAGAACCAGAAAAGGTAGGGAGCCACATAGGGTAAGGAACCACACAGGGTAAGGAACCACACAGGGTAAGGAGCCACACAAAGAAAGGAACCTGACAAAGTAAGGAGCCACACAGAGTAAGTAACCAGACAGAGTAAGGAACAACACAGAGTAAGGAACCAGACAGAGTAAGGAGCAACATAGAGTAAGGAGCAACACAGGGTAAGGAACAACACAGAGTAAGGAGCCACACAGAGTAAGGAGCCACACAGAGTAAGGGACAAGACAGAGTAAGGAGCAACACAGAGTAAGGAGCCACACAGGGTAAGGAACAACACAGAGTAAGGAGCCAAACAGGTTAAGGAACCAGACAGGGTAAGGAGCCATACAGAGAAAGGAACCAGGCAGGGTAAGGAACCAGATTTCCTTCTCCTCACTGGAATGCTCCACATCAATTGGGAAAGGCCTGGGCCAACAGTTTGAGATCAGTCCAGTGCTAAGAAGGTCGACAAAGGTCATTCACTGAGAGCGCGATTTTAACTTGATCCCAGAAGGTGATTCCAACCTACCCGGCAACTTGTTAAACCCTACAGACAAGGACAAGCCTCGGCTGAGTGTTCCACACGAGCTTGCATCAAACTAAAGCATTCTTTAACAAGTGATGAACGGGGGAGAGCGCGAACGCAGTCCCCCACTACCAGAAATTATGCAGTCGAGATTCCCACATTTGGGGAATTCGCAAAGGTCAGCATGACCTAGAGTGCAATGGCCGGGCCTCGCCTTGGGTGAACCACCTTCCTGATCATGGTGTCTCCCCTGCCAGGTAAGTATGAATTGTAGAGCTCATAGACTTGATGGCCTGGAAATAATCCCTTGTTCTTACTCATGGTGGGGAATAATGAGCCACACAGGGTAAGGAACAAGGCAGAGTAAGGAGCCACACAGAGTAAGAACCCAGACCTAGTAAGGAGAGCAACACTATGAAAGGAACCAGACAGATTAAGGAACCATATAGGGTAAGGAACAAGGCAGAGTAAGGAGCCACACTATGAAAGGAACCAGACAGAGTAAGGAACCATATAGGGTAAGGAACAAGGCAGAGTAAGGAGCAACACTATGAAAGGAACCAGACAGAGTAAGGAACCATACAGGGTAAGGAGCCATACAGAGAAGGGAACCAGGAAGGGTAAGGAACGAAATACCCCCATCCTTCTCCTCACTTGAACACTCCACATCAATTGGGAAAGGCCTTGGCCAACCGCTTGAGGGGTTTGTACACTTAATTTTAGGTTTTTGCACTGTTCCCAGAGATAATGCAATACCGGGTCAATGCGCAGAGAGGGTGGAGCAAGCCCCTGGCCCTTCTCCCATGTCCAAAAATCAATTTAATATATGGTCTCCATATAGGAGACGTATCAGATATTAAACTGATAAGAACAGATACTACACTTGATCTTAGCCAAAAGGCCGAGAAGCGATGGCAACCATGTGCATGACCTTTTAGAGGGGCTCGAAAGGTCAACGAGAGCCACTTACGGGGCCACAAAGGGTAAAGAACCAGAAAAGGTAGGGAGCCACATAGGGTAAGGAACCACACAGGGTAAGGAACCACACAGGGTAAGGAGCCACACAAAGAAAGGAACCTGACAAAGTAAGGAGCCACACAGAGTAAGTAACCAGACAGAGTAAGGAACAACACAGAGTAAGGAACCAGACAGAGTAAGGAGCAACACAGAGTAAGGAGCAACACAGGGTAAGGAACAACACAGAGTAAGGAGCCACACAGAGTAAGGAGCCACACAGAGTAAGGGACAAGACAGAGTAAGGAGCAACACAGAGTAAGGAGCCACACAGGGTAAGGAACAACACAGAGTAAGGAGCCAAACAGGGTAAGGAGCCATACAGAGAAAGGAACCAGGCAGGGTAAGGAACCAGATCTCCTTCTCCTCACTGGAATGCTCCACATCAATTGGGAAAGGCCTGGGCCAACAGTTTGAGATCAGTCCAGTGCTAAGAAGGTCGACAAAGGTCATTCACTGAGAGCGCGATTTTAACTTGATCCCAGAAGGTGATTCCAACCTACCCGGCAACTTGTTAAACCCTACAGACAAGGACAAGCCTCGGCTGAGTGTTCCACACGAGCTTGCATCAAACTAAAGCATTCTTTAACAAGTGATGAACGGGGGAGAGCGCGAACGCAGTCCCCCACTACCAGAAATTATGCAGTCGAGATTCCCACATTTGGGGAATTCGCAAAGGTCAGCATGACCTAGAGTGCAATGGCCGGGCCTCGCCTTGGGTGAACCACCTTCCTGATCATGGTGTCTCCCCTGCCAGGTAAGTATGAATTGTAGAGCTCATAGACTTGATGGCCTGGAAATAATCCCTTGTTCTTACTCATGGTGGGGAATAATGAGCCACACAGGGTAAGGAACAAGGCAGAGTAAGGAGCCACACAGAGTAAGAACCCAGACCTAGTAAGGAGAGCAACACTATGAAAGGAACCAGACAGATTAAGGAACCATATAGGGTAAGGAACAAGGCAGAGTAAGGAGCCACACTATGAAAGGAACCAGACAGAGTAAGGAACCATATAGGGTAAGGAACAAGGCAGAGTAAGGAGCAACACTATGAAAGGAACCAGACAGAGTAAGGAACCATACAGGGTAAGGAGCCATACAGAGAAGGGAACCAGGAAGGGTAAGGAACGAAATACCCCCATCCTTCTCCTCACTTGAACACTCCACATCAATTGGGAAAGGCCTTGGCCAACCGCTTGAGGGGTTTGTACACTTAATTTCCATACAACTTTTAGGTTTTTGCACTGTTCCCAGAGATAATGCAATACCGGGTCAATGCGCAGAGAGGGTGGAGCAAGCCCCTGGCCCTTCTCCCATGTCCAAAAATCAATTTAATATATGGTCTCCATATAGGAGACGTATCAGATATTAAACTGATAAGAACAGATACTACACTTGATCTTAGCCAAAAGGCCGAGAAGCGATGGCAACCATGTGCATGACCTTTTAGAGGGGCTCGAAAGGTCAACGAGAGCCACTTACGGGGCCACAAAGGGTAAAGAACCAGAAAAGGTAGGGAGCCACATAGGGTAAGGAACCACACAGGGTAAGGAGCCACACAAAGAAAGGAACCTGACAAAGTAAGGAGCCACACAGAGTAAGTAACCAGACAGAGTAAGGAACAACACAGAGTAAGGAACCAGACAGAGTAAGGAGCAACATAGAGTAAGGAGCAACACAGGGTAAGGAACAACACAGAGTAAGGAGCCACACAGAGTAAGGAGCCACACAGAGTAAGGGACAAGACAGAGTAAGGAGCAACACAGAGTAAGGAGCCACACAGGGTAAGGAACAACACAGAGTAAGGAGCCAAACAGGTTAAGGAACCAGACAGGGTAAGGAGCCATACAGAGAAAGGAACCAGGCAGGGTAAGGAACCAGATTTCCTTCTCCTCACTGGAATGCTCCACATCAATTGGGAAAGGCCTGGGCCAACAGTTTGAGATCAGTCCAGTGCTAAGAAGGTCGACAAAGGTCATTCACTGAGAGCGCGATTTTAACTTGATCCCAGAAGGTGATTCCAACCTACCCGGCAACTTGTTAAACCCTACAGACAAGGACAAGCCTCGGCTGAGTGTTCCACACGAGGTTGCATCAAACTAAAGCATTCTTTAACAAGTGATGAACGGGGGAGAGCGCGAACGCAGTCCCCCACTACCAGAAATTATGCAGTCGAGATTCCCACATTTGGGGAATTCGCAAAGGTCAGCATGACCTAGAGTGCAATGGCCGGGCCTCGCCTTGGGTGAACCACCTTCCTGATCATGGTGTCTCCCCTGCCAGGTAAGTATGAATTGTAGAGCTCATAGACTTGATGGCCTGGAAATAATCCCTTGTTCTTACTCATGGTGGGGAATAATGAGCCACACAGGGTAAGGAACAAGGCAGAGTAAGGAGCCACACAGAGTAAGAACCCAGACCTAGTAAGGAGAGCAACACTATGAAAGGAACCAGACAGATTAAGGAACCATATAGGGTAAGGAACAAGGCAGAGTAAGGAGCCACACTATGAAAGGAACCAGACAGAGTAAGGAACCATATAGGGTAAGGAACAAGGCAGAGTAAGGAGCAACACTATGAAAGGAACCAGACAGAGTAAGGAACCATACAGGGTAAGGAGCCATACAGAGAAGGGAACCAGGAAGGGTAAGGAACGAAATACCCCCATCCTTCTCCTCACTTGAACACTCCACATCAATTGGGAAAGGCCTTGGCCAACCGCTTGAGGGGTTTGTACACTTAATTTTAGGTTTTTGCACTGTTCCCAGAGATAATGCAATACCGGGTCAATGCGCAGAGAGGGTGGAGCAAGCCCCTGGCCCTTCTCCCATGTCCAAAAATCAATTTAATATATGGTCTCCATATAGGAGACGTATCAGATATTAAACTGATAAGAACAGATACTACACTTGATCTTAGCCAAAAGGCCGAGAAGCGATGGCAACCATGTGCATGACCTTTTAGAGGGGCTCGAAAGGTCAACGAGAGCCACTTACGGGGCCACAAAGGGTAAAGAACCAGAAAAGGTAGGGAGCCACATAGGGTAAGGAACCACACAGGGTAAGGAACCACACAGGGTAAGGAGCCACACAAAGAAAGGAACCTGACAAAGTAAGGAGCCACACAGAGTAAGTAACCAGACAGAGTAAGGAACAACACAGAGTAAGGAACCAGACAGAGTAAGGAGCAACACAGAGTAAGGAGCAACACAGGGTAAGGAACAACACAGAGTAAGGAGCCACACAGAGTAAGGAGCCACACAGAGTAAGGGACAAGACAGAGTAAGGAGCCACACAGGGTAAGGAACAACACAGAGTAAGGAGCCAAACAGGGTAAAGAGCCATACAGAGAAAGGAACCAGGCAGGGTAAGGAACCAGATCTCCTTCTCCTCACTGGAATGCTCCACATCAATTGGGAAAGGCCTGGGCCAACAGTTTGAGATCAGTCCAGTGCTAAGAAGGTCGACAAAGGTCATTCACTGAGAGCGCGATTTTAACTTGATCCCAGAAGGTGATTCCAACCTACCCGGCAACTTGTTAAACCCTACAGACAAGGACAAGCCTCGGCTGAGTGTTCCACACGAGCTTGCATCAAACTAAAGCATTCTTTAACAAGTGATGAACGGGGGAGAGCGCGAACGCAGTCCCCCACTACCAGAAATTATGCAGTCGAGATTCCCACATTTGGGGAATTCGCAAAGGTCAGCATGACCTAGAGTGCAATGGCCGGGCCTCGCCTTGGGTGAACCACCTTCCTGATCATGGTGTCTCCCCTGCCAGGTAAGTATGAATTGTAGAGCTCATAGACTTGATGGCCTGGAAATAATCCCTTGTTCTTACTCATGGTGGGGAGTAATGAGCCACACAGGGTAAGGAACAAGGCAGAGTAAGGAGCCACACAGAGTAAGAACCCAGACCTAGTAAGGAGAGCAACACTATGAAAGGAACCAGACAGATTAAGGAACCATATAGGGTAAGGAACAAGGCAGAGTAAGGAGCCACACTATGAAAGGAACCAGACAGAGTAAGGAACCATATAGGGTAAGGAACAAGGCAGAGTAAGGAGCAACACTATGAAAGGAACCAGACAGAGTAAGGAACCATACAGGGTAAGGAGCCATACAGAGAAGGGAACCAGGAAGGGTAAGGAACGAAATACCCCCATCCTTCTCCTCACTTGAACACTCCACATCAATTGGGAAAGGCCTTGGCCAACCGCTTGAGGGGTTTGTACACTTAATTTCCATACAACTTTTAGGTTTTTGCACTGTTCCCAGAGATAATGCAATACCGGGTCAATGCGCAGAGAGGGTGGAGCAAGCCCCTGGCCCTTCTCCCATGTCCAAAAATCAATTTAATATATGGTCTCCATATAGGAGACGTATCAGATATTAAACTGATAAGAACAGATACTACACTTGATCTTAGCCAAAAGGCCGAGAAGCGATGGCAACCATGTGCATGACCTTTTAGAGGGGCTCGAAAGGTCAACGAGAGCCACTTACGGGGCCACAAAGGGTAAAGAACCAGAAAAGGTAGGGAGCCACATAGGGTAAGGAACCACACAGGGTAAGGAGCCACACAAAGAAAGGAACCTGACAAAGTAAGGAGCCACACAGAGTAAGTAACCAGACAGAGTAAGGAACAACACAGAGTAAGGAACCAGACAGAGTAAGGAGCAACATAGAGTAAGGAGCAACACAGGGTAAGGAACAACACAGAGTAAGGAGCCACACAGAGTAAGGAGCCACACAGAGTAAGGGACAAGACAGAGTAAGGAGCAACACAGAGTAAGGAGCCACACAGGGTAAGGAACAACACAGAGTAAGGAGCCAAACAGGTTAAGGAACCAGACAGGGTAAGGAGCCATACAGAGAAAGGAACCAGGCAGGGTAAGGAACCAGATTTCCTTCTCCTCACTGGAATGCTCCACATCAATTGGGAAAGGCCTGGGCCAACAGTTTGAGATCAGTCCAGTGCTAAGAAGGTCGACAAAGGTCATTCACTGAGAGCGCGATTTTAACTTGATCCCAGAAGGTGATTCCAACCTACCCGGCAACTTGTTAAACCCTACAGACAAGGACAAGCCTCGGCTGAGTGTTCCACACGAGCTTGCATCAAACTAAAGCATTCTTTAACAAGTGATGAACGGGGGAGAGCGCGAACGCAGTCCCCCACTACCAGAAATTATGCAGTCGAGATTCCCACATTTGGGGAATTCGCAAAGGTCAGCATGACCTAGAGTGCAATGGCCGGGCCTCGCCTTGGGTGAACCACCTTCCTGATCATGGTGTCTCCCCTGCCAGGTAAGTATGAATTGTAGAGCTCATAGACTTGATGGCCTGGAAATAATCCCTTGTTCTTACTCATGGTGGGGAATAATGAGCCACACAGGGTAAGGAACAAGGCAGAGTAAGGAGCCACACAGAGTAAGAACCCAGACCTAGTAAGGAGAGCAACACTATGAAAGGAACCAGACAGATTAAGGAACCATATAGGGTAAGGAACAAGGCAGAGTAAGGAGCCACACTATGAAAGGAACCAGACAGAGTAAGGAACCATATAGGGTAAGGAACAAGGCAGAGTAAGGAGCAACACTATGAAAGGAACCAGACAGAGTAAGGAACCATACAGGGTAAGGAGCCATACAGAGAAGGGAACCAGGAAGGGTAAGGAACGAAATACCCCCATCCTTCTCCTCACTTGAACACTCCACATCAATTGGGAAAGGCCTTGGCCAACCGCTTGAGGGGTTTGTACACTTAATTTCCATACAACTTTTAGGTTTTTGCACTGTTCCCAGAGATAATGCAATACCGGGTCAATGCGCAGAGAGGGTGGAGCAAGCCCCTGGCCCTTCTCCCATGTCCAAAAATCAATTTAATATATGGTCTCCATATAGGAGACGTATCAGATATTAAACTGATAAGAACAGATACTACACTTGATCTTAGCCAAAAGGCCGAGAAGCGATGGCAACCATGTGCATGACCTTTTAGAGGGGCTCGAAAGGTCAACGAGAGCCACTTACGGGGCCACAAAGGGTAAAGAACCAGAAAAGGTAGGGAGCCACATAGGGTAAGGAACCACACAGGGTAAGGAACCACACAGGGTAAGGAGCCACACAAAGAAAGGAACCTGACAAAGTAAGGAGCCACACAGAGTAAGTAACCAGACAGAGTAAGGAACAACACAGAGTAAGGAACCAGACAGAGTAAGGAGCAACACAGAGTAAGGAGCAACACAGGGTAAGGAACAACACAGAGTAAGGAGCCACACAGAGTAAGGAGCCACACAGAGTAAGGGACAAGACAGAGTAAGGAGCCACACAGGGTAAGGAACAACACAGAGTAAGGAGCCAAACAGGGTAAAGAGCCATACAGAGAAAGGAACCAGGCAGGGTAAGGAACCAGATCTCCTTCTCCTCACTGGAATGCTCCACATCAATTGGGAAAGGCCTGGGCCAACAGTTTGAGATCAGTCCAGTGCTAAGAAGGTCGACAAAGGTCATTCACTGAGAGCGCGATTTTAACTTGATCCCAGAAGGTGATTCCAACCTACCCGGCAACTTGTTAAACCCTACAGACAAGGACAAGCCTCGGCTGAGTGTTCCACACGAGCTTGCATCAAACTAAAGCATTCTTTAACAAGTGATGAACGGGGGAGAGCGCGAACGCAGTCCCCCACTACCAGAAATTATGCAGTCGAGATTCCCACATTTGGGGAATTCGCAAAGGTCAGCATGACCTAGAGTGCAATGGCCGGGCCTCGCCTTGGGTGAACCACCTTCCTGATCATGGTGTCTCCCCTGCCAGGTAAGTATGAATTGTAGAGCTCATAGACTTGATGGCCTGGAAATAATCCCTTGTTCTTACTCATGGTGGGGAGTAATGAGCCACACAGGGTAAGGAACAAGGCAGAGTAAGGAGCCACACAGAGTAAGAACCCAGACCTAGTAAGGAGAGCAACACTATGAAAGGAACCAGACAGATTAAGGAACCATATAGGGTAAGGAACAAGGCAGAGTAAGGAGCCACACTATGAAAGGAACCAGACAGAGTAAGGAACCATATAGGGTAAGGAACAAGGCAGAGTAAGGAGCAACACTATGAAAGGAACCAGACAGAGTAAGGAACCATACAGGGTAAGGAGCCATACAGAGAAGGGAACCAGGAAGGGTAAGGAACGAAATACCCCCATCCTTCTCCTCACTTGAACACTCCACATCAATTGGGAAAGGCCTTGGCCAACCGCTTGAGGGGTTTGTACACTTAATTTCCATACAACTTTTAGGTTTTTGCACTGTTCCCAGAGATAATGCAATACCGGGTCAATGCGCAGAGAGGGTGGAGCAAGCCCCTGGCCCTTCTCCCATGTCCAAAAATCAATTTAATATATGGTCTCCATATAGGAGACGTATCAGATATTAAACTGATAAGAACAGATACTACACTTGATCTTAGCCAAAAGGCCGAGAAGCGATGGCAACCATGTGCATGACCTTTTAGAGGGGCTCGAAAGGTCAACGAGAGCCACTTACGGGGCCACAAAGGGTAAAGAACCAGAAAAGGTAGGGAGCCACATAGGGTAAGGAACCACACAGGGTAAGGAGCCACACAAAGAAAGGAACCTGACAAAGTAAGGAGCCACACAGAGTAAGTAACCAGACAGAGTAAGGAACAACACAGAGTAAGGAACCAGACAGAGTAAGGAGCAACATAGAGTAAGGAGCAACACAGGGTAAGGAACAACACAGAGTAAGGAGCCACACAGAGTAAGGAGCCACACAGAGTAAGGGACAAGACAGAGTAAGGAGCAACACAGAGTAAGGAGCCACACAGGGTAAGGAACAACACAGAGTAAGGAGCCAAACAGGTTAAGGAACCAGACAGGGTAAGGAGCCATACAGAGAAAGGAACCAGGCAGGGTAAGGAACCAGATTTCCTTCTCCTCACTGGAATGCTCCACATCAATTGGGAAAGGCCTGGGCCAACAGTTTGAGATCAGTCCAGTGCTAAGAAGGTCGACAAAGGTCATTCACTGAGAGCGCGATTTTAACTTGATCCCAGAAGGTGATTCCAACCTACCCGGCAACTTGTTAAACCCTACAGACAAGGACAAGCCTCGGCTGAGTGTTCCACACGAGCTTGCATCAAACTAAAGCATTCTTTAACAAGTGATGAACGGGGGAGAGCGCGAACGCAGTCCCCCACTACCAGAAATTATGCAGTCGAGATTCCCACATTTGGGGAATTCGCAAAGGTCAGCATGACCTAGAGTGCAATGGCCGGGCCTCGCCTTGGGTGAACCACCTTCCTGATCATGGTGTCTCCCCTGCCAGGTAAGTATGAATTGTAGAGCTCATAGACTTGATGGCCTGGAAATAATCCCTTGTTCTTACTCATGGTGGGGAATAATGAGCCACACAGGGTAAGGAACAAGGCAGAGTAAGGAGCCACACAGAGTAAGAACCCAGACCTAGTAAGGAGAGCAACACTATGAAAGGAACCAGACAGATTAAGGAACCATATAGGGTAAGGAACAAGGCAGAGTAAGGAGCCACACTATGAAAGGAACCAGACAGAGTAAGGAACCATATAGGGTAAGGAACAAGGCAGAGTAAGGAGCAACACTATGAAAGGAACCAGACAGAGTAAGGAACCATACAGGGTAAGGAGCCATACAGAGAAGGGAACCAGGAAGGGTAAGGAACGAAATACCCCCATCCTTCTCCTCACTTGAACACTCCACATCAATTGGGAAAGGCCTTGGCCAACCGCTTGAGGGGTTTGTACACTTAATTTCCATACAACTTTTAGGTTTTTGCACTGTTCCCAGAGATAATGCAATACCGGGTCAATGCGCAGAGAGGGTGGAGCAAGCCCCTGGCCCTTCTCCCATGTCCAAAAATCAATTTAATATATGGTCTCCATATAGGAGACGTATCAGATATTAAACTGATAAGAACAGATACTACACTTGATCTTAGCCAAAAGGCCGAGAAGCGATGGCAACCATGTGCATGACCTTTTAGAGGGGCTCGAAAGGTCAACGAGAGCCACTTACGGGGCCACAAAGGGTAAAGAACCAGAAAAGGTAGGGAGCCACATAGGGTAAGGAACCACACAGGGTAAGGAACCACACAGGGTAAGGAGCCACACAAAGAAAGGAACCTGACAAAGTAAGGAGCCACACAGAGTAAGTAACCAGACAGAGTAAGGAACAACACAGAGTAAGGAACCAGACAGAGTAAGGAGCAACATAGAGTAAGGAGCAACACAGGGTAAGGAACAACACAGAGTAAGGAGCCACACAGAGTAAGGAGCCACACAGAGTAAGGGACAAGACAGAGTAAGGAGCAACACAGAGTAAGGAGCCACACAGGGTAAGGAACAACACAGAGTAAGGAGCCAAACAGGTTAAGGAACCAGACAGGGTAAGGAGCCATACAGAGAAAGGAACCAGGCAGGGTAAGGAACCAGATTTCCTTCTCCTCACTGGAATGCTCCACATCAATTGGGAAAGGCCTGGGCCAACAGTTTGAGATCAGTCCAGTGCTAAGAAGGTCGACAAAGGTCATTCACTGAGAGCGCGATTTTAACTTGATCCCAGAAGGTGATTCCAACCTACCCGGCAACTTGTTAAACCCTACAGACAAGGACAAGCCTCGGCTGAGTGTTCCACACGAGCTTGCATCAAACTAAAGCATTCTTTAACAAGTGATGAACGGGGGAGAGCGCGAACGCAGTCCCCCACTACCAGAAATTATGCAGTCGAGATTCCCACATTTGGGGAATTCGCAAAGGTCAGCATGACCTAGAGTGCAATGGCCGGGCCTCGCCTTGGGTGAACCACCTTCCTGATCATGGTGTCTCCCCTGCCAGGTAAGTATGAATTGTAGAGCTCATAGACTTGATGGCCTGGAAATAATCCCTTGTTCTTACTCATGGTGGGGAATAATGAGCCACACAGGGTAAGGAACAAGGCAGAGTAAGGAGCCACACAGAGTAAGAACCCAGACCTAGTAAGGAGAGCAACACTATGAAAGGAACCAGACAGATTAAGGAACCATATAGGGTAAGGAACAAGGCAGAGTAAGGAGCCACACTATGAAAGGAACCAGACAGAGTAAGGAACCATATAGGGTAAGGAACAAGGCAGAGTAAGGAGCAACACTATGAAAGGAACCAGACAGAGTAAGGAACCATACAGGGTAAGGAGCCATACAGAGAAGGGAACCAGGAAGGGTAAGGAACGAAATACCCCCATCCTTCTCCTCACTTGAACACTCCACATCAATTGGGAAAGGCCTTGGCCAACCGCTTGAGGGGTTTGTACACTTAATTTCCATACAACTTTTAGGTTTTTGCACTGTTCCCAGAGATAATGCAATACCGGGTCAATGCACAGAGAGGGTGGAGCAAGCCCCTGGCCCTTCTCCCATGTCCAAAAATCAATTTAATATATGGTCTCCATATAGGAGACGTATCAGATATTAAACTGATAAGAACAGATACTACACTTGATCTTAGCCAAAAGGCCGAGAAGCGATGGCAACCATGTGCATGACCTTTTAGAGGGGCTCGAAAGGTCAACGAGAGCCACTTACGGGGCCACAAAGGGTAAAGAACCAGAAAAGGTAGGGAGCCACATAGGGTAAGGAACCACACAGGGTAAGGAACCACACAGGGTAAGGAGCCACACAAAGAAAGGAACCTGACAAAGTAAGGAGCCACACAGAGTAAGTAACCAGACAGAGTAAGGAACAACACAGAGTAAGGAACCAGACAGAGTAAGGAGCAACACAGAGTAAGGAGCAACACAGGGTAAGGAACAACACAGAGTAAGGAGCCACACAGAGTAAGGAGCCACACAGAGTAAGGGACAAGACAGAGTAAGGAGCAACACAGAGTAAGGAGCCACACAGGGTAAGGAACAACACAGAGTAAGGAGCCAAACAGGGTAAGGAGCCATACAGAGAAAGGAACCAGGCAGGGTAAGGAACCAGATCTCCTTCTCCTCACTGGAATGCTCCACATCAATTGGGAAAGGCCTGGGCCAACAGTTTGAGATCAGTCCAGTGCTAAGAAGGTCGACAAAGGTCATTCACTGAGAGCGCGATTTTAACTTGATCCCAGAAGGTGATTCCAACCTACCCGGCAACTTGTTAAACCCTACAGACAAGGACAAGCCTCGGCTGAGTGTTCCACACGAGCTTGCATCAAACTAAAGCATTCTTTAACAAGTGATGAACGGGGGAGAGCGCGAACGCAGTCCCCCACTACCAGAAATTATGCAGTCGAGATTCCCACATTTGGGGAATTCGCAAAGGTCAGCATGACCTAGAGTGCAATGGCCGGGCCTCGCCTTGGGTGAACCACCTTCCTGATCATGGTGTCTCCCCTGCCAGGTAAGTATGAATTGTAGAGCTCATAGACTTGATGGCCTGGAAATAATCCCTTGTTCTTACTCATGGTGGGGAGTAATGAGCCACACAGGGTAAGGAACAAGGCAGAGTAAGGAGCCACACAGAGTAAGAACCCAGACCTAGTAAGGAGAGCAACACTATGAAAGGAACCAGACAGATTAAGGAACCATATAGGGTAAGGAACAAGGCAGAGTAAGGAGCCACACTATGAAAGGAACCAGACAGAGTAAGGAACCATATAGGGAAAGGAACATGGCAGAGTAAGGAGCAACACTATGAAAGGAACCAGACAGAGTAAGGAACCATACAGGGTAAGGAGCCATACAGAGAAGGGAACCAGGAAGGGTAAGGAACGAAATACCCCCATCCTTCTCCTCACTTGAACACTCCACATCAATTGGGAAAGGCCTTGGCCAACCGCTTGAGGGGTTTGTACACTTAATTTCCATACAACTTTTAGGTTTTTGCACTGTTCCCAGAGATAATGCAATACCGGGTCAATGCGCAGAGAGGGCGGAGCAAGCCCCTGGCCCTTCTCCCATGTCCAAAAATCAATTTAATATATGGTCTCCATATAGGAGACGTATCAGATATTAAACTGATAAGAACAGATACTACACTTGATCTTAGCCAAAAGGCCGAGAAGCGATGGCAACCATGTGCATGACCTTTTAGAGGGGCTCGAAAGGTCAACGAGAGCCACTTACGGGGCCACAAAGGGTAAAGAACCAGAAAAGGTAGGGAGCCACATAGGGTAAGGAACCACACAGGGTAAGGAACCACACAGGGTAAGGAGCCACACAAAGAAAGGAACCTGACAAAGTAAGGAGCCACACAGAGTAAGTAACCAGACAGAGTAAGGAACAACACAGAGTAAGGAACCAGACAGAGTAAGGAGCAACACAGAGTAAGGAGCAACACAGGGTAAGGAACAACACAGAGTAAGGAGCCACACAGAGTAAGGAGCCACACAGAGTAAGGGACAAGACAGAGTAAGGAGCAACACAGAGTAAGGAGCCACACAGGGTAAGGAACAACACAGAGTAAGGAGCCAAACAGGGTAAGGAGCCATACAGAGAAAGGAACCAGGCAGGGTAAGGAACCAGATCTCCTTCTCCTCACTGGAATGCTCCACATCAATTGGGAAAGGCCTGGGCCAACAGTTTGAGATCAGTCCAGTGCTAAGAAGGTCGACAAAGGTCATTCACTGAGAGCGCGATTTTAACTTGATCCCAGAAGGTGATTCCAACCTACCCGGCAACTTGTTAAACCCTACAGACAAGGACAAGCCTCGGCTGAGTGTTCCACACGAGCTTGCATCAAACTAAAGCATTCTTTAACAAGTGATGAACGGGGGAGAGCGCGAACGCAGTCCCCCACTACCAGAAATTATGCAGTCGAGATTCCCACATTTGGGGAATTCGCAAAGGTCAGCATGACCTAGAGTGCAATGGCCGGGCCTCGCCTTGGGTGAACCACCTTCCTGATCATGGTGTCTCCCCTGCCAGGTAAGTATGAATTGTAGAGCTCATAGACTTGATGGCCTGGAAATAATCCCTTGTTCTTACTCATGGTGGGGAGTAATGAGCCACACAGGGTAAGGAACAAGGCAGAGTAAGGAGCCACACAGAGTAAGAACCCAGACCTAGTAAGGAGAGCAACACTATGAAAGGAACCAGACAGATTAAGGAACCATATAGGGTAAGGAACAAGGCAGAGTAAGGAGCCACACTATGAAAGGAACCAGACAGAGTAAGGAACCATATAGGGTAAGGAACAAGGCAGAGTAAGGAGCAACACTATGAAAGGAACCAGACAGAGTAAGGAACCATACAGGGTAAGGAGCCATACAGAGAAGGGAACCAGGAAGGGTAAGGAACGAAATACCCCCATCCTTCTCCTCACTTGAACACTCCACATCAATTGGGAAAGGCCTTGGCCAACCGCTTGAGGGGTTTGTACACTTAATTTCCATACAACTTTTAGGTTTTTGCACTGTTCCCAGAGATAATGCAATACCGGGTCAATGCGCAGAGAGGGTGGAGCAAGCCCCTGGCCCTTCTCCCATGTCCAAAAATCAATTTAATATATGGTCTCCATATAGGAGACGTATCAGATATTAAACTGATAAGAACAGATACTACACTTGATCTTAGCCAAAAGGCCGAGAAGCGATGGCAACCATGTGCATGACCTTTTAGAGGGGCTCGAAAGGTCAACGAGAGCCACTTACGGGGCCACAAAGGGTAAAGAACCAGAAAAGGTAGGGAGCCACATAGGGTAAGGAACCACACAGGGTAAGGAGCCACACAAAGAAAGGAACCTGACAAAGTAAGGAGCCACACAGAGTAAGTAACCAGACAGAGTAAGGAACAACACAGAGTAAGGAACCAGACAGAGTAAGGAGCAACATAGAGTAAGGAGCAACACAGGGTAAGGAACAACACAGAGTAAGGAGCCACACAGAGTAAGGAGCCACACAGAGTAAGGGACAAGACAGAGTAAGGAGCAACACAGAGTAAGGAGCCACACAGGGTAAGGAACAACACAGAGTAAGGAGCCAAACAGGTTAAGGAACCAGACAGGGTAAGGAGCCATACAGAGAAAGGAACCAGGCAGGGTAAGGAACCAGATTTCCTTCTCCTCACTGGAATGCTCCACATCAATTGGGAAAGGCCTGGGCCAACAGTTTGAGATCAGTCCAGTGCTAAGAAGGTCGACAAAGGTCATTCACTGAGAGCGCGATTTTAACTTGATCCCAGAAGGTGATTCCAACCTACCCGGCAACTTGTTAAACCCTACAGACAAGGACAAGCCTCGGCTGAGTGTTCCACACGAGCTTGCATCAAACTAAAGCATTCTTTAACAAGTGATGAACGGGGGAGAGCGCGAACGCAGTCCCCCACTACCAGAAATTATGCAGTCGAGATTCCCACATTTGGGGAATTCGCAAAGGTCAGCATGACCTAGAGTGCAATGGCCGGGCCTCGCCTTGGGTGAACCACCTTCCTGATCATGGTGTCTCCCCTGCCAGGTAAGTATGAATTGTAGAGCTCATAGACTTGATGGCCTGGAAATAATCCCTTGTTCTTACTCATGGTGGGGAATAATGAGCCACACAGGGTAAGGAACAAGGCAGAGTAAGGAGCCACACAGAGTAAGAACCCAGACCTAGTAAGGAGAGCAACACTATGAAAGGAACCAGACAGATTAAGGAACCATATAGGGTAAGGAACAAGGCAGAGTAAGGAGCCACACTATGAAAGGAACCAGACAGAGTAAGGAACCATATAGGGTAAGGAACAAGGCAGAGTAAGGAGCAACACTATGAAAGGAACCAGACAGAGTAAGGAACCATACAGGGTAAGGAGCCATACAGAGAAGGGAACCAGGAAGGGTAAGGAACGAAATACCCCCATCCTTCTCCTCACTTGAACACTCCACATCAATTGGGAAAGGCCTTGGCCAACCGCTTGAGGGGTTTGTACACTTAATTTCCATACAACTTTTAGGTTTTTGCACTGTTCCCAGAGATAATGCAATACCGGGTCAATGCGCAGAGAGGGTGGAGCAAGCCCCTGGCCCTTCTCCCATGTCCAAAAATCAATTTAATATATGGTCTCCATATAGGAGACGTATCAGATATTAAACTGATAAGAACAGATACTACACTTGATCTTAGCCAAAAGGCCGAGAAGCGATGGCAACCATGTGCATGACCTTTTAGAGGGGCTCGAAAGGTCAACGAGAGCCACTTACGGGGCCACAAAGGGTAAAGAACCAGAAAAGGTAGGGAGCCACATAGGGTAAGGAACCACACAGGGTAAGGAGCCACACAAAGAAAGGAACCTGACAAAGTAAGGAGCCACACAGAGTAAGTAACCAGACAGAGTAAGGAACAACACAGAGTAAGGAACCAGACAGAGTAAGGAGCAACATAGAGTAAGGAGCAACACAGGGTAAGGAACAACACAGAGTAAGGAGCCACACAGAGTAAGGAGCCACACAGAGTAAGGGACAAGACAGAGTAAGGAGCAACACAGAGTAAGGAGCCACACAGGGTAAGGAACAACACAGAGTAAGGAGCCAAACAGGTTAAGGAACCAGACAGGGTAAGGAGCCATACAGAGAAAGGAACCAGGCAGGGTAAGGAACCAGATTTCCTTCTCCTCACTGGAATGCTCCACATCAATTGGGAAAGGCCTGGGCCAACAGTTTGAGATCAGTCCAGTGCTAAGAAGGTCGACAAAGGTCATTCACTGAGAGCGCGATTTTAACTTGATCCCAGAAGGTGATTCCAACCTACCCGGCAACTTGTTAAACCCTACAGACAAGGACAAGCCTCGGCTGAGTGTTCCACACGAGCTTGCATCAAACTAAAGCATTCTTTAACAAGTGATGAACGGGGGAGAGCGCGAACGCAGTCCCCCACTACCAGAAATTATGCAGTCGAGATTCCCACATTTGGGGAATTCGCAAAGGTCAGCATGACCTAGAGTGCAATGGCCGGGCCTCGCCTTGGGTGAACCACCTTCCTGATCATGGTGTCTCCCCTGCCAGGTAAGTATGAATTGTAGAGCTCATAGACTTGATGGCCTGGAAATAATCCCTTGTTCTTACTCATGGTGGGGAATAATGAGCCACACAGGGTAAGGAACAAGGCAGAGTAAGGAGCCACACAGAGTAAGAACCCAGACCTAGTAAGGAGAGCAACACTATGAAAGGAACCAGACAGATTAAGGAACCATATAGGGTAAGGAACAAGGCAGAGTAAGGAGCCACACTATGAAAGGAACCAGACAGAGTAAGGAACCATATAGGGTAAGGAACAAGGCAGAGTAAGGAGCAACACTATGAAAGGAACCAGACAGAGTAAGGAACCATACAGGGTAAGGAGCCATACAGAGAAGGGAACCAGGAAGGGTAAGGAACGAAATACCCCCATCCTTCTCCTCACTTGAACACTCCAC
The DNA here is from genome assembly GCF_982586985.1 of Callionymus lyra. Lineage (NCBI taxonomy): Eukaryota > Metazoa > Chordata > Actinopteri > Syngnathiformes > Callionymidae > Callionymus > Callionymus lyra. The sequence goes on along the minus strand of NC_141825.1, from coordinate 3,576,632 downwards.
ATCAATTGGGAAAGGCCTTGGCCAACCGCTTGAGGGGTTTGTACACTTAATTTCCATACAACTTTTAGGTTTTTGCACTGTTCCCAGAGATAATGCAATACCGGGTCAATGCGCAGAGAGGGTGGAGCAAGCCCCTGGCCCTTCTCCCATGTCCAAAAATCAATTTAATATATGGTCTCCATATAGGAGACGTATCAGATATTAAACTGATAAGAACAGATACTACACTTGATCTTAGCCAAAAGGCCGAGAAGCGATGGCAACCATGTGCATGACCTTTTAGAGGGGCTCGAAAGGTCAACGAGAGCCACTTACGGGGCCACAAAGGGTAAAGAACCAGAAAAGGTAGGGAGCCACATAGGGTAAGGAACCACACAGGGTAAGGAGCCACACAAAGAAAGGAACCTGACAAAGTAAGGAGCCACACAGAGTAAGTAACCAGACAGAGTAAGGAACAACACAGAGTAAGGAACCAGACAGAGTAAGGAGCAACATAGAGTAAGGAGCAACACAGGGTAAGGAACAACACAGAGTAAGGAGCCACACAGAGTAAGGAGCCACACAGAGTAAGGGACAAGACAGAGTAAGGAGCAACACAGAGTAAGGAGCCACACAGGGTAAGGAACAACACAGAGTAAGGAGCCAAACAGGTTAAGGAACCAGACAGGGTAAGGAGCCATACAGAGAAAGGAACCAGGCAGGGTAAGGAACCAGATTTCCTTCTCCTCACTGGAATGCTCCACATCAATTGGGAAAGGCCTGGGCCAACAGTTTGAGATCAGTCCAGTGCTAAGAAGGTCGACAAAGGTCATTCACTGAGAGCGCGATTTTAACTTGATCCCAGAAGGTGATTCCAACCTACCCGGCAACTTGTTAAACCCTACAGACAAGGACAAGCCTCGGCTGAGTGTTCCACACGAGCTTGCATCAAACTAAAGCATTCTTTAACAAGTGATGAACGGGGGAGAGCGCGAACGCAGTCCCCCACTACCAGAAATTATGCAGTCGAGATTCCCACATTTGGGGAATTCGCAAAGGTCAGCATGACCTAGAGTGCAATGGCCGGGCCTCGCCTTGGGTGAACCACCTTCCTGATCATGGTGTCTCCCCTGCCAGGTAAGTATGAATTGTAGAGCTCATAGACTTGATGGCCTGGAAATAATCCCTTGTTCTTACTCATGGTGGGGAATAATGAGCCACACAGGGTAAGGAACAAGGCAGAGTAAGGAGCCACACAGAGTAAGAACCCAGACCTAGTAAGGAGAGCAACACTATGAAAGGAACCAGACAGATTAAGGAACCATATAGGGTAAGGAACAAGGCAGAGTAAGGAGCCACACTATGAAAGGAACCAGACAGAGTAAGGAACCATATAGGGTAAGGAACAAGGCAGAGTAAGGAGCAACACTATGAAAGGAACCAGACAGAGTAAGGAACCATACAGGGTAAGGAGCCATACAGAGAAGGGAACCAGGAAGGGTAAGGAACGAAATACCCCCATCCTTCTCCTCACTTGAACACTCCACATCAATTGGGAAAGGCCTTGGCCAACCGCTTGAGGGGTTTGTACACTTAATTTTAGGTTTTTGCACTGTTCCCAGAGATAATGCAATACCGGGTCAATGCGCAGAGAGGGTGGAGCAAGCCCCTGGCCCTTCTCCCATGTCCAAAAATCAATTTAATATATGGTCTCCATATAGGAGACGTATCAGATATTAAACTGATAAGAACAGATACTACACTTGATCTTAGCCAAAAGGCCGAGAAGCGATGGCAACCATGTGCATGACCTTTTAGAGGGGCTCGAAAGGTCAACGAGAGCCACTTACGGGGCCACAAAGGGTAAAGAACCAGAAAAGGTAGGGAGCCACATAGGGTAAGGAACCACACAGGGTAAGGAACCACACAGGGTAAGGAGCCACACAAAGAAAGGAACCTGACAAAGTAAGGAGCCACACAGAGTAAGTAACCAGACAGAGTAAGGAACAACACAGAGTAAGGAACCAGACAGAGTAAGGAGCAACACAGAGTAAGGAGCAACACAGGGTAAGGAACAACACAGAGTAAGGAGCCACACAGAGTAAGGAGCCACACAGAGTAAGGGACAAGACAGAGTAAGGAGCCACACAGGGTAAGGAACAACACAGAGTAAGGAGCCAAACAGGGTAAGGAGCCATACAGAGAAAGGAACCAGGCAGGGTAAGGAACCAGATCTCCTTCTCCTCACTGGAATGCTCCACATCAATTGGGAAAGGCCTGGGCCAACAGTTTGAGATCAGTCCAGTGCTAAGAAGGTCGACAAAGGTCATTCACTGAGAGCGCGATTTTAACTTGATCCCAGAAGGTGATTCCAACCTACCCGGCAACTTGTTAAACCCTACAGACAAGGACAAGCCTCGGCTGAGTGTTCCACACGAGCTTGCATCAAACTAAAGCATTCTTTAACAAGTGATGAACGGGGGAGAGCGCGAACGCAGTCCCCCACTACCAGAAATTATGCAGTCGAGATTCCCACATTTGGGGAATTCGCAAAGGTCAGCATGACCTAGAGTGCAATGGCCGGGCCTCGCCTTGGGTGAACCACCTTCCTGATCATGGTGTCTCCCCTGCCAGGTAAGTATGAATTGTAGAGCTCATAGACTTGATGGCCTGGAAATAATCCCTTGTTCTTACTCATGGTGGGGAGTAATGAGCCACACAGGGTAAGGAACAAGGCAGAGTAAGGAGCCACACAGAGTAAGAACCCAGACCTAGTAAGGAGAGCAACACTATGAAAGGAACCAGACAGATTAAGGAACCATATAGGGTAAGGAACAAGGCAGAGTAAGGAGCCACACTATGAAAGGAACCAGACAGAGTAAGGAACCATATAGGGTAAGGAACAAGGCAGAGTAAGGAGCAACACTATGAAAGGAACCAGACAGAGTAAGGAACCATACAGGGTAAGGAGCCATACAGAGAAGGGAACCAGGAAGGGTAAGGAACGAAATACCCCCATCCTTCTCCTCACTTGAACACTCCACATCAATTGGGAAAGGCCTTGGCCAACCGCTTGAGGGGTTTGTACACTTAATTTCCATACAACTTTTAGGTTTTTGCACTGTTCCCAGAGATAATGCAATACCGGGTCAATGCGCAGAGAGGGTGGAGCAAGCCCCTGGCCCTTCTCCCATGTCCAAAAATCAATTTAATATATGGTCTCCATATAGGAGACGTATCAGATATTAAACTGATAAGAACAGATACTACACTTGATCTTAGCCAAAAGGCCGAGAAGCGATGGCAACCATGTGCATGACCTTTTAGAGGGGCTCGAAAGGTCAACGAGAGCCACTTACGGGGCCACAAAGGGTAAAGAACCAGAAAAGGTAGGGAGCCACATAGGGTAAGGAACCACACAGGGTAAGGAACCACACAGGGTAAGGAGCCACACAAAGAAAGGAACCTGACAAAGTAAGGAGCCACACAGAGTAAGTAACCAGACAGAGTAAGGAACAACACAGAGTAAGGAACCAGACAGAGTAAGGAGCAACATAGAGTAAGGAGCAACACAGGGTAAGGAACAACACAGAGTAAGGAGCCACACAGAGTAAGGAGCCACACAGAGTAAGGGACAAGACAGAGTAAGGAGCAACACAGAGTAAGGAGCCACACAGGGTAAGGAACAACACAGAGTAAGGAGCCAAACAGGTTAAGGAACCAGACAGGGTAAGGAGCCATACAGAGAAAGGAACCAGGCAGGGTAAGGAACCAGATTTCCTTCTCCTCACTGGAATGCTCCACATCAATTGGGAAAGGCCTGGGCCAACAGTTTGAGATCAGTCCAGTGCTAAGAAGGTCGACAAAGGTCATTCACTGAGAGCGCGATTTTAACTTGATCCCAGAAGGTGATTCCAACCTACCCGGCAACTTGTTAAACCCTACAGACAAGGACAAGCCTCGGCTGAGTGTTCCACACGAGCTTGCATCAAACTAAAGCATTCTTTAACAAGTGATGAACGGGGGAGAGCGCGAACGCAGTCCCCCACTACCAGAAATTATGCAGTCGAGATTCCCACATTTGGGGAATTCGCAAAGGTCAGCATGACCTAGAGTGCAATGGCCGGGCCTCGCCTTGGGTGAACCACCTTCCTGATCATGGTGTCTCCCCTGCCAGGTAAGTATGAATTGTAGAGCTCATAGACTTGATGGCCTGGAAATAATCCCTTGTTCTTACTCATGGTGGGGAGTAATGAGCCACACAGGGTAAGGAACAAGGCAGAGTAAGGAGCCACACAGAGTAAGAACCCAGACCTAGTAAGGAGAGCAACACTATGAAAGGAACCAGACAGATTAAGGAACCATATAGGGTAAGGAACAAGGCAGAGTAAGGAGCCACACTATGAAAGGAACCAGACAGAGTAAGGAACCATATAGGGTAAGGAACAAGGCAGAGTAAGGAGCAACACTATGAAAGGAACCAGACAGAGTAAGGAACCATACAGGGTAAGGAGCCATACAGAGAAGGGAACCAGGAAGGGTAAGGAACGAAATACCCCCATCCTTCTCCTCACTTGAACACTCCACATCAATTGGGAAAGGCCTTGGCCAACTGCTTGAGGGGTTTGTACACTTAATTTCCATACAACTTTTAGGTTTTTGCACTGTTCCCAGAGATAATGCAATACCGGGTCAATGCGCAGAGAGGGTGGAGCAAGCCCCTGGCCCTTCTCCCATGTCCAAAAATCAATTTAATATATGGTCTCCATATAGGAGACGTATCAGATATTAAACTGATAAGAACAGATACTACACTTGATCTTAGCCAAAAGGCCGAGAAGCGATGGCAACCATGTGCATGACCTTTTAGAGGGGCTCGAAAGGTCAACGAGAGCCACTTACGGGGCCACAAAGGGTAAAGAACCAGAAAAGGTAGGGAGCCACATAGGGTAAGGAACCACACAGGGTAAGGAACCACACAGGGTAAGGAGCCACACAAAGAAAGGAACCTGACAAAGTAAGGAGCCACACAGAGTAAGTAACCAGACAGAGTAAGGAACAACACAGAGTAAGGAACCAGACAGAGTAAGGAGCAACACAGAGTAAGGAGCAACACAGGGTAAGGAACAACACAGAGTAAGGAGCCACACAGAGTAAGGAGCCACACAGAGTAAGGGACAAGACAGAGTAAGGAGCAACACAGAGTAAGGAGCCACACAGGGTAAGGAACAACACAGAGTAAGGAGCCAAACAGGGTAAGGAGCCATACAGAGAAAGGAACCAGGCAGGGTAAGGAACCAGATCTCCTTCTCCTCACTGGAATGCTCCACATCAATTGGGAAAGGCCTGGGCCAACAGTTTGAGATCAGTCCAGTGCTAAGAAGGTCGACAAAGGTCATTCACTGAGAGCGCGATTTTAACTTGATCCCAGAAGGTGATTCCAACCTACCCGGCAACTTGTTAAACCCTACAGACAAGGACAAGCCTCGGCTGAGTGTTCCACACGAGCTTGCATCAAACTAAAGCATTCTTTAACAAGTGATGAACGGGGGAGAGCGCGAACGCAGTCCCCCACTACCAGAAATTATGCAGTCGAGATTCCCACATTTGGGGAATTCGCAAAGGTCAGCATGACCTAGAGTGCAATGGCCGGGCCTCGCCTTGGGTGAACCACCTTCCTGATCATGGTGTCTCCCCTGCCAGGTAAGTATGAATTGTAGAGCTCATAGACTTGATGGCCTGGAAATAATCCCTTGTTCTTACTCATGGTGGGGAGTAATGAGCCACACAGGGTAAGGAACAAGGCAGAGTAAGGAGCCACACAGAGTAAGAACCCAGACCTAGTAAGGAGAGCAACACTATGAAAGGAACCAGACAGATTAAGGAACCATATAGGGTAAGGAACAAGGCAGAGTAAGGAGCCACACTATGAAAGGAACCAGACAGAGTAAGGAACCATATAGGGTAAGGAACAAGGCAGAGTAAGGAGCAACACTATGAAAGGAACCAGACAGAGTAAGGAACCATACAGGGTAAGGAGCCATACAGAGAAGGGAACCAGGAAGGGTAAGGAACGAAATACCCCCATCCTTCTCCTCACTTGAACACTCCACATCAATTGGGAAAGGCCTTGGCCAACCGCTTGAGGGGTTTGTACACTTAATTTCCATACAACTTTTAGGTTTTTGCACTGTTCCCAGAGATAATGCAATACCGGGTCAATGCGCAGAGAGGGTGGAGCAAGCCCCTGGCCCTTCTCCCATGTCCAAAAATCAATTTAATATATGGTCTCCATATAGGAGACGTATCAGATATTAAACTGATAAGAACAGATACTACACTTGATCTTAGCCAAAAGGCCGAGAAGCGATGGCAACCATGTGCATGACCTTTTAGAGGGGCTCGAAAGGTCAACGAGAGCCACTTACGGGGCCACAAAGGGTAAAGAACCAGAAAAGGTAGGGAGCCACATAGGGTAAGGAACCACACAGGGTAAGGAACCACACAGGGTAAGGAGCCACACAAAGAAAGGAACCTGACAAAGTAAGGAGCCACACAGAGTAAGTAACCAGACAGAGTAAGGAACAACACAGAGTAAGGAACCAGACAGAGTAAGGAGCAACATAGAGTAAGGAGCAACACAGGGTAAGGAACAACACAGAGTAAGGAGCCACACAGAGTAAGGAGCCACACAGAGTAAGGGACAAGACAGAGTAAGGAGCAACACAGAGTAAGGAGCCACACAGGGTAAGGAACAACACAGAGTAAGGAGCCAAACAGGTTAAGGAACCAGACAGGGTAAGGAGCCATACAGAGAAAGGAACCAGGCAGGGTAAGGAACCAGATTTCCTTCTCCTCACTGGAATGCTCCACATCAATTGGGAAAGGCCTGGGCCAACAGTTTGAGATCAGTCCAGTGCTAAGAAGGTCGACAAAGGTCATTCACTGAGAGCGCGATTTTAACTTGATCCCAGAAGGTGATTCCAACCTACCCGGCAACTTGTTAAACCCTACAGACAAGGACAAGCCTCGGCTGAGTGTTCCACACGAGCTTGCATCAAACTAAAGCATTCTTTAACAAGTGATGAACGGGGGAGAGCGCGAACGCAGTCCCCCACTACCAGAAATTATGCAGTCGAGATTCCCACATTTGGGGAATTCGCAAAGGTCAGCATGACCTAGAGTGCAATGGCCGGGCCTCGCCTTGGGTGAACCACCTTCCTGATCATGGTGTCTCCCCTGCCAGGTAAGTATGAATTGTAGAGCTCATAGACTTGATGGCCTGGAAATAATCCCTTGTTCTTACTCATGGTGGGGAGTAATGAGCCACACAGGGTAAGGAACAAGGCAGAGTAAGGAGCCACACAGAGTAAGAACCCAGACCTAGTAAGGAGAGCAACACTATGAAAGGAACCAGACAGATTAAGGAACCATATAGGGTAAGGAACAAGGCAGAGTAAGGAGCCACACTATGAAAGGAACCAGACAGAGTAAGGAACCATATAGGGTAAGGAACAAGGCAGAGTAAGGAGCAACACTATGAAAGGAACCAGACAGAGTAAGGAACCATACAGGGTAAGGAGCCATACAGAGAAGGGAACCAGGAAGGGTAAGGAACGAAATACCCCCATCCTTCTCCTCACTTGAACACTCCACATCAATTGGGAAAGGCCTTGGCCAACTGCTTGAGGGGTTTGTACACTTAATTTCCATACAACTTTTAGGTTTTTGCACTGTTCCCAGAGATAATGCAATACCGGGTCAATGCGCAGAGAGGGTGGAGCAAGCCCCTGGCCCTTCTCCCATGTCCAAAAATCAATTTAATATATGGTCTCCATATAGGAGACGTATCAGATATTAAACTGATAAGAACAGATACTACACTTGATCTTAGCCAAAAGGCCGAGAAGCGATGGCAACCATGTGCATGACCTTTTAGAGGGGCTCGAAAGGTCAACGAGAGCCACTTACGGGGCCACAAAGGGTAAAGAACCAGAAAAGGTAGGGAGCCACATAGGGTAAGGAACCACACAGGGTAAGGAACCACACAGGGTAAGGAGCCACACAAAGAAAGGAACCTGACAAAGTAAGGAGCCACACAGAGTAAGTAACCAGACAGAGTAAGGAACAACACAGAGTAAGGAACCAGACAGAGTAAGGAGCAACACAGAGTAAGGAGCAACACAGGGTAAGGAACAACACAGAGTAAGGAGCCACACAGAGTAAGGAGCCACACAGAGTAAGGGACAAGACAGAGTAAGGAGCAACACAGAGTAAGGAGCCACACAGGGTAAGGAACAACACAGAGTAAGGAGCCAAACAGGGTAAGGAGCCATACAGAGAAAGGAACCAGGCAGGGTAAGGAACCAGATCTCCTTCTCCTCACTGGAATGCTCCACATCAATTGGGAAAGGCCTGGGCCAACAGTTTGAGATCAGTCCAGTGCTAAGAAGGTCGACAAAGGTCATTCACTGAGAGCGCGATTTTAACTTGATCCCAGAAGGTGATTCCAACCTACCCGGCAACTTGTTAAACCCTACAGACAAGGACAAGCCTCGGCTGAGTGTTCCACACGAGCTTGCATCAAACTAAAGCATTCTTTAACAAGTGATGAACGGGGGAGAGCGCGAACGCAGTCCCCCACTACCAGAAATTATGCAGTCGAGATTCCCACATTTGGGGAATTCGCAAAGGTCAGCATGACCTAGAGTGCAATGGCCGGGCCTCGCCTTGGGTGAACCACCTTCCTGATCATGGTGTCTCCCCTGCCAGGTAAGTATGAATTGTAGAGCTCATAGACTTGATGGCCTGGAAATAATCCCTTGTTCTTACTCATGGTGGGGAGTAATGAGCCACACAGGGTAAGGAACAAGGCAGAGTAAGGAGCCACACAGAGTAAGAACCCAGACCTAGTAAGGAGAGCAACACTATGAAAGGAACCAGACAGATTAAGGAACCATATAGGGTAAGGAACAAGGCAGAGTAAGGAGCCACACTATGAAAGGAACCAGACAGAGTAAGGAACCATATAGGGTAAGGAACAAGGCAGAGTAAGGAGCAACACTATGAAAGGAACCAGACAGAGTAAGGAACCATACAGGGTAAGGAGCCATACAGAGAAGGGAACCAGGAAGGGTAAGGAACGAAATACCCCCATCCTTCTCCTCACTTGAACACTCCACATCAATTGGGAAAGGCCTTGGCCAACTGCTTGAGGGGTTTGTACACTTAATTTCCATACAACTTTTAGGTTTTTGCACTGTTCCCAGAGATAATGCAATACCGGGTCAATGCGCAGAGAGGGTGGAGCAAGCCCCTGGCCCTTCTCCCATGTCCAAAAATCAATTTAATATATGGTCTCCATATAGGAGACGTATCAGATATTAAACTGATAAGAACAGATACTACACTTGATCTTAGCCAAAAGGCCGAGAAGCGATGGCAACCATGTGCATGACCTTTTAGAGGGGCTCGAAAGGTCAACGAGAGCCACTTACGGGGCCACAAAGGGTAAAGAACCAGAAAAGGTAGGGAGCCACATAGGGTAAGGAACCACACAGGGTAAGGAACCACACAGGGTAAGGAGCCACACAAAGAAAGGAACCTGACAAAGTAAGGAGCCACACAGAGTAAGTAACCAGACAGAGTAAGGAACAACACAGAGTAAGGAACCAGACAGAGTAAGGAGCAACACAGAGTAAGGAGCAACACAGGGTAAGGAACAACACAGAGTAAGGAGCCACACAGAGTAAGGAGCCACACAGAGTAAGGGACAAGACAGAGTAAGGAGCAACACAGAGTAAGGAGCCACACAGGGTAAGGAACAACACAGAGTAAGGAGCCAAACAGGGTAAGGAGCCATACAGAGAAAGGAACCAGGCAGGGTAAGGAACCAGATCTCCTTCTCCTCACTGGAATGCTCCACATCAATTGGGAAAGGCCTGGGCCAACAGTTTGAGATCAGTCCAGTGCTAAGAAGGTCGACAAAGGTCATTCACTGAGAGCGCGATTTTAACTTGATCCCAGAAGGTGATTCCAACCTACCCGGCAACTTGTTAAACCCTACAGACAAGGACAAGCCTCGGCTGAGTGTTCCACACGAGCTTGCATCAAACTAAAGCATTCTTTAACAAGTGATGAACGGGGGAGAGCGCGAACGCAGTCCCCCACTACCAGAAATTATGCAGTCGAGATTCCCACATTTGGGGAATTCGCAAAGGTCAGCATGACCTAGAGTGCAATGGCCGGGCCTCGCCTTGGGTGAACCACCTTCCTGATCATGGTGTCTCCCCTGCCAGGTAAGTATGAATTGTAGAGCTCATAGACTTGATGGCCTGGAAATAATCCCTTGTTCTTACTCATGGTGGGGAGTAATGAGCCACACAGGGTAAGGAACAAGGCAGAGTAAGGAGCCACACAGAGTAAGAACCCAGACCTAGTAAGGAGAGCAACACTATGAAAGGAACCAGACAGATTAAGGAACCATATAGGGTAAGGAACAAGGCAGAGTAAGGAGCCACACTATGAAAGGAACCAGACAGAGTAAGGAACCATATAGGGTAAGGAACAAGGCAGAGTAAGGAGCAACACTATGAAAGGAACCAGACAGAGTAAGGAACCATACAGGGTAAGGAGCCATACAGAGAAGGGAACCAGGAAGGGTAAGGAACGAAATACCCCCATCCTTCTCCTCACTTGAACACTCCACATGAATTGGGAAAGGCCTTGGCCAACCGCTTGAGGGGTTTGTACACTTAATTTCCATACAACTTTTAGGTTTTTGCACTATTCCCAGAGATAATGCAATACCGGGTCAATGCGCAGAGAGGGTGGAGCAAGCCCCTGGCCCTTCTCCCATGTCCAAAAATCAATTTAATATATGGTCTCCATATAGGAGACGTATCAGATATTAAACTGATAAGAACAGATACTACACTTGATCTTAGCCAAAAGGCCGAGAAGCGATGGCAACCATGTGCATGACCTTTTAGAGGGGCTCGAAAGGTCAACGAGAGCCACTTACGGGGCCACAAAGGGTAAAGAACCAGAAAAGGTAGGGAGCCACATAGGGTAAGGAACCACACAGGGTAAGGAACCACACAGGGTAAGGAGCCACACAAAGAAAGGAACCTGACAAAGTAAGGAGCCACACAGAGTAAGTAACCAGACAGAGTAAGGAACAACACAGAGTAAGGAACCAGACAGAGTAAGGAGCAACACAGAGTAAGGAGCAACACAGGGTAAGGAACAACACAGAGTAAGGAGCCACACAGAGTAAGGAGCCACACAGAGTAAGGGACAAGACAGAGTAAGGAGCAACACAGAGTAAGGAGCCACACAGGGTAAGGAACAACACAGAGTAAGGAGCCAAACAGGGTAAGGAGCCATACAGAGAAAGGAACCAGGCAGGGTAAGGAACCAGATCTCCTTCTCCTCACTGGAATGCTCCACATCAATTGGGAAAGGCCTGGGCCAACAGTTTGAGATCAGTCCAGTGCTAAGAAGGTCGACAAAGGTCATTCACTGAGAGCGCGATTTTAACTTGATCCCAGAAGGTGATTCCAACCTACCCGGCAACTTGTTAAACCCTACAGACAAGGACAAGCCTCGGCTGAGTGTTCCACACGAGCTTGCATCAAACTAAAGCATTCTTTAACAAGTGATGAACGGGGGAGAGCGCGAACGCAGTCCCCCACTACCAGAAATTATGCAGTCGAGATTCCCCCATTTGGGGAATTCGCAAAGGTCAGCATGACCTAGAGTGCAATGGCCGGGCCTCGCCTTGGGTGAACCACCTTCCTGATCATGGTGTCTCCCCTGCCAGGTAAGTATGAATTGTAGAGCTCATAGACTTGATGGCCTGGAAATAATCCCTTGTTCTTACTCATGGTGGGGAGTAATGAGCCACACAGGGTAAGGAACAAGGCAGAGTAAGGAGCCACACAGAGTAAGAACCCAGACCTAGTAAGGAGAGCAACACTATGAAAGGAACCAGACAGATTAAGGAACCATATAGGGTAAGGAACAAGGCAGAGTAAGGAGCCACACTATGAAAGGAACCAGACAGAGTAAGGAACCATATAGGGTAAGGAACAAGGCAGAGTAAGGAGCAACACTATGAAAGGAACCAGACAGAGTAAGGAACCATACAGGGTAAGGAGCCATACAGAGAAGGGAACCAGGAAGGGTAAGGAACGAAATACCCCCATCCTTCTCCTCACTTGAACACTCCACATCAATTGGGAAAGGCCTGGGCCAACAGTTTGAGATCAGTCCAGTGCTAAGAAGGTCGACAAAGGTCATTCACTGAGAGCGCGATTTTAACTTGATCCCAGAAGGTGATTCCAACCTACCCGGCAACTTGTTAAACCCTACAGACAAGGACAAGCCTCGGCTGAGTGTTCCACACGAGCTTGCATCAAACTAAAGCATTCTTTAACAAGTGATGAACGGGGGAGAGCGCGAACGCAGTCCCCCACTACCAGAAATTATGCAGTCGAGATTCCCACATTTGGGGAATTCGCAAAGGTCAGCATGACCTAGAGTGCAATGGCCGGGCCTCGCCTTGGGTGAACCACCTTCCTGATCATGGTGTCTCCCCTGCCAGGTAAGTATGAATTGTAGAGCTCATAGACTTGATGGCCTGGAAATAATCCCTTGTTCTTACTCATGGTGGGGAGTAATGAGCCACACAGGGTAAGGAACAAGGCAGAGTAAGGAGCCACACAGAGTAAGAACCCAGACCTAGTAAGGAGAGCAACACTATGAAAGGAACCAGACAGATTAAGGAACCATATAGGGTAAGGAACAAGGCAGAGTAAGGAGCCACACTATGAAAGGAACCAGACAGAGTAAGGAACCATATAGGGTAAGGAACAAGGCAGAGTAAGGAGCAACACTATGAAAGGAACCAGACAGAGTAAGGAACCATACAGGGTAAGGAGCCATACAGAGAAGGGAACCAGGAAGGGTAAGGAACGAAATACCCCCATCCTTCTCCTCACTTGAACACTCCACATCAATTGGGAAAGGCCTTGGCCAACCGCTTGAGGGGTTTGTACACTTAATTTCCATACAACTTTTAGGTTTTTGCACTGTTCCCAGAGATAATGCAATACCGGGTCAATGCGCAGAGAGGGTGGAGCAAGCCCTTGGCCCTTCTCCCATGTCCAAAAATCAATTTAATATATGGTCTCCATATAGGAGACGTATCAGATATTAAACTGATAAGAACAGATACTACACTTGATCTTAGCCAAAAGGCCGAGAAGCGATGGCAACCATGTGCATGACCTTTTAGAGGGGCTCGAAAGGTCAACGAGAGCCACTTACGGGGCCACAAAGGGTAAAGAACCAGAAAAGGTAGGGAGCCACATAGGGTAAGGAACCACACAGGGTAAGGAACCACACAGGGTAAGGAGCCACACAAAGAAAGGAACCTGACAAAGTAAGGAGCCACACAGAGTAAGTAACCAGACAGAGTAAGGAACAACACAGAGTAAGGAACCAGACAGAGTAAGGAGCAACATAGAGTAAGGAGCAACACAGGGTAAGGAACAACACAGAGTAAGGAGCCACACAGAGTAAGGAGCCACACAGAGTAAGGGACAAGACAGAGTAAGGAGCAACACAGAGTAAGGAGCCACACAGGGTAAGGAACAACACAGAGTAAGGAGCCAAACAGGTTAAGGAACCAGACAGGGTAAGGAGCCATACAGAGAAAGGAACCAGGCAGGGTAAGGAACCAGATTTCCTTCTCCTCACTGGAATGCTCCACATCAATTGGGAAAGGCCTGGGCCAACAGTTTGAGATCAGTCCAGTGCTAAGAAGGTCGACAAAGGTCATTCACTGAGAGCGCGATTTTAACTTGATCCCAGAAGGTGATTCCAACCTACCCGGCAACTTGTTAAACCCTACAGACAAGGACAAGCCTCGGCTGAGTGTTCCACACGAGCTTGCATCAAACTAAAGCATTCTTTAACAAGTGATGAATGGGGGAGAGCGCGAACGCAGTCCCCCACTACCAGAAATTATGCAGTCGAGATTCCCACATTTGGGGAATTCGCAAAGGAACAAGGCAGAGTAAGGAGCAACACTATGAAAGGAACCAGACAGAGTAAGGAACCATACAGGGTAAGGAGCCATACAGAGAAGGGAACCAGGAAGGGTAAGGAACGAAATACCCCCATCCTTCTCCTCACTTGAACACTCCACATCAATTGGGAAAGGCCTTGGCCAACCGCTTGAGGGGTTTGTACACTTAATTTCCATACAACTTTTAGGTTTTTGCACTGTTCCCAGAGATAATGCAATACCGGGTCAATGCGCAGAGAGGGTGGAGCAAGCCCCTGGCCCTTCTCCCATGTCCAAAAATCAATTTAATATATGGTCTCCATATAGGAGACGTATCAGATATTAAACTGATAAGAACAGATACTACACTTGATCTTAGCCAAAAGGCCGAGAAGCGATGGCAACCATGTGCATGACCTTTTAGAGGGGCTCGAAAGGTCAACGAGAGCCACTTACGGGGCCACAAAGGGTAAAGAACCAGAAAAGGTAGGGAGCCACATAGGGTAAGGAACCACACAGGGTAAGGAACCACACAGGGTAAGGAGCCACACAAAGAAAGGAACCTGACAAAGTAAGGAGCCACACAGAGTAAGTAACCAGACAGAGTAAGGAACAACACAGAGTAAGGAACCAGACAGAGTAAGGAGCAACATAGAGTAAGGAGCAACACAGGGTAAGGAACAACACAGAGTAAGGAGCCACACAGAGTAAGGAGCCACACAGAGTAAGGGACAAGACAGAGTAAGGAGCAACACAGAGTAAGGAGCCACACAGGGTAAGGAACAACACAGAGTAAGGAGCCAAACAGGTTAAGGAACCAGACAGGGTAAGGAGCCATACAGAGAAAGGAACCAGGCAGGGTAAGGAACCAGATTTCCTTCTCCTCACTGGAATGCTCCACATCAATTGGGAAAGGCCTGGGCCAACAGTTTGAGATCAGTCCAGTGCTAAGAAGGTCGACAAAGGTCATTCACTGAGAGCGCGATTTTAACTTGATCCCAGAAGGTGATTCCAACCTACCCGGCAACTTGTTAAACCCTACAGACAAGGACAAGCCTCGGCTGAGTGTTCCACACGAGCTTGCATCAAACTAAAGCATTCTTTAACAAGTGATGAACGGGGGAGAGCGCGAACGCAGTCCCCCACTACCAGAAATTATGCAGTCGAGATTCCCACATTTGGGGAATTCGCAAAGGTCAGCATGACCTAGAGTGCAATGGCCGGGCCTCGCCTTGGGTGAACCACCTTCCTGATCATGGTGTCTCCCCTGCCAGGTAAGTATGAATTGTAGAGCTCATAGACTTGATGGCCTGGAAATAATCCCTTGTTCTTACTCATGGTGGGGAGTAATGAGCCACACAGGGTAAGGAACAAGGCAGAGTAAGGAGCCACACAGAGTAAGAACCCAGACCTAGTAAGGAGAGCAACACTATGAAAGGAACCAGACAGATTAAGGAACCATATAGGGTAAGGAACAAGGCAGAGTAAGGAGCCACACTATGAAAGGAACCAGACAGAGTAAGGAACCATATAGGGTAAGGAACAAGGCAGAGTAAGGAGCAACACTATGAAAGGAACCAGACAGAGTAAGGAACCATACAGGGTAAGGAGCCATACAGAGAAGGGAACCAGGAAGGGTAAGGAACGAAATACCCCCATCCTTCTCCTCACTTGAACACTCCACATCAATTGGGAAAGGCCTTGGCCAACCGCTTGAGGGGTTTTTACACTTAATTTCCATACAACTTTTAGGTTTTTGCACTGTTCCCAGAGATAATGCAATACCGGGTCAATGCGCAGAGAGGGTGGAGCAAGCCCCTGGCCCTTCTCCCATGTCCAAAAATCAATTTAATATATGGTCTCCATATAGGAGACGTATCAGATATTAAACTGATAAGAACAGATACTACACTTGATCTTAGCCAAAAGGCCGAGAAGCGATGGCAACCATGTGCATGACCTTTTAGAGGGGCTCGAAAGGTCAACGAGAGCCACTTACGGGGCCACAAAGGGTAAAGAACCAGAAAAGGTAGGGAGCCACATAGGGTAAGGAACCACACAGGGTAAGGAACCACACAGGGTAAGGAGCCACACAAAGAAAGGAACCTGACAAAGTAAGGAGCCACACAGAGTAAGTAACCAGACAGAGTAAGGAACAACACAGAGTAAGGAACCAGACAGAGTAAGGAGCAACACAGAGTAAGGAGCAACACAGGGTAAGGAACAACACAGAGTAAGGAGCCACACAGAGTAAGGAGCCACACAGAGTAAGGGACAAGACAGAGTAAGGAGCAACACAGAGTAAGGAGCCACACAGGGTAAGGAACAACACAGAGTAAGGAGCCAAACAGGGTAAGGAGCCATACAGAGAAAGGAACCAGGCAGGGTAAGGAACCAGATCTCCTTCTCCTCACTGGAATGCTCCACATCAATTGGGAAAGGCCTGGGCCAACAGTTTGAGATCAGTCCAGTGCTAAGAAGGTCGACAAAGGTCATTCACTGAGAGCGCGATTTTAACTTGATCCCAGAAGGTGATTCCAACCTACCCGGCAACTTGTTAAACCCTACAGACAAGGACAAGCCTCGGCTGAGTGTTCCACACGAGCTTGCATCAAACTAAAGCATTCTTTAACAAGTGATGAACGGGGGAGAGCGCGAACGCAGTCCCCCACTACCAGAAATTATGCAGTCGAGATTCCCACATTTGGGGAATTCGCAAAGGTCAGCATGACCTAGAGTGCAATGGCCGGGCCTCGCCTTGGGTGAACCACCTTCCTGATCATGGTGTCTCCCCTGCCAGGTAAGTATGAATTGTAGAGCTCATAGACTTGATGGCCTGGAAATAATCCCTTGTTCTTACTCATGGTGGGGAGTAATGAGCCACACAGGGTAAGGAACAAGGCAGAGTAAGGAGCCACACAGAGTAAGAACCCAGACCTAGTAAGGAGAGCAACACTATGAAAGGAACCAGTCAGATTAAGGAACCATATAGGGTAAGGAACAAGGCAGAGTAAGGAGCCACACTATGAAAGGAACCAGACAGAGTAAGGAACCATATAGGGTAAGGAACAAGGCAGAGTAAGGAGCAACACTATGAAAGGAACCAGACAGAGTAAGGAACCATACAGGGTAAGGAGCCATACAGAGAAGGGAACCAGGAAGGGTAAGGAACGAAATACCCCCATCCTTCTCCTCACTTGAACACTCCACATCAATTGGGAAAGGCCTTGGCCAACCGCTTGAGGGGTTTGTACACTTAATTTCCATACAACTTTTAGGTTTTTGCACTGTTCCCAGAGATAATGCAATACCGGGTCAATGCGCAGAGAGGGTGGAGCAAGCCCCTGGCCCTTCTCCCATGTCCAAAAATCAATTTAATATATGGTCTCCATATAGGAGACGTATCAGATATTAAACTGATAAGAACAGATACTACACTTGATCTTAGCCAAAAGGCCGAGAAGCGATGGCAACCATGTGCATGACCTTTTAGAGGGGCTCGAAAGGTCAACGAGAGCCACTTACGGGGCCACAAAGGGTAAAGAACCAGAAAAGGTAGGGAGCCACATAGGGTAAGGAACCACACAGGGTAAGGAACCACACAGGGTAAGGAGCCACACAAAGAAAGGAACCTGACAAAGTAAGGAGCCACACAGAGTAAGTAACCAGACAGAGTAAGGAACAACACAGAGTAAGGAACCAGACAGAGTAAGGAGCAACACAGAGTAAGGAGCAACACAGGGTAAGGAACAACACAGAGTAAGGAGCCACACAGAGTAAGGAGCCACACAGAGTAAGGGACAAGACAGAGTAAGGAGCAACACAGAGTAAGGAGCCACACAGGGTAAGGAACAACACAGAGTAAGGAGCCAAACAGGGTAAGGAGCCATACAGAGAAAGGAACCAGGCAGGGTAAGGAACCAGATCTCCTTCTCCTCACTGGAATGCTCCACATCAATTGGGAAAGGCCTGGGCCAACAGTTTGAGATCAGTCCAGTGCTAAGAAGGTCGACAAAGGTCATTCACTGAGAGCGCGATTTTAACTTGATCCCAGAAGGTGATTCCAACCTACCCGGCAACTTGTTAAACCCTACAGACAAGGACAAGCCTCGGCTGAGTGTTCCACACGAGCTTGCATCAAACTAAAGCATTCTTTAACAAGTGATGAACGGGGGAGAGCGCGAACGCAGTCCCCCACTACCAGAAATTATGCAGTCGAGATTCCCACATTTGGGGAATTCGCAAAGGTCAGCATGACCTAGAGTGCAATGGCCGGGCCTCGCCTTGGGTGAACCACCTTCCTGATCATGGTGTCTCCCCTGCCAGGTAAGTATGAATTGTAGAGCTCATAGACTTGATGGCCTGGAAATAATCCCTTGTTCTTACTCATGGTGGGGAGTAATGAGCCACACAGGGTAAGGAACAAGGCAGAGTAAGGAGCCACACAGAGTAAGAACCCAGACCTAGTAAGGAGAGCAACACTATGAAAGGAACCAGTCAGATTAAGGAACCATATAGGGTAAGGAACAAGGCAGAGTAAGGAGCCACACTATGAAAGGAACCAGACAGAGTAAGGAACCATATAGGGTAAGGAACAAGGCAGAGTAAGGAGCAACACTATGAAAGGAACCAGACAGAGTAAGGAACCATACAGGGTAAGGAGCCATACAGAGAAGGGAACCAGGAAGGGTAAGGAACGAAATACCCCCATCCTTCTCCTCACTTGAACACTCCACATCAATTGGGAAAGGCCTTGGCCAACCGCTTGAGGGGTTTGTACACTTAATTTCCATACAACTTTTAGGTTTTTGCACTGTTCCCAGAGATAATGCAATACCGGGTCAATGCGCAGAGAGGGTGGAGCAAGCCCCTGGCCCTTCTCCCATGTCCAAAAATCAATTTAATATATGGTCTCCATATAGGAGACGTATCAGATATTAAACTGATAAGAACAGATACTACACTTGATCTTAGCCAAAAGGCCGAGAAGCGATGGCAACCATGTGCATGTCCTTTTAGAGGGGCTCGAAAGGTCAACGAGAGCCACTTACGGGGCCACAAAGGGTAAAGAACCAGAAAAGGTAGGGAGCCACATAGGGTAAGGAACCACACAGGGTAAGGAACCACACAGGGTAAGGAGCCACACAAAGAAAGGAACCTGACAAAGTAAGGAGCCACACAGAGTAAGTAACCAGACAGAGTAAGGAACAACACAGAGTAAGGAACCAGACAGAGTAAGGAGCAACACAGAGTAAGGAGCAACACAGGGTAAGGAACAACACAGAGTAAGGAGCCACACAGAGTAAGGAGCCACACAGAGTAAGGGACAAGACAGAGTAAGGAGCAACACAGAGTAAGGAGCCACACAGGGTAAGGAACAACACAGAGTAAGGAGCCAAACAGGTTAAGGAACCAGACAGGGTAAGGAGCCATACAGAGAAAGGAACCAGGCAGGGTAAGGAACCAGATTTCCTTCTCCTCACTGGAATGCTCCACATCAATTGGGAAAGGCCTGGGCCAACAGTTTGAGATCAGTCCAGTGATAAGAAGGTCGACAAAGGTCATTCACTGAGAGCGCGATTTTAACTTGATCCCAGAAGGTGATTCCAACCTACCCGGCAACTTGTTAAACCCTACAGACAAGGACAAGCCTCGGCTGAGTGTTCCACACGAGCTTGCATCAAACTAAAGCATTCTTTAACAAGTGATGAACGGGGGAGAGCGCGAACGCAGTCCCCCACTACCAGAAATTATGCAGTCGAGATTCCCACATTTGGGGAATTCGCAAAGGTCAGCATGACCTAGAGTGCAATGGCCGGGCCTCGCCTTGGGTGAACCACCTTCCTGATCATGGTGTCTCCCCTGCCAGGTAAGTATGAATTGTAGAGCTCATAGACTTGATGGCCTGGAAATAATCCCTTGTTCTTACTCATGGTGGGGAGTAATGAGCCACACAGGGTAAGGAACAAGGCAGAGTAAGGAGCCACACAGAGTAAGAACCCAGACCTAGTAAGGAGAGCAACACTATGAAAGGAACCAGACAGATTAAGGAACCATATAGGGTAAGGAACAAGGCAGAGTAAGGAGCCACACTATGAAAGGAACCAGACAGAGTAAGGAACCATATAGGGAAAGGAACATGGCAGAGTAAGGAGCAACACTATGAAAGGAACCAGACAGAGTAAGGAACCATACAGGGTAAGGAGCCATACAGAGAAGGGAACCAGGAAGGGTAAGGAACGAAATACCCCCATCCTTCTCCTCACTTGAACACTCCACATCAATTGGGAAAGGCCTTGGCCAACCGCTTGAGGGGTTTGTACACTTAATTTCCATACAACTTTTAGGTTTTTGCACTGTTCCCAGAGATAATGCAATACCGGGTCAATGCGCAGAGAGGGTGGAGCAAGCCCCTGGCCCTTCTCCCATGTCCAAAAATCAATTTAATATATGGTCTCCATATAGGAGACGTATCAGATATTAAACTGATAAGAACAGATACTACACTTGATCTTAGCCAAAAGGCCGAGAAGCGATGGCAACCATGTGCATGTCCTTTTAGAGGGGCTCGAAAGGTCAACGAGAGCCACTTACGGGGCCACAAAGGGTAAAGAACCAGAAAAGGTAGGGAGCCACATAGGGTAAGGAACCACATAGGGTAAGGAACCACACAGGGTAAGGAACCACACAGGGTAAGGAGCCACACAAAGAAAGGAACCTGACAAAGTAAGGAGCCACACAGAGTAAGTAACCAGACAGAGTAAGGAACAACACAGAGTAAGGAACCAGACAGAGTAAGGAGCAACACAGAGTAAGGAGCAACACAGGGTAAGGAACAACACAGAGTAAGGAGCCACACAGAGTAAGGAGCCACACAGAGTAAGGGACAAGACAGAGTAAGGAGCAACACAGAGTAAGGAGCCACACAGGGTAAGGAACAACACAGAGTAAGGAGCCAAACAGGGTAAGGAGCCATACAGAGAAAGGAACCAGGCAGGGTAAGGAACCAGATCTCCTTCTCCTCACTGGAATGCTCCACATCAATTGGGAAAGGCCTGGGCCAACAGTTTGAGATCAGTCCAGTGCTAAGAAGGTCGACAAAGGTCATTCACTGAGAGCGCGATTTTAACTTGATCCCAGAAGGTGATTCCAACCTACCCGGCAACTTGTTAAACCCTACAGACAAGGACAAGCCTCGGCTGAGTGTTCCACACGAGCTTGCATCAAACTAAAGCATTCTTTAACAAGTGATGAACGGGGGAGAGCGCGAACGCAGTCCCCCACTACCAGAAATTATGCAGTCGAGATTCCCACATTTGGGGAATTCGCAAAGGTCAGCATGACCTAGAGTGCAATGGCCGGGCCTCGCCTTGGGTGAACCACCTTCCTGATCATGGTGTCTCCCCTGCCAGGTAAGTATGAATTGTAGAGCTCATAGACTTGATGGCCTGGAAATAATCCCTTGTTCTTACTCATGGTGGGGAGTAATGAGCCACACAGGGTAAGGAACAAGGCAGAGTAAGGAGCCACACAGAGTAAGAACCCAGACCTAGTAAGGAGAGCAACACTATGAAAGGAACCAGACAGATTAAGGAACCATATAGGGTAAGGAACAAGGCAGAGTAAGGAGCCACACTATGAAAGGAACCAGACAGAGTAAGGAACCATATAGGGAAAGGAACATGGCAGAGTAAGGAGCAACACTATGAAAGGAACCAGACAGAGTAAGGAACCATACAGGGTAAGGAGCCATACAGAGAAGGGAACCAGGAAGGGTAAGGAACGAAATACCCCCATCCTTCTCCTCACTTGAACACTCCACATCAATTGGGAAAGGCCTTGGCCAACCGCTTGAGGGGTTTGTACACTTAATTTCCATACAACTTTTAGGTTTTTGCACTGTTCCCAGAGATAATGCAATACCGGGTCAATGCGCAGAGAGGGCGGAGCAAGCCTCTGGCCCTTCTCCCATGTCCAAAAATCAATTTAATATATGGTCTCCATATAGGAGACGTATCAGATATTAAACTGATAAGAACAGATACTACACTTGATCTTAGCCAAAAGGCCGAGAAGCGATGGCAACCATGTGCATGACCTTTTAGAGGGGCTCGAAAGGTCAACAAGAGCCACTTACGGGGCCACAAAGGGTAAAGAACCAGAAAAGGTAGGGAGCCACATAGGGTAAGGAACCACACAGGGTAAGGAACCACACAGGGTAAGGAGCCACACAAAGAAAGGAACCTGACAAAGTAAGGAGCCACACAGAGTAAGTAACCAGACAGAGTAAGGAACAACACAGAGTAAGGAACCAGACAGAGTAAGGAGCAACACAGAGTAAGGAGCAACACAGGGTAAGGAACAACACAGAGTAAGGAGCCACACAGAGTAAGGAGCCACACAGAGTAAGGGACAAGACAGAGTAAGGAGCAACACAGAGTAAGGAGCCACACAGGGTAAGGAACAACACAGAGTAAGGAGCCAAACAGGGTAAGGAGCCATACAGAGAAAGGAACCAGGCAGGGTAAGGAACCAGATCTCCTTCTCCTCACTGGAATGCTCCACATCAATTGGGAAAGGCCTGGGCCAACAGTTTGAGATCAGTCCAGTGCTAAGAAGGTCGACAAAGGTCATTCACTGAGAGCGCGATTTTAACTTGATCCCAGAAGGTGATTCCAACCTACCCGGCAACTTGTTAAACCCTACAGACAAGGACAAGCCTCGGCTGAGTGTTCCACACGAGCTTGCATCAAACTAAAGCATTCTTTAACAAGTGATGAACGGGGGAGAGCGCGAACGCAGTCCCCCACTACCAGAAATTATGCAGTCGAGATTCCCACATTTGGGGAATTCGCAAAGGTCAGCATGACCTAGAGTGCAATGGCCGGGCCTCGCCTTGGGTGAACCACCTTCCTGATCATGGTGTCTCCCCTGCCAGGTAAGTATGAATTGTAGAGCTCATAGACTTGATGGCCTGGAAATAATCCCTTGTTCTTACTCATGGTGGGGAGTAATGAGCCACACAGGGTAAGGAACAAGGCAGAGTAAGGAGCCACACAGAGTAAGAACCCAGACCTAGTAAGGAGAGCAACACTATGAAAGGAACCAGACAGATTAAGGAACCATATAGGGTAAGGAACAAGGCAGAGTAAGGAGCCACACTATGAAAGGAACCAGACAGAGTAAGGAACCATATAGGGAAAGGAACATGGCAGAGTAAGGAGCAACACTATGAAAGGAACCAGACAGAGTAAGGAACCATACAGGGTAAGGAGCCATACAGAGAAGGGAACCAGGAAGGGTAAGGAACGAAATACCCCCATCCTTCTCCTCACTTGAACACTCCACATCAATTGGGAAAGGCCTTGGCCAACCGCTTGAGGGGTTTGTACACTTAATTTCCATACAACTTTTAGGTTTTTGCACTGTTCCCAGAGATAATGCAATACCGGGTCAATGCGCAGAGAGGGCGGAGCAAGCCTCTGGCCCTTCTCCCATGTCCAAAAATCAATTTAATATATGGTCTCCATATAGGAGACGTATCAGATATTAAACTGATAAGAACAGATACTACACTTGATCTTAGCCAAAAGGCCGAGAAGCGATGGCAACCATGTGCATGACCTTTTAGAGGGGCTCGAAAGGTCAACAAGAGCCACTTACGGGGCCACAAAGGGTAAAGAACCAGAAAAGGTAGGGAGCCACATAGGGTAAGGAACCACACAGGGTAAGGAACCACACAGGGTAAGGAGCCACACAAAGAAAGGAACCTGACAAAGTAAGGAGCCACACAGAGTAAGTAACCAGACAGAGTAAGGAACAACACAGAGTAAGGAACCAGACAGAGTAAGGAGCAACACAGAGTAAGGAGCAACACAGGGTAAGGAACAACACAGAGTAAGGAGCCACACAGAGTAAGGAGCCACACAGAGTAAGGGACAAGACAGAGTAAGGAGCAACACAGAGTAAGGAGCCACACAGGGTAAGGAACAACACAGAGTAAGGAGCCAAACAGGGTAAGGAGCCATACAGAGAAAGGAACCAGGCAGGGTAAGGAACCAGATCTCCTTCTCCTCACTGGAATGCTCCACATCAATTGGGAAAGGCCTGGGCCAACAGTTTGAGATCAGTCCAGTGCTAAGAAGGTCGACAAAGGTCATTCACTGAGAGCGCGATTTTAACTTGATCCCAGAAGGTGATTCCAACCTACCCGGCAACTTGTTAAACCCTACAGACAAGGACAAGCCTCGGCTGAGTGTTCCACACGAGCTTGCATCAAACTAAAGCATTCTTTAACAAGTGATGAACGGGGGAGAGCGCGAACGCAGTCCCCCACTACCAAAAATTATGCAGTCGAGATTCCCACATTTGGGGAATTCGCAAAGGTCAGCATGACCTAGAGTGCAATGGCCGGGCCTCGCCTTGGGTGAACCACCTTCCTGATCATGGTGTCTCCCCTGCCAGGTAAGTATGAATTGTAGAGCTCATAGACTTGATGGCCTGGAAATAATCCCTTGTTCTTACTCATGGTGGGGAGTAATGAGCCACACAGGGTAAGGAACAAGGCAGAGTAAGGAGCCACACAGAGTAAGAACCCAGACCTAGTAAGGAGAGCAACACTATGAAAGGAACCAGACAGATTAAGGAACCATATAGGGTAAGGAACAAGGCAGAGTAAGGAGCCACACTATGAAAGGAACCAGACAGAGTAAGGAACCATATAGGGTAAGGAACAAGGCAGAGTAAGGAGCAACACTATGAAAGGAACCAGACAGAGTAAGGAACCATACAGGGTAAGGAGCCATACAGAGAAGGGAACCAGGAAGGGTAAGGAACGAAATACCCCCATCCTTCTCCTCACTTGAACACTCCACATCAATTGGGAAAGGCCTTGGCCAACCGCTTGAGGGGTTTGTACACTTAATTTCCATACAACTTTTAGGTTTTTGCACTGTTCCCAGAGATAATGCAATACCGGGTCAATGCGCAGAGAGGGTGGAGCAAGCCCCTGGCCCTTCTCCCATGTCCAAAAATCAATTTAATATATGGTCTCCATATAGGAGACGTATCAGATATTAAACTGATAAGAACAGATACTACACTTGATCTTAGCCAAAAGGCCGAGAAGCGATGGCAACCATGTGCATGACCTTTTAGAGGGGCTCGAAAGGTCAACGAGAGCCACTTACGGGGCCACAAAGGGTAAAGAACCAGAAAAGGTAGGGAGCCACATAGGGTAAGGAACCACATAGGGTAAGGAACCACACAGGGTAAGGAACCACACAGGGTAAGGAGCCACACAAAGAAAGGAACCTGACAAAGTAAGGAGCCACACAGAGTAAGTAACCAGACAGAGTAAGGAACAACACAGAGTAAGGAACCAGACAGAGTAAGGAGCAACATAGAGTAAGGAGCAACACAGGGTAAGGAACAACACAGAGTAAGGAGCCACACAGAGTAAGGAGCCACACAGAGTAAGGGACAAGACAGAGTAAGGAGCAACACAGAGTAAGGAGCCACACAGGGTAAGGAACAACACAGAGTAAGGAGCCAAACAGGTTAAGGAACCAGACAGGGTAAGGAGCCATACAGAGAAAGGAACCAGGCAGGGTAAGGAACCAGATTTCCTTCTCCTCACTGGAATGCTCCACATCAATTGGGAAAGGCCTGGGCCAACAGTTTGAGATCAGTCCAGTGATAAGAAGGTCGACAAAGGTCATTCACTGAGAGCGCGATTTTAACTTGATCCCAGAAGGTGATTCCAACCTACCCGGCAACTTGTTAAACCCTACAGACAAGGACAAGCCTCGGCTGAGTGTTCCACACGAGCTTGCATCAAACTAAAGCATTCTTTAACAAGTGATGAACGGGGGAGAGCGCGAACGCAGTCCCCCACTACCAGAAATTATGCAGTCGAGATTCCCACATTTGGGGAATTCGCAAAGGTCAGCATGACCTAGAGTGCAATGGCCGGGCCTCGCCTTGGGTGAACCACCTTCCTGATCATGGTGTCTCCCCTGCCAGGTAAGTATGAATTGTAGAGCTCATAGACTTGATGGCCTGGAAATAATCCCTTGTTCTTACTCATGGTGGGGAGTAATGAGCCACACAGGGTAAGGAACAAGGCAGAGTAAGGAGCCACACAGAGTAAGAACCCAGACCTAGTAAGGAGAGCAACACTATGAAAGGAACCAGACAGATTAAGGAACCATATAGGGTAAGGAACAAGGCAGAGTAAGGAGCCACACTATGAAAGGAACCAGACAGAGTAAGGAACCATATAGGGAAAGGAACATGGCAGAGTAAGGAGCAACACTATGAAAGGAACCAGACAGAGTAAGGAACCATACAGGGTAAGGAGCCATACAGAGAAGGGAACCAGGAAGGGTAAGGAACGAAATACCCCCATCCTTCTCCTCACTTGAACACTCCACATCAATTGGGAAAGGCCTTGGCCAACCGCTTGAGGGGTTTGTACACTTAATTTCCATACAACTTTTAGGTTTTTGCACTGTTCCCAGAGATAATGCAATACCGGGTCAATGCGCAGAGAGGGTGGAGCAAGCCCCTGGCCCTTCTCCCATGTCCAAAAATCAATTTAATATATGGTCTCCATATAGGAGACGTATCAGATATTAAACTGATAAGAACAGATACTACACTTGATCTTAGCCAAAAGGCCGAGAAGCGATGGCAACCATGTGCATGACCTTTTAGAGGGGCTCGAAAGGTCAACGAGAGCCACTTACGGGGCCACAAAGGGTAAAGAACCAGAAAAGGTAGGGAGCCACATAGGGTAAGGAACCACACAGGGTAAGGAACCACACAGGGTAAGGAGCCACACAAAGAAAGGAACCTGACAAAGTAAGGAGCCACACAGAGTAAGTAACCAGACAGAGTAAGGAACAACACAGAGTAAGGAACCAGACAGAGTAAGGAGCAACACAGAGTAAGGAGCAACACAGGGTAAGGAACAACACAGAGTAAGGAGCCACACAGAGTAAGGAGCCACACAGAGTAAGGGACAAGACAGAGTAAGGAGCAACACAGAGTAAGGAGCCACACAGGGTAAGGAACAACACAGAGTAAGGAGCCAAACAGGGTAAGGAGCCATACAGAGAAAGGAACCAGGCAGGGTAAGGAACCAGATCTCCTTCTCCTCACTGGAATGCTCCACATCAATTGGGAAAGGCCTGGGCCAACAGTTTGAGATCAGTCCAGTGCTAAGAAGGTCGACAAAGGTCATTCACTGAGAGCGCGATTTTAACTTGATCCCAGAAGGTGATTCCAACCTACCCGGCAACTTGTTAAACCCTACAGACAAGGACAAGCCTCGGCTGAGTGTTCCACACGAGCTTGCATCAAACTAAAGCATTCTTTAACAAGTGATGAACGGGGGAGAGCGCGAACGCAGTCCCCCACTACCAGAAATTATGCAGTCGAGATTCCCACATTTGGGGAATTCGCAAAGGTCAGCATGACCTAGAGTGCAATGGCCGGGCCTCGCCTTGGGTGAACCACCTTCCTGATCATGGTGTCTCCCCTGCCAGGTAAGTATGAATTGTAGAGCTCATAGACTTGATGGCCTGGAAATAATCCCTTGTTCTTACTCATGGTGGGGAGTAATGAGCCACACAGGGTAAGGAACAAGGCAGAGTAAGGAGCCACACAGAGTAAGAACCCAGACCTAGTAAGGAGAGCAACACTATGAAAGGAACCAGACAGATTAAGGAACCATATAGGGTAAGGAACAAGGCAGAGTAAGGAGCCACACTATGAAAGGAACCAGACAGAGTAAGGAACCATATAGGGAAAGGAACATGGCAGAGTAAGGAGCAACACTATGAAAGGAACCAGACAGAGTAAGGAACCATACAGGGTAAGGAGCCATACAGAGAAGGGAACCAGGAAGGGTAAGGAACGAAATACCCCCATCCTTCTCCTCACTTGAACACTCCACATCAATTGGGAAAGGCCTTGGCCAACCGCTTGAGGGGTTTGTACACTTAATTTCCATACAACTTTTAGGTTTTTGCACTGTTCCCAGAGATAATGCAATACCGGGTCAATGCGCAGAGAGGGCGGAGCAAGCCCCTGGCCCTTCTCCCATGTCCAAAAATCAATTTAATATATGGTCTCCATATAGGAGACGTATCAGATATTAAACTGATAAGAACAGATACTACACTTGATCTTAGCCAAAAGGCCGAGAAGCGATGGCAACCATGTGCATGACCTTTTAGAGGGGCTCGAAAGGTCAACGAGAGCCACTTACGGGGCCACAAAGGGTAAAGAACCAGAAAAGGTAGGGAGCCACATAGGGTAAGGAACCACACAGGGTAAGGAACCACACAGGGTAAGGAGCCACACAAAGAAAGGAACCTGACAAAGTAAGGAGCCACACAGAGTAAGTAACCAGACAGAGTAAGGAACAACACAGAGTAAGGAACCAGACAGAGTAAGGAGCAACACAGAGTAAGGAGCAACACAGGGTAAGGAACAACACAGAGTAAGGAGCCACACAGAGTAAGGAGCCACACAGAGTAAGGGACAAGACAGAGTAAGGAGCAACACAGAGTAAGGAGCCACACAGGGTAAGGAACAACACAGAGTAAGGAGCCAAACAGGGTAAGGAGCCATACAGAGAAAGGAACCAGGCAGGGTAAGGAACCAGATCTCCTTCTCCTCACTGGAATGCTCCACATCAATTGGGAAAGGCCTGGGCCAACAGTTTGAGATCAGTCCAGTGCTAAGAAGGTCGACAAAGGTCATTCACTGAGAGCGCGATTTTAACTTGATCCCAGAAGGTGATTCCAACCTACCCGGCAACTTGTTAAACCCTACAGACAAGGACAAGCCTCGGCTGAGTGTTCCACACGAGCTTGCATCAAACTAAAGCATTCTTTAACAAGTGATGAACGGGGGAGAGCGCGAACGCAGTCCCCCACTACCAGAAATTATGCAGTCGAGATTCCCACATTTGGGGAATTCGCAAAGGTCAGCATGACCTAGAGTGCAATGGCCGGGCCTCGCCTTGGGTGAACCACCTTCCTGATCATGGTGTCTCCCCTGCCAGGTAAGTATGAATTGTAGAGCTCATAGACTTGATGGCCTGGAAATAATCCCTTGTTCTTACTCATGGTGGGGAGTAATGAGCCACACAGGGTAAGGAACAAGGCAGAGTAAGGAGCCACACAGAGTAAGAACCCAGACCTAGTAAGGAGAGCAACACTATGAAAGGAACCAGACAGATTAAGGAACCATATAGGGTAAGGAACAAGGCAGAGTAAGGAGCCACACTATGAAAGGAACCAGACAGAGTAAGGAACCATATAGGGTAAGGAACAAGGCAGAGTAAGGAGCAACACTATGAAAGGAACCAGACAGAGTAAGGAACCATACAGGGTAAGGAGCCATACAGAGAAGGGAACCAGGAAGGGTAAGGAACGAAATACCCCCATCCTTCTCCTCACTTGAACACTCCACATCAATTGGGAAAGGCCTTGGCCAACCGCTTGAGGGGTTTGTACACTTAATTTCCATACAACTTTTAGGTTTTTGCACTGTTCCCAGAGATAATGCAATACCGGGTCAATGCGCAGAGAGGGTGGAGCAAGCCCCTGGCCCTTCTCCCATGTCCAAAAATCAATTTAATATATGGTCTCCATATAGGAGACGTATCAGATATTAAACTGATAAGAACAGATTTTTTTTTTTGATTTTCAAGAATTTTTTATTGGCAGTTCAGTGTCTTTTCACATTTTTAAAGGGATTTAAAAATGAAAAACATACAGTTAAAAGAGATACTAAAACAAGGTATAAAAACAATTTCCTTTCTCTTCTCTCTTGGCTGTTGTGCAGGAGCGGGGCGAGTCCAAGATATGTTCCCCACCGCTTCCCCCTCCAACGGAAAACTGCTCCGTCCCCAGGTGAACAGAGCCTTCCTCCCCATTGCTCCTACCCACCAGCCACACCCGGAGAGCCATGGTCCGCCTCTGCCTTGAGCTTCACCGTGTGGCTCCGGTTCCTTCGTCCGGTGAAGCAGAGACGACGCTTCTTTGCGACTGTGTCCGGGGCCCGCCGCTTTCACTCATGGTGTTGATGGTTAGAGAGGCCCTGCGGAGCACAGCCACGGGGGGAGTCTGCCTCTGCTTCCTCACCAACAGGTTTCTGGAGGACCACAGGCTTTCTTTTATCGCGGCTAGGGTGAGCCAGTAACCTGCCAACACCTTTGCAGGGATCTTTCTCTGGCTCACCCCATACAGCACCATCTGGGCTGTCAGGTCTCCACCTGTTGGCAAGTTCGGGAATTTCAAGGAACCGGCCAGTGCCCACAGCTCGACAGCAGAACTGCACTCCCAGAAGACATGCCTCACTGACTCAGAGGCGCCACACCCTGGCCGTGGGCAGGTTGAATGCGCTGCCATTCCTCGGGAGTGCATGACGGACCTGACCGGGAGGATCTCGTGGGCCACCATCCAGGACAGATCCCGTAGTCCGTTGGTGAGGGCAGGGTGGTTCACATTCTTCCAAACTGTGCTGGGCTCACCTTGGGTAAGCCCACGCACTGGACTCACTGGTTCCCGCTCCTGCACAAGAGACACAAGAGAGTTCAATCTACTTAAAACATGTACATCTCCCTCAAGATTAAAACCCTTTAAAAATTTCTCGATAAAACCATAGGAGGGTGGCATGTTAAAAGACACTGGCACTCGGAGGTCCCACTTCACCAGTCCCAACCGTCGGAGATAGTACCCCATCCAGAAACGTGTCATAGCTACGGTTTTTGGATTTCTGGATGGGGCGGTTACTATTTTTAGGTGGAGGGATGTGTAATGTCCTCCGAGTACCAGTCTGAGGTCTGGAAACCCTTTCCCTCCCTTTTCTCTTTCCTTTTTCATGGTCGCTCTCTTTAACCTTTCGGTTTTTGAGCGCCATAAAAAATAAAAGAGCTTCCTTTCAACAGTTAAAAGCACCCTCCTAGGCGGGGTAAAAACTGAACATACCAATAAAAAAAGAGGTACTATAACTGTCTTTATGATTAAAATCTTCCCTTCAAAAGTCAGTCGTCTTAGTCCCCAGTATCCCAGTCTTTGACTAACTTTACCTAACACCTGGTTCCAATTTGTCGCCCCCTCCCCGTGTTTGTCAAATTTTACCCCAAGTATTTTTAGTTCAGTCTGGGTCACTGTCAGAGGTAGTCCGGTCTTTTCAACGTCAGTCCAAGGTCCATAGAAGTGGGCATGGGTCTTGTCTCTGTTGAGCTTGGACCCAGAGGCCAGTCCAAACCAGTCAGTCAGGTCTAAAGTTCTGTGGAGAGAGAGGAGGTCAGAACAGAGAATACTAAAATCGTCCATATATAAAAAACATTTTGCTTCCCTCCCTCCACTACCCGGAATTGGCACCCCCCTGATCCATTTGTCCCTTCTCAAGACCTGTGCCAGAGGTTCAATGCAAGCCACATACAAGAGGGCAGATAACGGACATCCCTGTCGGACACCGCAGCGGATATTTACTGCTTTTGTCAGATGCCCGTTAACAACAAATCTGCTTGTTATATCCCGGTATAGCAGGCCCACCCAATCCAAGTATTTCTGTGGAAAACCCATCTTTTGCAGTACCTTGAAGAGGTACTGGTGCGAGATCCGATCAAAGGCTTTTTCAAAATCTAAATTTAATACTAAAAGTCGGATGTTTCTGTCTCTCGCCAGACAGATGGTGTCTCGGATCAGTATGAGGTTGTCTGTGATCTTCCTCCCAGGGACGGCACAGGCTTGATCCGGGTGGATCAGCCCATCTAAAAAAGGAGACATACGTGATGCTAAAATCTTACTAAAAAGTTTACAATCAACATTTAAAAGTGTAATTGGTCTCCAGTTCCAGATGTCCGTCTTGTCTTTGTCTTTGTGTAAAAGTGTAACTATTCCTACTCTAAAACTGTCGGGAAGTGTCGTCATTGTCTCAAAGCCGTTAAAAACAGCAAGCAAGTCAGGGGTTAAAATGTCCCAGAAAGTCCAATAAAATTCCACAGGGAGTCCATCCTCTCCTGGGCTTTTGTGGTTTTTAAAAGTTTTTATACATTTTGTCATTTCCATTTCTGTAATTGTTTGTGTTAAGGTTTCACTGTCATTGATTGTTTTTGACAGCATTTTTAAAAGTTCATTTAAAACATTTTCTTCGACCTGCTTTCTGTTATATATATTTGTAAAAAAAGTTTCAATGACTTCTTTTAGTCCCTCATTTGTATTTTCAATATTTTCTCCATTTTTTAAATTAAAAATCCCTCCCCCTCTGTTTAGAATCTTCCTAAAAAAATAACGTGTACACTTTTCCCCTTCTTCTATTTCTCTTTCTTTACTCCTTATTATTGCCCCTTTACTTTTCTTTTCGCTTATTGCAGTCATTTCCTGTTTTACATTTAAAATCTCCTCGTTAAAATCGATACCATTTTGGTTTAATAAAAAGTATCTTTGTAGTCTTTTCTGCAGTCCCATCATGCGTCTGTCGTCCCTATCTTTTGTCTTTTTACCTGCCTTCATAAAGAAAGTCTGTGTCCTCCCTTTCACCATTTCCCACCACGGTGCTCGTGTCTTGTACATGTCTTGAAGGGTCTGCCAGTCTTTGTACTGCTCCCGGTATTCCCTAACTAACTCCCTATCTTCTAAAAGGGAGCAGTTAAGTTTCCACAGACCTCTTCCTACAGTCACACCTTGCGTGATTGAAAGTGTGCAGGAGAGAAGGACGTGATCAGAAAAGAAAACAGGTGTTAATGTTGCATCTGTCGGGGGGCAGTCTCTTGAAAAAAGGTAGTCAATGCGAGAGGCTCTGGTACCATCACTACTGAACCAAGTGAAGCCCTCCTCTCTTGGATGCAGTGTTTTAAAACAGTCGCATAGTTTAAAATCTTTTCGGATTTCCTGTAATAAAACCGACGTTTTGTCCATTTTAAAATCGCACCCTGCTCCTTTGCGGTCACTCCTACTTAAAATACAATTAAAATCCCCTCCAACAACTAATGGTCTCCTACCTAGCATGTGGGACTGCAGGTCTTCTAAAAGGTCATACCTGTCGTTTTTGTCATTAAAACCATATACATTTAAAATATTAATGTCGGTTCCCATAAAAGTCAAGTTTGCTAAAATTGCCCGTCCGTCTTTCACCACTGTGCTACCCTTCAGTGAGATATTTTTGTTTTTAATTAGGATGGCCACCCCGTCATTTTTGTTTTGGTTCGAGCCGCTCCATATAGAGGGCTGTGGCCATAGCTTTTCCCACTCTCTGTAGCTTTTTAAAAAGGGTAGCCCACACTCCTGAAGTAAAAACACATCTGCTTTAAAATCCTTTAAGAACGTTAAAACAGTTTGGGCTCTAACTCTCGACTTCACACTTCTAACATTGATAGTCGAGAAGGTGATAGACATGAGTAAGGTTAAAAGCAACAGGTAAAACATTTTTAAAAGACTACAGAGAGGGGACTATAAAAATCATTTGATATCTTGTGAAAGTAGCTCCCATCTACACTCATGGTTTTTGAGTGGAGCCTTCGAGCTGACTTTCCCCTTCGAGCTCTCGGTGTCGGGCTTGGCAGCATGGCTTTTCTTACCAGTTTTGCGAGCTTTTGGGGTTGACTGTAAGGCGACATCAAGGAAAGAGACCTCGTTGGGGGGGTTTGGAGGGAATTCTCTGGAGCCCTCACTGGAGTCGCTCTCTGTAAAAGCTCCAGGTCTTCCCCTCTTCTCCACCATCTCTGGGGGATCCAGAGATATATCGGACGCCGGTCTCTTGGAGAGCTGTGGATTTGGGAGGGGGACATACAGTGTTTGATCTTCCTCCTCCAGTTTGCCATCAGACTCCCCCACCCCCTCCCCCACTTCCTCCATTTTGTCCTCCACATTATCTGTGGACTCTGTGGAGTCAGTGGAGGCGGAGACTGAGGTGGAGGAGGAAGATGTCCCCTCCCCTTCTCCCTCCCCCTGTGGGCCCTCTCCACCACTAGGAGGATTTGGAGGGAGATTTGAAAGTTTCCCGCCAATTTTTTGATTTGGCGGGAAACTTTCCCTCTCTTTCTCTCCATTTTCCTTTTCCGCCATTCTTGTCACTTTCAACTTGTTGGCAAAAGATCGTGGACAGTCTCTGAAGAGATGGTTCAAGTCACCACAAAGATTGCACTTTCTGCCATTGGAACACTGTTCATAAGTATGTCCAATTTCTCTGCACTTGCCACAGAATACTTTTTCACAAGCCTCTACCAGGTGTCCATGCTCCCCACATCTCCGGCAGAGCTTGGGCTGACCCTGGTAGTGGATGTAGCCCCTGTTTTCTCCCAGGACCATCATTGGTGGGAGATGTTTTAGGCCCTGGAAGCCCTGAGGGTCCGGCCATTGCTGGATAGGGACCCTCCATGAGCAGTTCCAGATGCCATCCTCATCTCTCACCTTGGTAGCCTGGCCTTTGACAGTACAATATCTCCCCAGCCATATGCATACATCCTCTGCATTTACAGTTTCATTGAACATTCGGACAATCACCGTTTTCAAGGAGTTGTCCGTCAGTTTCTCCACTGCAAATGCAGAAAACTGGGGTTTGGCATTCTCAAAACGAATCCAAAAATCTTTAAGCTGAACAGCAGACCTAAAACTGACATCGAATCCTTTGTTAAATGGTAACGAAAGGATACAGTTCAAGTCATTTGGAGTAAACTCCAAAATTTGCTGAATCAGCTTTCTAGAAAAATCTAGTCTTGACATGTTTAAAAGTTTACCATTAACTTCATTAAAATTAAAACGCACAGTGTGGTGCCTCCGCATGCCAGCATGGGAGGCTGACATGGTGGAGACACCACAAAACTATGATAAAAATGAACAATAAAATCTATAAAAAATCACTAAAAGCCAAACTTAAAAGGTAAAACTTAAGAGGTACTTACCTGTTACCAGGAACCAGTATACTGGTCCAAGGTAGTAAAGTGCGTGTGCCGTGTATCCCCTGTGAAAAATGGAAACAGTTACAAGAAATGCTCTGTTTTTTCACTGGAGAGATGAAATATCCTCCAGAGTAGTGAACACTCAAGCCACTGATCAGCAAGAGTGTGATCTACCCAACGGAGGTGATCGCAGTCTTAACCAAAGGCCGAGAAGCGATGGCTGATAAGAACAGATACTACACTTGATCTTAGCCAAAAGGCCGAGAAGCGATGGCAACCATGTGCATGACCTTTTAGAGGGGCTCGAAAGGTCAACGAGAGCCACTTACGGGGCCACAAAGGGTAAAGAACCAGAAAAGGTAGGGAGCCACATAGGGTAAGGAACCACACAGGGTAAGGAACCACACAGGGTAAGGAGCCACACAAAGAAAGGAACCTGACAAAGTAAGGAGCCACACAGAGTAAGTAACCAGACAGAGTAAGGAACAACACAGAGTAAGGAACCAGACAGAGTAAGGAGCAACATAGAGTAAGGAGCAACACAGGGTAAGGAACAACACAGAGTAAGGAGCCACACAGAGTAAGGAGCCACACAGAGTAAGGGACAAGACAGAGTAAGGAGCAACACAGAGTAAGGAGCCACACAGGGTAAGGAACAACACAGAGTAAGGAGCCAAACAGGTTAAGGAACCAGACAGGGTAAGGAGCCATACAGAGAAAGGAACCAGGCAGGGTAAGGAACCAGATTTCCTTCTCCTCACTGGAATGCTCCACATCAATTGGGAAAGGCCTGGGCCAACAGTTTGAGATCAGTCCAGTGCTAAGAAGGTCGACAAAGGTCATTCACTGAGAGCGCGATTTTAACTTGATCCCAGAAGGTGATTCCAACCTACCCGGCAACTTGTTAAACCCTACAGACAAGGACAAGCCTCGGCTGAGTGTTCCACACGAGCTTGCATCAAACTAAAGCATTCTTTAACAAGTGATGAACGGGGGAGAGCGCGAACGCAGTCCCCCACTACCAGAAATTATGCAGTCGAGATTCCCACATTTGGGGAATTCGCAAAGGTCAGCATGACCTAGAGTGCAATGGCCGGGCCTCGCCTTGGGTGAACCACCTTCCTGATCATGGTGTCTCCCCTGCCAGGTAAGTATGAATTGTAGAGCTCATAGACTTGATGGCCTGGAAATAATCCCTTGTTCTTACTCATGGTGGGGAGTAATGAGCCACACAGGGTAAGGAACAAGGCAGAGTAAGGAGCCACACAGAGTAAGAACCCAGACCTAGTAAGGAGAGCAACACTATGAAAGGAACCAGACAGATTAAGGAACCATATAGGGTAAGGAACAAGGCAGAGTAAGGAGCCACACTATGAAAGGAACCAGACAGAGTAAGGAACCATATAGGGTAAGGAACAAGGCAGAGTAAGGAGCAACACTATGAAAGGAACCAGACAGAGTAAGGAACCATACAGGGTAAGGAGCCATACAGAGAAGGGAACCAGGAAGGGTAAGGAACGAAATACCCCCATCCTTCTCCTCACTTGAACACTCCACATCAATTGGGAAAGGCCTTGGCCAACCGCTTGAGGGGTTTGTACACTTAATTTTAGGTTTTTGCACTGTTCCCAGAGATAATGCAATACCGGGTCAATGCGCAGAGAGGGTGGAGCAAGCCCCTGGCCCTTCTCCCATGTCCAAAAATCAATTTAATATATGGTCTCCATATAGGAGACGTATCAGATATTAAACTGATAAGAACAGATACTACACTTGATCTTAGCCAAAAGGCCGAGAAGCGATGGCAACCATGTGCATGACCTTTTAGAGGGGCTCGAAAGGTCAACGAGAGCCACTTACGGGGCCACAAAGGGTAAAGAACCAGAAAAGGTAGGGAGCCACATAGGGTAAGGAACCACACAGGGTAAGGAACCACACAGGGTAAGGAGCCACACAAAGAAAGGAACCTGACAAAGTAAGGAGCCACACAGAGTAAGTAACCAGACAGAGTAAGGAACAACACAGAGTAAGGAACCAGACAGAGTAAGGAGCAACACAGAGTAAGGAGCAACACAGGGTAAGGAACAACACAGAGTAAGGAGCCACACAGAGTAAGGAGCCACACAGAGTAAGGGACAAGACAGAGTAAGGAGCCACACAGGGTAAGGAACAACACAGAGTAAGGAGCCAAACAGGGTAAGGAGCCATACAGAGAAAGGAACCAGGCAGGGTAAGGAACCAGATCTCCTTCTCCTCACTGGAATGCTCCACATCAATTGGGAAAGGCCTGGGCCAACAGTTTGAGATCAGTCCAGTGCTAAGAAGGTCGACAAAGGTCATTCACTGAGAGCGCGATTTTAACTTGATCCCA
Organism: Callionymus lyra; assembly: GCF_982586985.1. Classification (NCBI taxonomy): domain Eukaryota; kingdom Metazoa; phylum Chordata; class Actinopteri; order Syngnathiformes; family Callionymidae; genus Callionymus; species Callionymus lyra. The sequence goes on along the minus strand of NC_141825.1, from coordinate 3,539,285 downwards.
GAAGGTGATTCCAACCTACCCGGCAACTTGTTAAACCCTACAGACAAGGACAAGCCTCGGCTGAGTGTTCCACACGAGCTTGCATCAAACTAAAGCATTCTTTAACAAGTGATGAACGGGGGAGAGCGCGAACGCAGTCCCCCACTACCAGAAATTATGCAGTCGAGATTCCCACATTTGGGGAATTCGCAAAGGTCAGCATGACCTAGAGTGCAATGGCCGGGCCTCGCCTTGGGTGAACCACCTTCCTGATCATGGTGTCTCCCCTGCCAGGTAAGTATGAATTGTAGAGCTCATAGACTTGATGGCCTGGAAATAATCCCTTGTTCTTACTCATGGTGGGGAGTAATGAGCCACACAGGGTAAGGAACAAGACAGAGTAAGGAGCCACACAGAGTAAGAACCCAGACCTAGTAAGGAGAGCAACACTATGAAAGGAACCAGACAGATTAAGGAACCATATAGGGTAAGGAACAAGGCAGAGTAAGGAGCCACACTATGAAAGGAACCAGACAGAGTAAGGAACCATATAGGGTAAGGAACAAGGCAGAGTAAGGAGCAACACTATGAAAGGAACCAGACAGAGTAAGGAACCATACAGGGTAAGGAGCCATACAGAGAAGGGAACCAGGAAGGGTAAGGAACGAAATACCCCCATCCTTCTCCTCACTTGAACACTCCACATCAATTGGGAAAGGCCTTGGCCAACCGCTTGAGGGGTTTGTACACTTAATTTCCATACAACTTTTAGGTTTTTGCACTGTTCCCAGAGATAATGCAATACCGGGTCAATGCGCAGAGAGGGTGGAGCAAGCCCCTGGCCCTTCTCCCATGTCCAAAAATCAATTTAATATATGGTCTCCATATAGGAGACGTATCAGATATTAAACTGATAAGAACAGATACTACACTTGATCTTAGCCAAAAGGCCGAGAAGCGATGGCAACCATGTGCATGACCTTTTAGAGGGGCTCGAAAGGTCAACGAGAGCCACTTACGGGGCCACAAAGGGTAAAGAACCAGAAAAGGTAGGGAGCCACATAGGGTAAGGAACCACACAGGGTAAGGAACCACACAGGGTAAGGAGCCACACAAAGAAAGGAACCTGACAAAGTAAGGAGCCACACAGAGTAAGTAACCAGACAGAGTAAGGAACAACACAGAGTAAGGAACCAGACAGAGTAAGGAGCAACATAGAGTAAGGAGCAACACAGGGTAAGGAACAACACAGAGTAAGGAGCCACACAGAGTAAGGAGCCACACAGAGTAAGGGACAAGACAGAGTAAGGAGCAACACAGAGTAAGGAGCCACACAGGGTAAGGAACAACACAGAGTAAGGAGCCAAACAGGTTAAGGAACCAGACAGGGTAAGGAGCCATACAGAGAAAGGAACCAGGCAGGGTAAGGAACCAGATTTCCTTCTCCTCACTGGAATGCTCCACATCAATTGGGAAAGGCCTGGGCCAACAGTTTGAGATCAGTCCAGTGCTAAGAAGGTCGACAAAGGTCATTCACTGAGAGCGCGATTTTAACTTGATCCCAGAAGGTGATTCCAACCTACCCGGCAACTTGTTAAACCCTACAGACAAGGACAAGCCTCGGCTGAGTGTTCCACACGAGCTTGCATCAAACTAAAGCATTCTTTAACAAGTGATGAACGGGGGAGAGCGCGAACGCAGTCCCCCACTACCAGAAATTATGCAGTCGAGATTCCCACATTTGGGGAATTCGCAAAGGTCAGCATGACCTAGAGTGCAATGGCCGGGCCTCGCCTTGGGTGAACCACCTTCCTGATCATGGTGTCTCCCCTGCCAGGTAAGTATGAATTGTAGAGCTCATAGACTTGATGGCCTGGAAATAATCCCTTGTTCTTACTCATGGTGGGGAGTAATGAGCCACACAGGGTAAGGAACAAGGCAGAGTAAGGAGCCACACAGAGTAAGAACCCAGACCTAGTAAGGAGAGCAACACTATGAAAGGAACCAGACAGATTAAGGAACCATATAGGGTAAGGAACAAGGCAGAGTAAGGAGCCACACTATGAAAGGAACCAGACAGAGTAAGGAACCATATAGGGTAAGGAACAAGGCAGAGTAAGGAGCAACACTATGAAAGGAACCAGACAGAGTAAGGAACCATACAGGGTAAGGAGCCATACAGAGAAGGGAACCAGGAAGGGTAAGGAACGAAATACCCCCATCCTTCTCCTCACTTGAACACTCCACATCAATTGGGAAAGGCCTTGGCCAACTGCTTGAGGGGTTTGTACACTTAATTTCCATACAACTTTTAGGTTTTTGCACTGTTCCCAGAGATAATGCAATACCGGGTCAATGCGCAGAGAGGGTGGAGCAAGCCCCTGGCCCTTCTCCCATGTCCAAAAATCAATTTAATATATGGTCTCCATATAGGAGACGTATCAGATATTAAACTGATAAGAACAGATACTACACTTGATCTTAGCCAAAAGGCCGAGAAGCGATGGCAACCATGTGCATGACCTTTTAGAGGGGCTCGAAAGGTCAACGAGAGCCACTTACGGGGCCACAAAGGGTAAAGAACCAGAAAAGGTAGGGAGCCACATAGGGTAAGGAACCACACAGGGTAAGGAACCACACAGGGTAAGGAGCCACACAAAGAAAGGAACCTGACAAAGTAAGGAGCCACACAGAGTAAGTAACCAGACAGAGTAAGGAACAACACAGAGTAAGGAACCAGACAGAGTAAGGAGCAACACAGAGTAAGGAGCAACACAGGGTAAGGAACAACACAGAGTAAGGAGCCACACAGAGTAAGGAGCCACACAGAGTAAGGGACAAGACAGAGTAAGGAGCAACACAGAGTAAGGAGCCACACAGGGTAAGGAACAACACAGAGTAAGGAGCCAAACAGGGTAAGGAGCCATACAGAGAAAGGAACCAGGCAGGGTAAGGAACCAGATCTCCTTCTCCTCACTGGAATGCTCCACATCAATTGGGAAAGGCCTGGGCCAACAGTTTGAGATCAGTCCAGTGCTAAGAAGGTCGACAAAGGTCATTCACTGAGAGCGCGATTTTAACTTGATCCCAGAAGGTGATTCCAACCTACCCGGCAACTTGTTAAACCCTACAGACAAGGACAAGCCTCGGCTGAGTGTTCCACACGAGCTTGCATCAAACTAAAGCATTCTTTAACAAGTGATGAACGGGGGAGAGCGCGAACGCAGTCCCCCACTACCAGAAATTATGCAGTCGAGATTCCCACATTTGGGGAATTCGCAAAGGTCAGCATGACCTAGAGTGCAATGGCCGGGCCTCGCCTTGGGTGAACCACCTTCCTGATCATGGTGTCTCCCCTGCCAGGTAAGTATGAATTGTAGAGCTCATAGACTTGATGGCCTGGAAATAATCCCTTGTTCTTACTCATGGTGGGGAGTAATGAGCCACACAGGGTAAGGAACAAGGCAGAGTAAGGAGCCACACAGAGTAAGAACCCAGACCTAGTAAGGAGAGCAACACTATGAAAGGAACCAGACAGATTAAGGAACCATATAGGGTAAGGAACAAGGCAGAGTAAGGAGCCACACTATGAAAGGAACCAGACAGAGTAAGGAACCATATAGGGTAAGGAACAAGGCAGAGTAAGGAGCAACACTATGAAAGGAACCAGACAGAGTAAGGAACCATACAGGGTAAGGAGCCATACAGAGAAGGGAACCAGGAAGGGTAAGGAACGAAATACCCCCATCCTTCTCCTCACTTGAACACTCCACATGAATTGGGAAAGGCCTTGGCCAACCGCTTGAGGGGTTTGTACACTTAATTTCCATACAACTTTTAGGTTTTTGCACTGTTCCCAGAGATAATGCAATACCGGGTCAATGCGCAGAGAGGGTGGAGCAAGCCCCTGGCCCTTCTCCCATGTCCAAAAATCAATTTAATATATGGTCTCCATATAGGAGACGTATCAGATATTAAACTGATAAGAACAGATACTACACTTGATCTTAGCCAAAAGGCCGAGAAGCGATGGCAACCATGTGCATGACCTTTTAGAGGGGCTCGAAAGGTCAACGAGAGCCACTTACGGGGCCACAAAGGGTAAAGAACCAGAAAAGGTAGGGAGCCACATAGGGTAAGGAACCACACAGGGTAAGGAACCACACAGGGTAAGGAGCCACACAAAGAAAGGAACCTGACAAAGTAAGGAGCCACACAGAGTAAGTAACCAGACAGAGTAAGGAACAACACAGAGTAAGGAACCAGACAGAGTAAGGAGCAACACAGAGTAAGGAGCAACACAGGGTAAGGAACAACACAGAGTAAGGAGCCACACAGAGTAAGGAGCCACACAGAGTAAGGGACAAGACAGAGTAAGGAGCAACACAGAGTAAGGAGCCACACAGGGTAAGGAACAACACAGAGTAAGGAGCCAAACAGGGTAAGGAGCCATACAGAGAAAGGAACCAGGCAGGGTAAGGAACCAGATCTCCTTCTCCTCACTGGAATGCTCCACATCAATTGGGAAAGGCCTGGGCCAACAGTTTGAGATCAGTCCAGTGCTAAGAAGGTCGACAAAGGTCATTCACTGAGAGCGCGATTTTAACTTGATCCCAGAAGGTGATTCCAACCTACCCGGCAACTTGTTAAACCCTACAGACAAGGACAAGCCTCGGCTGAGTGTTCCACACGAGCTTGCATCAAACTAAAGCATTCTTTAACAAGTGATGAACGGGGGAGAGCGCGAACGCAGTCCCCCACTACCAGAAATTATGCAGTCGAGATTCCCACATTTGGGGAATTCGCAAAGGTCAGCATGACCTAGAGTGCAATGGCCGGGCCTCGCCTTGGGTGAACCACCTTCCTGATCATGGTGTCTCCCCTGCCAGGTAAGTATGAATTGTAGAGCTCATAGACTTGATGGCCTGGAAATAATCCCTTGTTCTTACTCATGGTGGGGAGTAATGAGCCACACAGGGTAAGGAACAAGGCAGAGTAAGGAGCCACACAGAGTAAGAACCCAGACCTAGTAAGGAGAGCAACACTATGAAAGGAACCAGACAGATTAAGGAACCATATAGGGTAAGGAACAAGGCAGAGTAAGGAGCCACACTATGAAAGGAACCAGACAGAGTAAGGAACCATATAGGGTAAGGAACAAGGCAGAGTAAGGAGCAACACTATGAAAGGAACCAGACAGAGTAAGGAACCATACAGGGTAAGGAGCCATACAGAGAAGGGAACCAGGAAGGGTAAGGAACGAAATACCCCCATCCTTCTCCTCACTTGAACACTCCACATCAATTGGGAAAGGCCTTGGCCAACCGCTTGAGGGGTTTGTACACTTAATTTCCATACAACTTTTAGGTTTTTGCACTGTTCCCAGAGATAATGCAATACCGGGTCAATGCGCAGAGAGGGTGGAGCAAGCCCCTGGCCCTTCTCCCATGTCCAAAAATCAATTTAATATATGGTCTCCATATAGGAGACGTATCAGATATTAAACTGATAAGAACAGATACTACACTTGATCTTAGCCAAAAGGCCGAGAAGCGATGGCAACCATGTGCATGACCTTTTAGAGGGGCTCGAAAGGTCAACGAGAGCCACTTACGGGGCCACAAAGGGTAAAGAACCAGAAAAGGTAGGGAGCCACATAGGGTAAGGAACCACACAGGGTAAGGAACCACACAGGGTAAGGAGCCACACAAAGAAAGGAACCTGACAAAGTAAGGAGCCACACAGAGTAAGTAACCAGACAGAGTAAGGAACAACACAGAGTAAGGAACCAGACAGAGTAAGGAGCAACATAGAGTAAGGAGCAACACAGGGTAAGGAACAACACAGAGTAAGGAGCCACACAGAGTAAGGAGCCACACAGAGTAAGGGACAAGACAGAGTAAGGAGCAACACAGAGTAAGGAGCCACACAGGGTAAGGAACAACACAGAGTAAGGAGCCAAACAGGTTAAGGAACCAGACAGGGTAAGGAGCCATACAGAGAAAGGAACCAGGCAGGGTAAGGAACCAGATTTCCTTCTCCTCACTGGAATGCTCCACATCAATTGGGAAAGGCCTGGGCCAACAGTTTGAGATCAGTCCAGTGCTAAGAAGGTCGACAAAGGTCATTCACTGAGAGCGCGATTTTAACTTGATCCCAGAAGGTGATTCCAACCTACCCGGCAACTTGTTAAACCCTACAGACAAGGACAAGCCTCGGCTGAGTGTTCCACACGAGCTTGCATCAAACTAAAGCATTCTTTAACAAGTGATGAACGGGGGAGAGCGCGAACGCAGTCCCCCACTACCAGAAATTATGCAGTCGAGATTCCCACATTTGGGGAATTCGCAAAGGTCAGCATGACCTAGAGTGCAATGGCCGGGCCTCGCCTTGGGTGAACCACCTTCCTGATCATGGTGTCTCCCCTGCCAGGTAAGTATGAATTGTAGAGCTCATAGACTTGATGGCCTGGAAATAATCCCTTGTTCTTACTCATGGTGGGGAGTAATGAGCCACACAGGGTAAGGAACAAGGCAGAGTAAGGAGCCACACAGAGTAAGAACCCAGACCTAGTAAGGAGAGCAACACTATGAAAGGAACCAGACAGATTAAGGAACCATATAGGGTAAGGAACAAGGCAGAGTAAGGAGCCACACTATGAAAGGAACCAGACAGAGTAAGGAACCATACAGGGTAAGGAGCCATACAGAGAAGGGAACCAGGAAGGGTAAGGAACGAAATACCCCCATCCTTCTCCTCACTTGAACACTCCACATCAATTGGGAAAGGCCTTGGCCAACCGCTTGAGGGGTTTGTACACTTAATTTTAGGTTTTTGCACTGTTCCCAGAGATAATGCAATACCGGGTCAATGCGCAGAGAGGGTGGAGCAAGCCCCTGGCCCTTCTCCCATGTCCAAAAATCAATTTAATATATGGTCTCCATATAGGAGACGTATCAGATATTAAACTGATAAGAACAGATACTACACTTGATCTTAGCCAAAAGGCCGAGAAGCGATGGCAACCATGTGCATGACCTTTTAGAGGGGCTCGAAAGGTCAACGAGAGCCACTTACGGGGCCACAAAGGGTAAAGAACCAGAAAAGGTAGGGAGCCACATAGGGTAAGGAACCACACAGGGTAAGGAACCACACAGGGTAAGGAGCCACACAAAGAAAGGAACCTGACAAAGTAAGGAGCCACACAGAGTAAGTAACCAGACAGAGTAAGGAACAACACAGAGTAAGGAACCAGACAGAGTAAGGAGCAACACAGAGTAAGGAGCAACACAGGGTAAGGAACAACACAGAGTAAGGAGCCACACAGAGTAAGGAGCCACACAGAGTAAGGGACAAGACAGAGTAAGGAGCAACACAGAGTAAGGAGCCACACAGGGTAAGGAACAACACAGAGTAAGGAGCCAAACAGGGTAAGGAGCCATACAGAGAAAGGAACCAGGCAGGGTAAGGAACCAGATCTCCTTCTCCTCACTGGAATGCTCCACATCAATTGGGAAAGGCCTGGGCCAACAGTTTGAGATCAGTCCAGTGCTAAGAAGGTCGACAAAGGTCATTCACTGAGAGCGCGATTTTAACTTGATCCCAGAAGGTGATTCCAACCTACCCGGCAACTTGTTAAACCCTACAGACAAGGACAAGCCTCGGCTGAGTGTTCCACACGAGCTTGCATCAAACTAAAGCATTCTTTAACAAGTGATGAACGGGGGAGAGCGCGAACGCAGTCCCCCACTACCAGAAATTATGCAGTCGAGATTCCCACATTTGGGGAATTCGCAAAGGTCAGCATGACCTAGAGTGCAATGGCCGGGCCTCGCCTTGGGTGAACCACCTTCCTGATCATGGTGTCTCCCCTGCCAGGTAAGTATGAATTGTAGAGCTCATAGACTTGATGGCCTGGAAATAATCCCTTGTTCTTACTCATGGTGGGGAATAATGAGCCACACAGGGTAAGGAACAAGGCAGAGTAAGGAGCCACACAGAGTAAGAACCCAGACCTAGTAAGGAGAGCAACACTATGAAAGGAACCAGACAGATTAAGGAACCATATAGGGTAAGGAACAAGGCAGAGTAAGGAGCCACACTATGAAAGGAACCAGACAGAGTAAGGAACCATATAGGGTAAGGAACAAGGCAGAGTAAGGAGCAACACTATGAAAGGAACCAGACAGAGTAAGGAACCATACAGGGTAAGGAGCCATACAGAGAAGGGAACCAGGAAGGGTAAGGAACGAAATACCCCCATCCTTCTCCTCACTTGAACACTCCACATCAATTGGGAAAGGCCTTGGCCAACCGCTTGAGGGGTTTGTACACTTAATTTCCATACAACTTTTAGGTTTTTGCACTGTTCCCAGAGATAATGCAATACCGGGTCAATGCGCAGAGAGGGTGGAGCAAGCCCCTGGCCCTTCTCCCATGTCCAAAAATCAATTTAATATATGGTCTCCATATAGGAGACGTATCAGATATTAAACTGATAAGAACAGATACTACACTTGATCTTAGCCAAAAGGCCGAGAAGCGATGGCAACCATGTGCATGACCTTTTAGAGGGGCTCGAAAGGTCAACGAGAGCCACTTACGGGGCCACAAAGGGTAAAGAACCAGAAAAGGTAGGGAGCCACATAGGGTAAGGAACCACACAGGGTAAGGAACCACACAGGGTAAGGAGCCACACAAAGAAAGGAACCTGACAAAGTAAGGAGCCACACAGAGTAAGTAACCAGACAGAGTAAGGAACAACACAGAGTAAGGAACCAGACAGAGTAAGGAGCAACATAGAGTAAGGAGCAACACAGGGTAAGGAACAACACAGAGTAAGGAGCCACACAGAGTAAGGAGCCACACAGAGTAAGGGACAAGACAGAGTAAGGAGCAACACAGAGTAAGGAGCCACACAGGGTAAGGAACAACACAGAGTAAGGAGCCAAACAGGTTAAGGAACCAGACAGGGTAAGGAGCCATACAGAGAAAGGAACCAGGCAGGGTAAGGAACCAGATTTCCTTCTCCTCACTGGAATGCTCCACATCAATTGGGAAAGGCCTGGGCCAACAGTTTGAGATCAGTCCAGTGCTAAGAAGGTCGACAAAGGTCATTCACTGAGAGCGCGATTTTAACTTGATCCCAGAAGGTGATTCCAACCTACCCGGCAACTTGTTAAACCCTACAGACAAGGACAAGCCTCGGCTGAGTGTTCCACACGAGCTTGCATCAAACTAAAGCATTCTTTAACAAGTGATGAACGGGGGAGAGCGCGAACGCAGTCCCCCACTACCAGAAATTATGCAGTCGAGATTCCCACATTTGGGGAATTCGCAAAGGTCAGCATGACCTAGAGTGCAATGGCCGGGCCTCGCCTTGGGTGAACCACCTTCCTGATCATGGTGTCTCCCCTGCCAGGTAAGTATGAATTGTAGAGCTCATAGACTTGATGGCCTGGAAATAATCCCTTGTTCTTACTCATGGTGGGGAATAATGAGCCACACAGGGTAAGGAACAAGGCAGAGTAAGGAGCCACACAGAGTAAGAACCCAGACCTAGTAAGGAGAGCAACACTATGAAAGGAACCAGACAGATTAAGGAACCATATAGGGTAAGGAACAAGGCAGAGTAAGGAGCCACACTATGAAAGGAACCAGACAGAGTAAGGAACCATATAGGGTAAGGAACAAGGCAGAGTAAGGAGCAACACTATGAAAGGAACCAGACAGAGTAAGGAACCATACAGGGTAAGGAGCCATACAGAGAAGGGAACCAGGAAGGGTAAGGAACGAAATACCCCCATCCTTCTCCTCACTTGAACACTCCACATCAATTGGGAAAGGCCTTGGCCAACCGCTTGAGGGGTTTGTACACTTAATTTTAGGTTTTTGCACTGTTCCCAGAGATAATGCAATACCGGGTCAATGCGCAGAGAGGGTGGAGCAAGCCCCTGGCCCTTCTCCCATGTCCAAAAATCAATTTAATATATGGTCTCCATATAGGAGACGTATCAGATATTAAACTGATAAGAACAGATACTACACTTGATCTTAGCCAAAAGGCCGAGAAGCGATGGCAACCATGTGCATGACCTTTTAGAGGGGCTCGAAAGGTCAACGAGAGCCACTTACGGGGCCACAAAGGGTAAAGAACCAGAAAAGGTAGGGAGCCACATAGGGTAAGGAACCACACAGGGTAAGGAACCACACAGGGTAAGGAGCCACACAAAGAAAGGAACCTGACAAAGTAAGGAGCCACACAGAGTAAGTAACCAGACAGAGTAAGGAACAACACAGAGTAAGGAACCAGACAGAGTAAGGAGCAACACAGAGTAAGGAGCAACACAGGGTAAGGAACAACACAGAGTAAGGAGCCACACAGAGTAAGGAGCCACACAGAGTAAGGGACAAGACAGAGTAAGGAGCCACACAGGGTAAGGAACAACACAGAGTAAGGAGCCAAACAGGGTAAAGAGCCATACAGAGAAAGGAACCAGGCAGGGTAAGGAACCAGATCTCCTTCTCCTCACTGGAATGCTCCACATCAATTGGGAAAGGCCTGGGCCAACAGTTTGAGATCAGTCCAGTGCTAAGAAGGTCGACAAAGGTCATTCACTGAGAGCGCGATTTTAACTTGATCCCAGAAGGTGATTCCAACCTACCCGGCAACTTGTTAAACCCTACAGACAAGGACAAGCCTCGGCTGAGTGTTCCACACGAGCTTGCATCAAACTAAAGCATTCTTTAACAAGTGATGAACGGGGGAGAGCGCGAACGCAGTCCCCCACTACCAGAAATTATGCAGTCGAGATTCCCACATTTGGGGAATTCGCAAAGGTCAGCATGACCTAGAGTGCAATGGCCGGGCCTCGCCTTGGGTGAACCACCTTCCTGATCATGGTGTCTCCCCTGCCAGGTAAGTATGAATTGTAGAGCTCATAGACTTGATGGCCTGGAAATAATCCCTTGTTCTTACTCATGGTGGGGAGTAATGAGCCACACAGGGTAAGGAACAAGGCAGAGTAAGGAGCCACACAGAGTAAGAACCCAGACCTAGTAAGGAGAGCAACACTATGAAAGGAACCAGACAGATTAAGGAACCATATAGGGTAAGGAACAAGGCAGAGTAAGGAGCCACACTATGAAAGGAACCAGACAGAGTAAGGAACCATATAGGGTAAGGAACAAGGCAGAGTAAGGAGCAACACTATGAAAGGAACCAGACAGAGTAAGGAACCATACAGGGTAAGGAGCCATACAGAGAAGGGAACCAGGAAGGGTAAGGAACGAAATACCCCCATCCTTCTCCTCACTTGAACACTCCACATCAATTGGGAAAGGCCTTGGCCAACCGCTTGAGGGGTTTGTACACTTAATTTCCATACAACTTTTAGGTTTTTGCACTGTTCCCAGAGATAATGCAATACCGGGTCAATGCGCAGAGAGGGTGGAGCAAGCCCCTGGCCCTTCTCCCATGTCCAAAAATCAATTTAATATATGGTCTCCATATAGGAGACGTATCAGATATTAAACTGATAAGAACAGATACTACACTTGATCTTAGCCAAAAGGCCGAGAAGCGATGGCAACCATGTGCATGACCTTTTAGAGGGGCTCGAAAGGTCAACGAGAGCCACTTACGGGGCCACAAAGGGTAAAGAACCAGAAAAGGTAGGGAGCCACATAGGGTAAGGAACCACACAGGGTAAGGAACCACACAGGGTAAGGAGCCACACAAAGAAAGGAACCTGACAAAGTAAGGAGCCACACAGAGTAAGTAACCAGACAGAGTAAGGAACAACACAGAGTAAGGAACCAGACAGAGTAAGGAGCAACACAGAGTAAGGAGCAACACAGGGTAAGGAACAACACAGAGTAAGGAGCCACACAGAGTAAGGAGCCACACAGAGTAAGGGACAAGACAGAGTAAGGAGCAACACAGAGTAAGGAGCCACACAGGGTAAGGAACAACACAGAGTAAGGAGCCAAACAGGTTAAGGAACCAGACAGGGTAAGGAGCCATACAGAGAAAGGAACCAGGCAGGGTAAGGAACCAGATCTCCTTCTCCTCACTGGAATGCTCCACATCAATTGGGAAAGGCCTGGGCCAACAGTTTGAGATCAGTCCAGTGCTAAGAAGGTCGACAAAGGTCATTCACTGAGAGCGCGATTTTAACTTGATCCCAGAAGGTGATTCCAACCTACCCGGCAACTTGTTAAACCCTACAGACAAGGACAAGCCTCGGCTGAGTGTTCCACACGAGCTTGCATCAAACTAAAGCATTCTTTAACAAGTGATGAACGGGGGAGAGCGCGAACGCAGTCCCCCACTACCAGAAATTATGCAGTCGAGATTCCCACATTTGGGGAATTCGCAAAGGTCAGCATGACCTACAGTGCAATGGCCGGGCCTCGCCTTGGGTGAACCACCTTCCTGATCATGGTGTCTCCCCTGCCAGGTAAGTATGAATTGTAGAGCTCATAGACTTGATGGCCTGGAAATAATCCCTTGTTCTTACTCATGGTGGGGAGTAATGAGCCACACAGGGTAAGGAACAAGGCAGAGTAAGGAGCCACACAGAGTAAGAACCCAGACCTAGTAAGGAGAGCAACACTATGAAAGGAACCAGACAGATTAAGGAACCATATAGGGTAAGGAACAAGGCAGAGTAAGGAGCCACACTATGAAAGGAACCAGACAGAGTAAGGAACCATATAGGGTAAGGAACAAGGCAGAGTAAGGAGCAACACTATGAAAGGAACCAGACAGAGTAAGGAACCATACAGGGTAAGGAGCCATACAGAGAAGGGAACCAGGAAGGGTAAGGAACGAAATACCCCCATCCTTCTCCTCACTTGAACACTCCACATCAATTGGGAAAGGCCTTGGCCAACCGCTTGAGGGGTTTGTACACTTAATTTCCATACAACTTTTAGGTTTTTGCACTGTTCCCAGAGATAATGCAATACCGGGTCAATGCGCAGAGAGGGTGGAGCAAGCCCCTGGCCCTCCTCCCATGTCCAAAAATCAATTTAACATATGGTCTCCATATAGGAGACGTATCAGATATTAAACTGATAAGAACAGATACTACACTTGATCTTAGCCAAAAGGCCGAGAAGCGATGGCAACCATGTGCATGACCTTTTAGAGGGGCTCGAAAGGTCAACGAGAGCCACTTACGGGGCCACAAAGGGTAAAGAACCAGAAAAGGTAGGGAGCCACATAGGGTAAGGAACCGCACAGGGTAAGGAACCACACAAAGAAAGGAACCTGACAAGGTAAGGAGCCACACAGAGTAAGTAACCAGACAGAGTAAGGAACAACACAGAGTAAGGAACCAGACAGAGTAAGGAGCAACACAGAGTAAGGAGCAACACAGGGTAAGGAACAACACAGAGTAAGGAGCCACACAGAGTAAGGAGCCACACAGAGTAAGGGACAAGACAGAGTAAGGAGCAACACAGAGTAAGGAGCCACACAGGGTAAGGAACAACACAGAGTAAGGAGCCAAACAGGGTAAGGAACCAGACAGGGTAAGGAGCCATACAGAGAAAGGAACCAGGCAGGGTAAGGAACCAGATCTCCTTCTCCTCACTGGAATGCTCCACATCAATTGGGAAAGGCCTGGGCCAACAGTTTGAGATCAGTCCAGTGCTAAGAAGGTTGACAAAGGTCATTCACTGAGAGCGCGATTTTAACTTGATCCCAGAAGGTGATTCCAACCTACCCGGCAACTTGTTAAACCCTACAGACAAGGACAAGCCTCGGCTGAGTGTTCCACACGAGCTTGCATCAAACTAAAGCATTCTTTAACAAGTGATGAACGGGGGAGAGCGCGAACGCAGTCCCCCACTACCAGAAATTATGCAGTCGAGATTCCCACATTTGGGGAATTCGCAAAGGTCAGCATGACCTAGAGTGCAATGGCCGGGCCTCGCCTTGGGTGAACCACCTTCCTGATCATGGTGTCTCCCCTGCCAGGTAAGTATGAATTGTAGAGCTCATAGACTTGATGGCCTGGAAATAATCCCTTGTTCTTACTCATGGTGGGGAGTAATGAGCCACACAGGGTAAGGAACAAGGCAGAGTAAGGAGCCACACAGAGTAAGAACCCAGACCTAGTAAGGAGAGCAACACTATGAAAGGAACCAGACAGATTAAGGAACCATATAGGGTAAGGAACAAGGCAGAGTAAGGAGCCACACTATGAAAGGAACCAGACAGAGTAAGGAACCATATAGGGTAAGGAACAAGGCAGAGTAAGGAGCAACACTATGAAAGGAACCAGACAGAGTAAGGAACCATACAGGGTAAGGAGCCATACAGAGAAGGGAACCAGGAAGGGTAAGGAACGAAATACCCCCATCCTTCTCCTCACTTGAACACTCCACATCAATTGGGAAAGGCCTTGGCCAACCGCTTGAGGGGTTTGTACACTTAATTTCCATACAACTTTTAGGTTTTTGCACTGTTCCCAGAGATAATGCAATACCGGGTCAATGCGCAGAGAGGGTGGAGCAAGCCCCTGGCCCTTCTCCCATGTCCAAAAATCAATTTAATATATGGTCTCCATATAGGAGACGTATCAGATATTAAACTGATAAGAACAGATACTACACTTGATCTTAGCCAAAAGGCCGAGAAGCGATGGCAACCATGTGCATGACCTTTTAGAGGGGCTCGAAAGGTCAACGAGAGCCACTTACGGGGCCACAAAGGGTAAAGAACCAGAAAAGGTAGGGAGCCACATAGGGTAAGGAACCACACAGGGTAAGGAACCACACAGGGTAAGGAGCCACACAAAGAAAGGAACCTGACAAAGTAAGGAGCCACACAGAGTAAGTAACCAGACAGAGTAAGGAACAACACAGAGTAAGGAACCAGACAGAGTAAGGAGCAACACAGAGTAAGGAGCAACACAGGGTAAGGAACAACACAGAGTAAGGAGCCACACAGAGTAAGGAGCCACACAGAGTAAGGGACAAGACAGAGTAAGGAGCAACACAGAGTAAGGAGCCACACAGGGTAAGGAACAACACAGAGTAAGGAGCCAAACAGGGTAAGGAGCCATACAGAGAAAGGAACCAGGCAGGGTAAGGAACCAGATCTCCTTCTCCTCACTGGAATGCTCCACATCAATTGGGAAAGGCCTGGGCCAACAGTTTGAGATCAGTCCAGTGCTAAGAAGGTCGACAAAGGTCATTCACTGAGAGCGCGATTTTAACTTGATCCCAGAAGGTGATTCCAACCTACCCGGCAACTTGTTAAACCCTACAGACAAGGACAAGCCTCGGCTGAGTGTTCCACACGAGCTTGCATCAAACTAAAGCATTCTTTAACAAGTGATGAACGGGGGAGAGCGCGAACGCAGTCCCCCACTACCAGAAATTATGCAGTCGAGATTCCCACATTTGGGGAATTCGCAAAGGTCAGCATGACCTAGAGTGCAATGGCCGGGCCTCGCCTTGGGTGAACCACCTTCCTGATCATGGTGTCTCCCCTGCCAGGTAAGTATGAATTGTAGAGCTCATAGACTTGATGGCCTGGAAATAATCCCTTGTTCTTACTCATGGTGGGGAGTAATGAGCCACACAGGGTAAGGAACAAGGCAGAGTAAGGAGCCACACAGAGTAAGAACCCAGACCTAGTAAGGAGAGCAACACTATGAAAGGAACCAGACAGATTAAGGAACCATATAGGGTAAGGAACAAGGCAGAGTAAGGAGCCACACTATGAAAGGAACCAGACAGAGTAAGGAACCATATAGGGTAAGGAACAAGGCAGAGTAAGGAGCAACACTATGAAAGGAACCAGACAGAGTAAGGAACCATACAGGGTAAGGAGCCATACAGAGAAGGGAACCAGGAAGGGTAAGGAACGAAATACCCCCATCCTTCTCCTCACTTGAACACTCCACATCAATTGGGAAAGGCCTTGGCCAACCGCTTGAGGGGTTTGTACACTTAATTTCCATACAACTTTTAGGTTTTTGCACTGTTCCCAGAGATAATGCAATACCGGGTCAATGCGCAGAGAGGGTGGAGCAAGCCCCTGGCCCTTCTCCCATGTCCAAAAATCAATTTAATATATGGTCTCCATATAGGAGACGTATCAGATATTAAACTGATAAGAACAGATACTACACTTGATCTTAGCCAAAAGGCCGAGAAGCGATGGCAACCATGTGCATGACCTTTTAGAGGGGCTCGAAAGGTCAACGAGAGCCACTTACGGGGCCACAAAGGGTAAAGAACCAGAAAAGGTAGGGAGCCACATAGGGTAAGGAACCACACAGGGTAAGGAACCACACAGGGTAAGGAGCCACACAAAGAAAGGAACCTGACAAAGTAAGGAGCCACACAGAGTAAGTAACCAGACAGAGTAAGGAACAACAAAGAGTAAGGAACCAGACAGAGTAAGGAGCAACACAGAGTAAGGAGCAACACAGGGTAAGGAACAACACAGAGTAAGGAGCCACACAGAGTAAGGAGCCACACAGAGTAAGGGACAAGACAGAGTAAGGAGCAACACAGAGTAAGGAGCCACACAGGGTAAGGAACAACACAGAGTAAGGAGCCAAACAGGTTAAGGAACCAGACAGGGTAAGGAGCCATACAGAGAAAGGAACCAGGCAGGGTAAGGAACCAGATTTCCTTCTCCTCACTGGAATGCTCCACATCAATTGGGAAAGGCCTGGGCCAACAGTTTGAGATCAGTCCAGTGCTAAGAAGGTCGACAAAGGTCATTCACTGAGAGCGCGATTTTAACTTGATCCCAGAAGGTGATTCCAACCTACCCGGCAACTTGTTAAACCCTACAGACAAGGACAAGCCTCGGCTGAGTGTTCCACACGAGCTTGCATCAAACTAAAGCATTCTTTAACAAGTGATGAACGGGGGAGAGCGCGAACGCAGTCCCCCACTACCAGAAATTATGCAGTCGAGATTCCCACATTTGGGGAATTCGCAAAGGTCAGCATGACCTAGAGTGCAATGGCCGGGCCTCGCCTTGGGTGAACCACCTTCCTGATCATGGTGTCTCCCCTGCCAGGTAAGTATGAATTGTAGAGCTCATAGACTTGATGGCCTGGAAATAATCCCTTGTTCTTACTCATGGTGGGGAATAATGAGCCACACAGGGTAAGGAACAAGGCAGAGTAAGGAGCCACACAGAGTAAGAACCCAGACCTAGTAAGGAGAGCAACACTATGAAAGGAACCAGACAGATTAAGGAACCATATAGGGTAAGGAACAAGGCAGAGTAAGGAGCCACACTATGAAAGGAACCAGACAGAGTAAGGAACCATATAGGGTAAGGAACAAGGCAGAGTAAGGAGCAACACTATGAAAGGAACCAGACAGAGTAAGGAACCATACAGGGTAAGGAGCCATACAGAGAAGGGAACCAGGAAGGGTAAGGAACGAAATACCCCCATCCTTCTCCTCACTTGAACACTCCACATCAATTGGGAAAGGCCTTGGCCAACCGCTTGAGGGGTTTGTACACTTAATTTTAGGTTTTTGCACTGTTCCCAGAGATAATGCAATACCGGGTCAATGCGCAGAGAGGGTGGAGCAAGCCCCTGGCCCTTCTCCCATGTCCAAAAATCAATTTAATATATGGTCTCCATATAGGAGACGTATCAGATATTAAACTGATAAGAACAGATACTACACTTGATCTTAGCCAAAAGGCCGAGAAGCGATGGCAACCATGTGCATGACCTTTTAGAGGGGCTCGAAAGGTCAACGAGAGCCACTTACGGGGCCACAAAGGGTAAAGAACCAGAAAAGGTAGGGAGCCACATAGGGTAAGGAACCACACAGGGTAAGGAACCACACAGGGTAAGGAGCCACACAAAGAAAGGAACCTGACAAAGTAAGGAGCCACACAGAGTAAGTAACCAGACAGAGTAAGGAACAACACAGAGTAAGGAACCAGACAGAGTAAGGAGCAACACAGAGTAAGGAGCAACACAGGGTAAGGAACAACACAGAGTAAGGAGCCACACAGAGTAAGGAGCCACACAGAGTAAGGGACAAGACAGAGTAAGGAGCAACACAGAGTAAGGAGCCACACAGGGTAAGGAACAACACAGAGTAAGGAGCCAAACAGGGTAAGGAGCCATACAGAGAAAGGAACCAGGCAGGGTAAGGAACCAGATCTCCTTCTCCTCACTGGAATGCTCCACATCAATTGGGAAAGGCCTGGGCCAACAGTTTGAGATCAGTCCAGTGCTAAGAAGGTCGACAAAGGTCATTCACTGAGAGCGCGATTTTAACTTGATCCCAGAAGGTGATTCCAACCTACCCGGCAACTTGTTAAACCCTACAGACAAGGACAAGCCTCGGCTGAGTGTTCCACACGAGCTTGCATCAAACTAAAGCATTCTTTAACAAGTGATGAACGGGGGAGAGCGCGAACGCAGTCCCCCACTACCAGAAATTATGCAGTCGAGATTCCCACATTTGGGGAATTCGCAAAGGTCAGCATGACCTAGAGTGCAATGGCCGGGCCTCGCCTTGGGTGAACCACCTTCCTGATCATGGTGTCTCCCCTGCCAGGTAAGTATGAATTGTAGAGCTCATAGACTTGATGGCCTGGAAATAATCCCTTGTTCTTACTCATGGTGGGGAGTAATGAGCCACACAGGGTAAGGAACAAGGCAGAGTAAGGAGCCACACAGAGTAAGAACCCAGACCTAGTAAGGAGAGCAACACTATGAAAGGAACCAGACAGAGTAAGGAACCATACAGGGTAAGGAGCCATACAGAGAAGGGAACCAGGAAGGGTAAGGAACGAAATACCCCCATCCTTCTCCTCACTTGAACACTCCACATCAATTGGGAAAGGCCTTGGCCAACCGCTTGAGGGGTTTGTACACTTAATTTCCATACAACTTTTAGGTTTTTGCACTGTTCCCAGAGATAATGCAATACCGGGTCAATGCGCAGAGAGGGTGGAGCAAGCCCCTGGCCCTTCTCCCATGTCCAAAAATCAATTTAATATATGGTCTCCATATAGGAGACGTATCAGATATTAAACTGATAAGAACAGATACTACACTTGATCTTAGCCAAAAGGCCGAGAAGCGATGGCAACCATGTGCATGACCTTTTAGAGGGGCTCGAAAGGTCAACGAGAGCCACTTACGGGGCCACAAAGGGTAAAGAACCAGAAAAGGTAGGGAGCCACATAGGGTAAGGAACCACACAGGGTAAGGAACCACACAGGGTAAGGAGCCACACAAAGAAAGGAACCTGACAAAGTAAGGAGCCACACAGAGTAAGTAACCAGACAGAGTAAGGAACAACACAGAGTAAGGAACCAGACAGAGTAAGGAGCAACATAGAGTAAGGAGCAACACAGGGTAAGGAACAACACAGAGTAAGGAGCCACACAGAGTAAGGAGCCACACAGAGTAAGGGACAAGACAGAGTAAGGAGCAACACAGAGTAAGGAGCCACACAGGGTAAGGAACAAAACAAAGTAAGGAGCCAAACAGGTTAAGGAACCAGACAGGGTAAGGAGCCATACAGAGAAAGGAACCAGGCAGGGTAAGGAACCAGATTTCCTTCTCCTCACTGGAATGCTCCACATCAATTGGGAAAGGCCTGGGCCAACAGTTTGAGATCAGTCCAGTGCTAAGAAGGTCGACAAAGGTCATTCACTGAGAGCGCGATTTTAACTTGATCCCAGAAGGTGATTCCAACCTACCCGGCAACTTGTTAAACCCTACAGACAAGGACAAGCCTCGGCTGAGTGTTCCACACGAGCTTGCATCAAACTAAAGCATTCTTTAACAAGTGATGAACGGGGGAGAGCGCGAACGCAGTCCCCCACTACCAGAAATTATGCAGTCGAGATTCCCACATTTGGGGAATTCGCAAAGGTCAGCATGACCTAGAGTGCAATGGCCGGGCCTCGCCTTGGGTGAACCACCTTCCTGATCATGGTGTCTCCCCTGCCAGGTAAGTATGAATTGTAGAGCTCATAGACTTGATGGCCTGGAAATAATCCCTTGTTCTTACTCATGGTGGGGAGTAATGAGCCACACAGGGTAAGGAACAAGGCAGAGTAAGGAGCCACACAGAGTAAGAACCCAGACCTAGTAAGGAGAGCAACACTATGAAAGGAACCAGACAGATTAAGGAACCATATAGGGTAAGGAACAAGGCAGAGTAAGGAGCCACACTATGAAAGGAACCAGACAGAGTAAGGAACCATATAGGGTAAGGAACAAGGCAGAGTAAGGAGCAACACTATGAAAGGAACCAGACAGAGTAAGGAACCATACAGGGTAAGGAGCCATACAGAGAAGGGAACCAGGAAGGGTAAGGAACGAAATACCCCCATCCTTCTCCTCACTTGAACACTCCACATCAATTGGGAAAGGCCTTGGCCAACCGCTTGAGGGGTTTGTACACTTAATTTCCATACAACTTTTAGGTTTTTGCACTGTTCCCAGAGATAATGCAATACCGGGTCAATGCGCAGAGAGGGTGGAGCAAGCCCCTGGCCCTTCTCCCATGTCCAAAAATCAATTTAATATATGGTCTCCATATAGGAGACGTATCAGATATTAAACTGATAAGAACAGATACTACACTTGATCTTAGCCAAAAGGCCGAGAAGCGATAGCAACCATGTGCATGACCTTTTAGAGGGGCTCGAAAGGTCAACGAGAGCCACTTACGGGGCCACAAAGGGTAAAGAACCAGAAAAGGTAGGGAGCCACATAGGGTAAGGAACCACACAGGGTAAGGAACCACACAGGGTAAGGAGCCACACAAAGAAAGGAACCTGACAAAGTAAGGAGCCACACAGAGTAAGTAACCAGACAGAGTAAGGAACAACACAGAGTAAGGAACCAGACAGAGTAAGGAGCAACACAGAGTAAGGAGCAACACAGGGTAAGGAACAACACAGAGTAAGGAGCCACACAGAGTAAGGAGCCACACAGAGTAAGGGACAAGACAGAGTAAGGAGCAACACAGAGTAAGGAGCCACACAGGGTAAGGAACAACACAGAGTAAGGAGCCAAACAGGGTAAGGAGCCATACAGAGAAAGGAACCAGGCAGGGTAAGGAACCAGATCTCCTTCTCCTCACTGGAATGCTCCACATCAATTGGGAAAGGCCTGGGCCAACAGTTTGAGATCAGTCCAGTGCTAAGAAGGTCGACAAAGGTCATTCACTGAGAGCGCGATTTTAACTTGATCCCAGAAGGTGATTCCAACCTACCCGGCAACTTGTTAAACCCTAAAGACAAGGACAAGCCTCGGCTGAGTGTTCCACACGAGCTTGCATCAAACTAAAGCATTCTTTAACAAGTGATGAACGGGGGAGAGCGCGAACGCAGTCCCCCACTACCAGAAATTATGCAGTCGAGATTCCCACATTTGGGGAATTCGCAAAGGTCAGCATGACCTAGAGTGCAATGGCCGGGCCTCGCCTTGGGTGAACCACCTTCCTGATCATGGTGTCTCCCCTGCCAGGTAAGTATGAATTGTAGAGCTCATAGACTTGATGGCCTGGAAATAATCCCTTGTTCTTACTCATGGTGGGGAGTAATGAGCCACACAGGGTAAGGAACAAGGCAGAGTAAGGAGCCACACAGAGTAAGAACCCAGACCTAGTAAGGAGAGCAACACTATGAAAGGAACCAGACAGATTAAGGAACCATATAGGGTAAGGAACAAGGCAGAGTAAGGAGCCACACTATGAAAGGAACCAGACAGAGTAAGGAACCATATAGGGTAAGGAACAAGGCAGAGTAAGGAGCAACACTATGAAAGGAACCAGACAGAGTAAGGAACCATACAGGGTAAGGAGCCATACAGAGAAGGGAACCAGGAAGGGTAAGGAACGAAATACCCCCATCCTTCTCCTCACTTGAACACTCCACATCAATTGGGAAAGGCCTTGGCCAACCGCTTGAGGGGTTTGTACACTTAATTTCCATACAACTTTTAGGTTTTTGCACTGTTCCCAGAGATAATGCAATACCGGGTCAATGCGCAGAGAGGGTGGAGCAAGCCCCTGGCCCTCCTCCCATGTCCAAAAATCAATTTAACATATGGTCTCCATATAGGAGACGTATCAGATATTAAACTGATAAGAACAGATACTACACTTGATCTTAGCCAAAAGGCCGAGAAGCGATGGCAACCATGTGCATGACCTTTTAGAGGGGCTCGAAAGGTCAACGAGAGCCACTTACGGGGCCACAAAGGGTAAAGAACCAGAAAAGGTAGGGAGCCACATAGGGTAAGGAACCGCACAGGGTAAGGAACCACACAAAGAAAGGAACCTGACAAGGTAAGGAGCCACACAGAGTAAGTAACCAGACAGAGTAAGGAACAACACAGAGTAAGGAACCAGACAGAGTAAGGAGCAACACAGAGTAAGGAGCAACACAGGGTAAGGAACAACACAGAGTAAGGAGCCACACAGAGTAAGGAGCCACACAGAGTAAGGGACAAGACAGAGTAAGGAGCAACACAGAGTAAGGAGCCACACAGGGTAAGGAACAACACAGAGTAAGGAGCCAAACAGGGTAAGGAACCAGACAGGGTAAGGAGCCATACAGAGAAAGGAACCAGGCAGGGTAAGGAACCAGATCTCCTTCTCCTCACTGGAATGCTCCACATCAATTGGGAAAGGCCTGGGCCAACAGTTTGAGATCAGTCCAGTGCTAAGAAGGTTGACAAAGGTCATTCACTGAGAGCGCGATTTTAACTTGATCCCAGAAGGTGATTCCAACCTACCCGGCAACTTGTTAAACCCTACAGACAAGGACAAGCCTCGGCTGAGTGTTCCACACGAGCTTGCATCAAACTAAAGCATTCTTTAACAAGTGATGAACGGGGGAGAGCGCGAACGCAGTCCCCCACTACCAGAAATTATGCAGTCGAGATTCCCACATTTGGGGAATTCGCAAAGGTCAGCATGACCTAGAGTGCAATGGCCGGGCCTCGCCTTGGGTGAACCACCTTCCTGATCATGGTGTCTCCCCTGCCAGGTAAGTATGAATTGTAGAGCTCATAGACTTGATGGCCTGGAAATAATCCCTTGTTCTTACTCATGGTGGGGAGTAATGAGCCACACAGGGTAAGGAACAAGGCAGAGTAAGGAGCCACACAGAGTAAGAACCCAGACCTAGTAAGGAGAGCAACACTATGAAAGGAACCAGACAGATTAAGGAACCATATAGGGTAAGGAACAAGGCAGAGTAAGGAGCCACACTATGAAAGGAACCAGACAGAGTAAGGAACCATATAGGGTAAGGAACAAGGCAGAGTAAGGAGCAACACTATGAAAGGAACCAGACAGAGTAAGGAACCATACAGGGTAAGGAGCCATACAGAGAAGGGAACCAGGAAGGGTAAGGAACGAAATACCCCCATCCTTCTCCTCACTTGAACACTCCACATCAATTGGGAAAGGCCTTGGCCAACCGCTTGAGGGGTTTGTACACTTAATTTCCATACAACTTTTAGGTTTTTGCACTGTTCCCAGAGATAATGCAATACCGGGTCAATGCGCAGAGAGGGTGGAGCAAGCCCCTGGCCCTTCTCCCATGTCCAAAAATCAATTTAATATATGGTCTCCATATAGGAGACGTATCAGATATTAAACTGATAAGAACAGATACTACACTTGATCTTAGCCAAAAGGCCGAGAAGCGATGGCAACCATGTGCATGACCTTTTAGAGGGGCTCGAAAGGTCAACGAGAGCCACTTACGGGGCCACAAAGGGTAAAGAACCAGAAAAGGTAGGGAGCCACATAGGGTAAGGAACCACACAGGGTAAGGAACCACACAGGGTAAGGAGCCACACAAAGAAAGGAACCTGACAAAGTAAGGAGCCACACAGAGTAAGTAACCAGACAGAGTAAGGAACAACACAGAGTAAGGAACCAGACAGAGTAAGGAGCAACACAGAGTAAGGAGCAACACAGGGTAAGGAACAACACAGAGTAAGGAGCCACACAGAGTAAGGAGCCACACAGAGTAAGGGACAAGACAGAGTAAGGAGCAACACAGAGTAAGGAGCCACACAGGGTAAGGAACAACACAGAGTAAGGAGCCAAACAGGGTAAGGAGCCATACAGAGAAAGGAACCAGGCAGGGTAAGGAACCAGATCTCCTTCTCCTCACTGGAATGCTCCACATCAATTGGGAAAGGCCTGGGCCAACAGTTTGAGATCAGTCCAGTGCTAAGAAGGTCGACAAAGGTCATTCACTGAGAGCGCGATTTTAACTTGATCCCAGAAGGTGATTCCAACCTACCCGGCAACTTGTTAAACCCTACAGACAAGGACAAGCCTCGGCTGAGTGTTCCACACGAGCTTGCATCAAACTAAAGCATTCTTTAACAAGTGATGAACGGGGGAGAGCGCGAACGCAGTCCCCCACTACCAGAAATTATGCAGTCGAGATTCCCACATTTGGGGAATTCGCAAAGGTCAGCATGACCTAGAGTGCAATGGCCGGGCCTCGCCTTGGGTGAACCACCTTCCTGATCATGGTGTCTCCCCTGCCAGGTAAGTATGAATTGTAGAGCTCATAGACTTGATGGCCTGGAAATAATCCCTTGTTCTTACTCATGGTGGGGAGTAATGAGCCACACAGGGTAAGGAACAAGGCAGAGTAAGGAGCCACACAGAGTAAGAACCCAGACCTAGTAAGGAGAGCAACACTATGAAAGGAACCAGACAGATTAAGGAACCATATAGGGTAAGGAACAAGGCAGAGTAAGGAGCCACACTATGAAAGGAACCAGACAGAGTAAGGAACCATATAGGGTAAGGAACAAGGCAGAGTAAGGAGCAACACTATGAAAGGAACCAGACAGAGTAAGGAACCATACAGGGTAAGGAGCCATACAGAGAAGGGAACCAGGAAGGGTAAGGAACGAAATACCCCCATCCTTCTCCTCACTTGAACACTCCACATCAATTGGGAAAGGCCTTGGCCAACCGCTTGAGGGGTTTGTACACTTAATTTCCATACAACTTTTAGGTTTTTGCACTGTTCCCAGAGATAATGCAATACCGGGTCAATGCGCAGAGAGGGTGGAGCAAGCCCCTGGCCCTTCTCCCATGTCCAAAAATCAATTTAATATATGGTCTCCATATAGGAGACGTATCAGATATTAAACTGATAAGAACAGATACTACACTTGATCTTAGCCAAAAGGCCGAGAAGCGATGGCAACCATGTGCATGACCTTTTAGAGGGGCTCGAAAGGTCAACGAGAGCCACTTACGGGGCCACAAAGGGTAAAGAACCAGAAAAGGTAGGGAGCCACATAGGGTAAGGAACCACACAGGGTAAGGAACCACACAGGGTAAGGAGCCACACAAAGAAAGGAACCTGACAAAGTAAGGAGCCACACAGAGTAAGTAACCAGACAGAGTAAGGAACAACAAAGAGTAAGGAACCAGACAGAGTAAGGAGCAACACAGAGTAAGGAGCAACACAGGGTAAGGAACAACACAGAGTAAGGAGCCACACAGAGTAAGGAGCCACACAGAGTAAGGGACAAGACAGAGTAAGGAGCAACACAGAGTAAGGAGCCACACAGGGTAAGGAACAACACAGAGTAAGGAGCCAAACAGGTTAAGGAACCAGACAGGGTAAGGAGCCATACAGAGAAAGGAACCAGGCAGGGTAAGGAACCAGATTTCCTTCTCCTCACTGGAATGCTCCACATCAATTGGGAAAGGCCTGGGCCAACAGTTTGAGATCAGTCCAGTGCTAAGAAGGTCGACAAAGGTCATTCACTGAGAGCGCGATTTTAACTTGATCCCAGAAGGTGATTCCAACCTACCCGGCAACTTGTTAAACCCTACAGACAAGGACAAGCCTCGGCTGAGTGTTCCACACGAGCTTGCATCAAACTAAAGCATTCTTTAACAAGTGATGAACGGGGGAGAGCGCGAACGCAGTCCCCCACTACCAGAAATTATGCAGTCGAGATTCCCACATTTGGGGAATTCGCAAAGGTCAGCATGACCTAGAGTGCAATGGCCGGGCCTCGCCTTGGGTGAACCACCTTCCTGATCATGGTGTCTCCCCTGCCAGGTAAGTATGAATTGTAGAGCTCATAGACTTGATGGCCTGGAAATAATCCCTTGTTCTTACTCATGGTGGGGAATAATGAGCCACACAGGGTAAGGAACAAGGCAGAGTAAGGAGCCACACAGAGTAAGAACCCAGACCTAGTAAGGAGAGCAACACTATGAAAGGAACCAGACAGATTAAGGAACCATATAGGGTAAGGAACAAGGCAGAGTAAGGAGCCACACTATGAAAGGAACCAGACAGAGTAAGGAACCATATAGGGTAAGGAACAAGGCAGAGTAAGGAGCAACACTATGAAAGGAACCAGACAGAGTAAGGAACCATACAGGGTAAGGAGCCATACAG
This sequence comes from Callionymus lyra, assembly GCF_982586985.1. Lineage (NCBI taxonomy): Eukaryota > Metazoa > Chordata > Actinopteri > Syngnathiformes > Callionymidae > Callionymus > Callionymus lyra. Next base: position 3,512,863 of record NC_141825.1, on the reverse strand, counting down.
AGAAGGGAACCAGGAAGGGTAAGGAACGAAATACCCCCATCCTTCTCCTCACTTGAACACTCCACATCAATTGGGAAAGGCCTTGGCCAACCGCTTGAGGGGTTTGTACACTTAATTTTAGGTTTTTGCACTGTTCCCAGAGATAATGCAATACCGGGTCAATGCGCAGAGAGGGTGGAGCAAGCCCCTGGCCCTTCTCCCATGTCCAAAAATCAATTTAATATATGGTCTCCATATAGGAGACGTATCAGATATTAAACTGATAAGAACAGATACTACACTTGATCTTAGCCAAAAGGCCGAGAAGCGATGGCAACCATGTGCATGACCTTTTAGAGGGGCTCGAAAGGTCAACGAGAGCCACTTACGGGGCCACAAAGGGTAAAGAACCAGAAAAGGTAGGGAGCCACATAGGGTAAGGAACCACACAGGGTAAGGAACCACACAGGGTAAGGAGCCACACAAAGAAAGGAACCTGACAAAGTAAGGAGCCACACAGAGTAAGTAACCAGACAGAGTAAGGAACAACACAGAGTAAGGAACCAGACAGAGTAAGGAGCAACACAGAGTAAGGAGCAACACAGGGTAAGGAACAACACAGAGTAAGGAGCCACACAGAGTAAGGAGCCACACAGAGTAAGGGACAAGACAGAGTAAGGAGCAACACAGAGTAAGGAGCCACACAGGGTAAGGAACAACACAGAGTAAGGAGCCAAACAGGGTAAGGAGCCATACAGAGAAAGGAACCAGGCAGGGTAAGGAACCAGATCTCCTTCTCCTCACTGGAATGCTCCACATCAATTGGGAAAGGCCTGGGCCAACAGTTTGAGATCAGTCCAGTGCTAAGAAGGTCGACAAAGGTCATTCACTGAGAGCGCGATTTTAACTTGATCCCAGAAGGTGATTCCAACCTACCCGGCAACTTGTTAAACCCTACAGACAAGGACAAGCCTCGGCTGAGTGTTCCACACGAGCTTGCATCAAACTAAAGCATTCTTTAACAAGTGATGAACGGGGGAGAGCGCGAACGCAGTCCCCCACTACCAGAAATTATGCAGTCGAGATTCCCACATTTGGGGAATTCGCAAAGGTCAGCATGACCTAGAGTGCAATGGCCGGGCCTCGCCTTGGGTGAACCACCTTCCTGATCATGGTGTCTCCCCTGCCAGGTAAGTATGAATTGTAGAGCTCATAGACTTGATGGCCTGGAAATAATCCCTTGTTCTTACTCATGGTGGGGAGTAATGAGCCACACAGGGTAAGGAACAAGGCAGAGTAAGGAGCCACACAGAGTAAGAACCCAGACCTAGTAAGGAGAGCAACACTATGAAAGGAACCAGACAGAGTAAGGAACCATACAGGGTAAGGAGCCATACAGAGAAGGGAACCAGGAAGGGTAAGGAACGAAATACCCCCATCCTTCTCCTCACTTGAACACTCCACATCAATTGGGAAAGGCCTTGGCCAACCGCTTGAGGGGTTTGTACACTTAATTTCCATACAACTTTTAGGTTTTTGCACTGTTCCCAGAGATAATGCAATACCGGGTCAATGCGCAGAGAGGGTGGAGCAAGCCCCTGGCCCTTCTCCCATGTCCAAAAATCAATTTAATATATGGTCTCCATATAGGAGACGTATCAGATATTAAACTGATAAGAACAGATACTACACTTGATCTTAGCCAAAAGGCCGAGAAGCGATGGCAACCATGTGCATGACCTTTTAGAGGGGCTCGAAAGGTCAACGAGAGCCACTTACGGGGCCACAAAGGGTAAAGAACCAGAAAAGGTAGGGAGCCACATAGGGTAAGGAACCACACAGGGTAAGGAACCACACAGGGTAAGGAGCCACACAAAGAAAGGAACCTGACAAAGTAAGGAGCCACACAGAGTAAGTAACCAGACAGAGTAAGGAACAACACAGAGTAAGGAACCAGACAGAGTAAGGAGCAACATAGAGTAAGGAGCAACACAGGGTAAGGAACAACACAGAGTAAGGAGCCACACAGAGTAAGGAGCCACACAGAGTAAGGGACAAGACAGAGTAAGGAGCAACACAGAGTAAGGAGCCACACAGGGTAAGGAACAAAACAAAGTAAGGAGCCAAACAGGTTAAGGAACCAGACAGGGTAAGGAGCCATACAGAGAAAGGAACCAGGCAGGGTAAGGAACCAGATTTCCTTCTCCTCACTGGAATGCTCCACATCAATTGGGAAAGGCCTGGGCCAACAGTTTGAGATCAGTCCAGTGCTAAGAAGGTCGACAAAGGTCATTCACTGAGAGCGCGATTTTAACTTGATCCCAGAAGGTGATTCCAACCTACCCGGCAACTTGTTAAACCCTACAGACAAGGACAAGCCTCGGCTGAGTGTTCCACACGAGCTTGCATCAAACTAAAGCATTCTTTAACAAGTGATGAACGGGGGAGAGCGCGAACGCAGTCCCCCACTACCAGAAATTATGCAGTCGAGATTCCCACATTTGGGGAATTCGCAAAGGTCAGCATGACCTAGAGTGCAATGGCCGGGCCTCGCCTTGGGTGAACCACCTTCCTGATCATGGTGTCTCCCCTGCCAGGTAAGTATGAATTGTAGAGCTCATAGACTTGATGGCCTGGAAATAATCCCTTGTTCTTACTCATGGTGGGGAGTAATGAGCCACACAGGGTAAGGAACAAGGCAGAGTAAGGAGCCACACAGAGTAAGAACCCAGACCTAGTAAGGAGAGCAACACTATGAAAGGAACCAGACAGATTAAGGAACCATATAGGGTAAGGAACAAGGCAGAGTAAGGAGCCACACTATGAAAGGAACCAGACAGAGTAAGGAACCATATAGGGTAAGGAACAAGGCAGAGTAAGGAGCAACACTATGAAAGGAACCAGACAGAGTAAGGAACCATACAGGGTAAGGAGCCATACAGAGAAGGGAACCAGGAAGGGTAAGGAACGAAATACCCCCATCCTTCTCCTCACTTGAACACTCCACATCAATTGGGAAAGGCCTTGGCCAACCGCTTGAGGGGTTTGTACACTTAATTTCCATACAACTTTTAGGTTTTTGCACTGTTCCCAGAGATAATGCAATACCGGGTCAATGCGCAGAGAGGGTGGAGCAAGCCCCTGGCCCTTCTCCCATGTCCAAAAATCAATTTAATATATGGTCTCCATATAGGAGACGTATCAGATATTAAACTGATAAGAACAGATACTACACTTGATCTTAGCCAAAAGGCCGAGAAGCGATAGCAACCATGTGCATGACCTTTTAGAGGGGCTCGAAAGGTCAACGAGAGCCACTTACGGGGCCACAAAGGGTAAAGAACCAGAAAAGGTAGGGAGCCACATAGGGTAAGGAACCACACAGGGTAAGGAACCACACAGGGTAAGGAGCCACACAAAGAAAGGAACCTGACAAAGTAAGGAGCCACACAGAGTAAGTAACCAGACAGAGTAAGGAACAACACAGAGTAAGGAACCAGACAGAGTAAGGAGCAACACAGAGTAAGGAGCAACACAGGGTAAGGAACAACACAGAGTAAGGAGCCACACAGAGTAAGGAGCCACACAGAGTAAGGGACAAGACAGAGTAAGGAGCAACACAGAGTAAGGAGCCACACAGGGTAAGGAACAACACAGAGTAAGGAGCCAAACAGGGTAAGGAGCCATACAGAGAAAGGAACCAGGCAGGGTAAGGAACCAGATCTCCTTCTCCTCACTGGAATGCTCCACATCAATTGGGAAAGGCCTGGGCCAACAGTTTGAGATCAGTCCAGTGCTAAGAAGGTCGACAAAGGTCATTCACTGAGAGCGCGATTTTAACTTGATCCCAGAAGGTGATTCCAACCTACCCGGCAACTTGTTAAACCCTAAAGACAAGGACAAGCCTCGGCTGAGTGTTCCACACGAGCTTGCATCAAACTAAAGCATTCTTTAACAAGTGATGAACGGGGGAGAGCGCGAACGCAGTCCCCCACTACCAGAAATTATGCAGTCGAGATTCCCACATTTGGGGAATTCGCAAAGGTCAGCATGACCTAGAGTGCAATGGCCGGGCCTCGCCTTGGGTGAACCACCTTCCTGATCATGGTGTCTCCCCTGCCAGGTAAGTATGAATTGTAGAGCTCATAGACTTGATGGCCTGGAAATAATCCCTTGTTCTTACTCATGGTGGGGAGTAATGAGCCACACAGGGTAAGGAACAAGGCAGAGTAAGGAGCCACACAGAGTAAGAACCCAGACCTAGTAAGGAGAGCAACACTATGAAAGGAACCAGACAGATTAAGGAACCATATAGGGTAAGGAACAAGGCAGAGTAAGGAGCCACACTATGAAAGGAACCAGACAGAGTAAGGAACCATATAGGGTAAGGAACAAGGCAGAGTAAGGAGCAACACTATGAAAGGAACCAGACAGAGTAAGGAACCATACAGGGTAAGGAGCCATACAGAGAAGGGAACCAGGAAGGGTAAGGAACGAAATACCCCCATCCTTCTCCTCACTTGAACACTCCACATCAATTGGGAAAGGCCTTGGCCAACCGCTTGAGGGGTTTGTACACTTAATTTCCATACAACTTTTAGGTTTTTGCACTGTTCCCAGAGATAATGCAATACCGGGTCAATGCGCAGAGAGGGTGGAGCAAGCCCCTGGCCCTTCTCCCATGTCCAAAAATCAATTTAATATATGGTCTCCATATAGGAGACGTATCAGATATTAAACTGATAAGAACAGATACTACACTTGATCTTAGCCAAAAGGCCGAGAAGCGATGGCAACCATGTGCATGACCTTTTAGAGGGGCTCGAAAGGTCAACGAGAGCCACTTACGGGGCCACAAAGGGTAAAGAACCAGAAAAGGTAGGGAGCCACATAGGGTAAGGAACCACACAGGGTAAGGAACCACACAGGGTAAGGAGCCACACAAAGAAAGGAACCTGACAAAGTAAGGAGCCACACAGAGTAAGTAACCAGACAGAGTAAGGAACAACACAGAGTAAGGAACCAGACAGAGTAAGGAGCAACACAGAGTAAGGAGCAACACAGGGTAAGGAACAACACAGAGTAAGGAGCCACACAGAGTAAGGAGCCACACAGAGTAAGGGACAAGACAGAGTAAGGAGCAACACAGAGTAAGGAGCCACACAGGGTAAGGAACAACACAGAGTAAGGAGCCAAACAGGGTAAGGAGCCATACAGAGAAAGGAACCAGGCAGGGTAAGGAACCAGATCTCCTTCTCCTCACTGGAATGCTCCACATCAATTGGGAAAGGCCTGGGCCAACAGTTTGAGATCAGTCCAGTGCTAAGAAGGTCGACAAAGGTCATTCACTGAGAGCGCGATTTTAACTTGATCCCAGAAGGTGATTCCAACCTACCCGGCAACTTGTTAAACCCTACAGACAAGGACAAGCCTCGGCTGAGTGTTCCACACGAGCTTGCATCAAACTAAAGCATTCTTTAACAAGTGATGAACGGGGGAGAGCGCGAACGCAGTCCCCCACTACCAGAAATTATGCAGTCGAGATTCCCACATTTGGGGAATTCGCAAAGGTCAGCATGACCTAGAGTGCAATGGCCGGGCCTCGCCTTGGGTGAACCACCTTCCTGATCATGGTGTCTCCCCTGCCAGGTAAGTATGAATTGTAGAGCTCATAGACTTGATGGCCTGGAAATAATCCCTTGTTCTTACTCATGGTGGGGAGTAATGAGCCACACAGGGTAAGGAACAAGGCAGAGTAAGGAGCCACACAGAGTAAGAACCCAGACCTAGTAAGGAGAGCAACACTATGAAAGGAACCAGACAGATTAAGGAACCATATAGGGTAAGGAACAAGGCAGAGTAAGGAGCCACACTATGAAAGGAACCAGACAGAGTAAGGAACCATATAGGGTAAGGAACAAGGCAGAGTAAGGAGCAACACTATGAAAGGAACCAGACAGAGTAAGGAACCATACAGGGTAAGGAGCCATACAGAGAAGGGAACCAGGAAGGGTAAGGAACGAAATACCCCCATCCTTCTCCTCACTTGAACACTCCACATCAATTGGGAAAGGCCTTGGCCAACCGCTTGAGGGGTTTGTACACTTAATTTCCATACAACTTTTAGGTTTTTGCACTGTTCCCAGAGATAATGCAATACCGGGTCAATGCGCAGAGAGGGTGGAGCAAGCCCCTGGCCCTTCTCCCATGTCCAAAAATCAATTTAATATATGGTCTCCATATAGGAGACGTATCAGATATTAAACTGATAAGAACAGATACTACACTTGATCTTAGCCAAAAGGCCGAGAAGCGATGGCAACCATGTGCATGACCTTTTAGAGGGGCTCGAAAGGTCAACGAGAGCCACTTACGGGGCCACAAAGGGTAAAGAACCAGAAAAGGTAGGGAGCCACATAGGGTAAGGAACCACACAGGGTAAGGAACCACACAGGGTAAGGAGCCACACAAAGAAAGGAACCTGACAAAGTAAGGAGCCACACAGAGTAAGTAACCAGACAGAGTAAGGAACAACACAGAGTAAGGAACCAGACAGAGTAAGGAGCAACACAGAGTAAGGAGCAACACAGGGTAAGGAACAACACAGAGTAAGGAGCCACACAGAGTAAGGAGCCACACAGAGTAAGGGACAAGACAGAGTAAGGAGCAACACAGAGTAAGGAGCCACACAGGGTAAGGAACAACACAGAGTAAGGAGCCAAACAGGGTAAGGAGCCATACAGAGAAAGGAACCAGGCAGGGTAAGGAACCAGATCTCCTTCTCCTCACTGGAATGCTCCACATCAATTGGGAAAGGCCTGGGCCAACAGTTTGAGATCAGTCCAGTGCTAAGAAGGTCGACAAAGGTCATTCACTGAGAGCGCGATTTTAACTTGATCCCAGAAGGTGATTCCAACCTACCCGGCAACTTGTTAAACCCTACAGACAAGGACAAGCCTCGGCTGAGTGTTCCACACGAGCTTGCATCAAACTAAAGCATTCTTTAACAAGTGATGAACGGGGGAGAGCGCGAACGCAGTCCCCCACTACCAGAAATTATGCAGTCGAGATTCCCACATTTGGGGAATTCGCAAAGGTCAGCATGACCTAGAGTGCAATGGCCGGGCCTCGCCTTGGGTGAACCACCTTCCTGATCATGGTGTCTCCCCTGCCAGGTAAGTATGAATTGTAGAGCTCATAGACTTGATGGCCTGGAAATAATCCCTTGTTCTTACTCATGGTGGGGAGTAATGAGCCACACAGGGTAAGGAACAAGGCAGAGTAAGGAGCCACACAGAGTAAGAACCCAGACCTAGTAAGGAGAGCAACACTATGAAAGGAACCAGACAGATTAAGGAACCATATAGGGTAAGGAACAAGGCAGAGTAAGGAGCCACACTATGAAAGGAACCAGACAGAGTAAGGAACCATATAGGGTAAGGAACAAGGCAGAGTAAGGAGCAACACTATGAAAGGAACCAGACAGAGTAAGGAACCATACAGGGTAAGGAGCCATACAGAGAAGGGAACCAGGAAGGGTAAGGAACGAAATACCCCCATCCTTCTCCTCACTTGAACACTCCACATCAATTGGGAAAGGCCTGGGCCAACAGTTTGAGATCAGTCCAGTGCTAAGAAGGTCGACAAAGGTCATTCACTGAGAGCGCGATTTTAACTTGATCCCAGAAGGTGATTCCAACCTACCCGGCAACTTGTTAAACCCTACAGACAAGGACAAGCCTCGGCTGAGTGTTCCACACGAGCTTGCATCAAACTAAAGCATTCTTTAACAAGTGATGAACGGGGGAGAGCGCGAACGCAGTCCCCCACTACCAGAAATTATGCAGTCGAGATTCCCACATTTGGGGAATTCGCAAAGGTCAGCATGACCTAGAGTGCAATGGCCGGGCCTCGCCTTGGGTGAACCACCTTCCTGATCATGGTGTCTCCCCTGCCAGGTAAGTATGAATTGTAGAGCTCATAGACTTGATGGCCTGGAAATAATCCCTTGTTCTTACTCATGGTGGGGAGTAATGAGCCACACAGGGTAAGGAACAAGGCAGAGTAAGGAGCCACACAGAGTAAGAACCCAGACCTAGTAAGGAGAGCAACACTATGAAAGGAACCAGACAGATTAAGGAACCATATAGGGTAAGGAACAAGGCAGAGTAAGGAGCCACACTATGAAAGGAACCAGACAGAGTAAGGAACCATATAGGGTAAGGAACAAGGCAGAGTAAGGAGCAACACTATGAAAGGAACCAGACAGAGTAAGGAACCATACAGGGTAAGGAGCCATACAGAGAAGGGAACCAGGAAGGGTAAGGAACGAAATACCCCCATCCTTCTCCTCACTTGAACACTCCACATCAATTGGGAAAGGCCTTGGCCAACCGCTTGAGGGGTTTGTACACTTAATTTCCATACAACTTTTAGGTTTTTGCACTGTTCCCAGAGATAATGCAATACCGGGTCAATGCGCAGAGAGGGTGGAGCAAGCCCCTGGCCCTTCTCCCATGTCCAAAAATCAATTTAATATATGGTCTCCATATAGGAGACGTATCAGATATTAAACTGATAAGAACAGATACTACACTTGATCTTAGCCAAAAGGCCGAGAAGCGATGGCAACCATGTGCATGACCTTTTAGAGGGGCTCGAAAGGTCAACGAGAGCCACTTACGGGGCCACAAAGGGTAAAGAACCAGAAAAGGTAGGGAGCCACATAGGGTAAGGAACCACACAGGGTAAGGAACCACACAGGGTAAGGAGCCACACAAAGAAAGGAACCTGACAAAGTAAGGAGCCACACAGAGTAAGTAACCAGACAGAGTAAGGAACAACACAGAGTAAGGAACCAGACAGAGTAAGGAGCAACACAGAGTAAGGAGCAACACAGGGTAAGGAACAACACAGAGTAAGGAGCCACACAGAGTAAGGAGCCACACAGAGTAAGGGACAAGACAGAGTAAGGAGCAACACAGAGTAAGGAGCCACACAGGGTAAGGAACAACACAGAGTAAGGAGCCAAACAGGGTAAGGAGCCATACAGAGAAAGGAACCAGGCAGGGTAAGGAACCAGATCTCCTTCTCCTCACTGGAATGCTCCACATCAATTGGGAAAGGCCTGGGCCAACAGTTTGAGATCAGTCCAGTGCTAAGAAGGTCGACAAAGGTCATTCACTGAGAGCGTGATTTTAACTTGATCCCAGAAGGTGATTCCAACCTACCCGGCAACTTGTTAAACCCTACAGACAAGGACAAGCCTCGGCTGAGTGTTCCACACGAGCTTGCATCAAACTAAAGCATTCTTTAACAAGTGATGAACGGGGGAGAGCGCGAACGCAGTCCCCCACTACCAGAAATTATGCAGTCGAGATTCCCCCATTTGGGGAATTCGCAAAGGTCAGCATGACCTAGAGTGCAATGGCCGGGCCTCGCCTTGGGTGAACCACCTTCCTGATCATGGTGTCTCCCCTGCCAGGTAAGTATGAATTGTAGAGCTCATAGACTTGATGGCCTGGAAATAATCCCTTGTTCTTACTCATGGTGGGGAGTAATGAGCCACACAGGGTAAGGAACAAGGCAGAGTAAGGAGCCACACAGAGTAAGAACCCAGACCTAGTAAGGAGAGCAACACTATGAAAGGAACCAGACAGATTAAGGAACCATATAGGGTAAGGAACAAGGCAGAGTAAGGAGCAACACTATGAAAGGAACCAGACAGATTAAGGAACCATATAGGGTAAGGAACAAGGCAGAGTAAGGAGCCACACTATGAAAGGAACCAGACAGAGTAAGGAACCATATAGGGTAAGGAACAAGGCAGAGTAAGGAGCAACACTATGAAAGGAACCAGACAGAGTAAGGAACCATACAGGGTAAGGAGCCATACAGAGAAGGGAACCAGGAAGGGTAAGGAACGAAATACCCCCATCCTTCTCCTCACTTGAACACTCCACATCAATTGGGAAAGGCCTGGGCCAACAGTTTGAGATCAGTCCAGTGCTAAGAAGGTCGACAAAGGTCATTCACTGAGAGCGCGATTTTAACTTGATCCCAGAAGGTGATTCCAACCTACCCGGCAACTTGTTAAACCCTACAGACAAGGACAAGCCTCGGCTGAGTGTTCCACACGAGCTTGCATCAAACTAAAGCATTCTTTAACAAGTGATGAACGGGGGAGAGCGCGAACGCAGTCCCCCACTACCAGAAATTATGCAGTCGAGATTCCCACATTTGGGGAATTCGCAAAGGTCAGCATGACCTAGAGTGCAATGGCCGGGCCTCGCCTTGGGTGAACCACCTTCCTGATCATGGTGTCTCCCCTGCCAGGTAAGTATGAATTGTAGAGCTCATAGACTTGATGGCCTGGAAATAATCCCTTGTTCTTACTCATGGTGGGGAGTAATGAGCCACACAGGGTAAGGAACAAGGCAGAGTAAGGAGCCACACAGAGTAAGAACCCAGACCTAGTAAGGAGAGCAACACTATGAAAGGAACCAGACAGATTAAGGAACCATATAGGGTAAGGAACAAGGCAGAGTAAGGAGCCACACTATGAAAGGAACCAGACAGAGTAAGGAACCATATAGGGTAAGGAACAAGGCAGAGTAAGGAGCAACACTATGAAAGGAACCAGACAGAGTAAGGAACCATACAGGGTAAGGAGCCATACAGAGAAGGGAACCAGGAAGGGTAAGGAACGAAATACCCCCATCCTTCTCCTCACTTGAACACTCCACATCAATTGGGAAAGGCCTTGGCCAACCGCTTGAGGGGTTTGTACACTTAATTTCCATACAACTTTTAGGTTTTTGCACTGTTCCCAGAGATAATGCAATACCGGGTCAATGCGCAGAGAGGGTGGAGCAAGCCCCTGGCCCTTCTCCCATGTCCAAAAATCAATTTAATATATGGTCTCCATATAGGAGACGTATCAGATATTAAACTGATAAGAACAGATTTTTTGATTTTCAAGAATTTTTTATTGGCAGTTCAGTGTCTTTTCACATTTTTAAAGGGATTTAAAAATGAAAAACATACAGTTAAAAGGGATACTAAAACAAGGTATAAAAACAATTTCCTTTCTCTTCTCTCTTGGCTGTTGTGCAGGAGCGGGGCGAGTCCAAGATATGTTCCCCACCGCTTCCCCCTCCAACGGAAAACTGGTCCGTCCCCAGGTGAACAGAGCCTTCCTCCCCATTGCTCCTACCCACCAGCCACACCCGGAGAGCCATGGTCCGCCTCTGCCTTGAGCTTCACCGTGTGGCTCCGGTTCCTTCGTCCGGTGAAGCAGAGACGACGCTTCTTTGCGACTGTGTCCGGGGCCCGCCGCTTTCACTCATGGTGTTGATGGTTAGAGAGGCCCTGCGGAGCACAGCCACGGGGGGAGTCTGCCTCTGCTTCCTCACCAACAGGTTTCTGGAGGACCACAGGCTTTCTTTTATCGCGGCTAGGGTGAGCCAGTAACCTGCCAACACCTTTGCAGGGATCTTTCTCTGGCTCACCCCATACAGCACCATCTGGGCTGTCAGGTCTCCACCTGTTGGCAAGTTCGGGAATTTCAAGGAACCGGCCAGTGCCCACAGCTCGACAGCAGAACTGCACTCCCAGAAGACATGCCTCACTGACTCAGAGGCGCCACACCCTGGCCGTGGGCAGGTTGAATGCGCTGCCATTCCTCGGGAGTGCATGACGGACCTGACCGGGAGGATCTCGTGGGCCACCATCCAGGACAGATCCCGTAGTCCGTTGGTGAGGGCAGGGTGGTTCACATTCTTCCAAACTGTGCTGGGCTCACCTTGGGTAAGCCCACGCACTGGACTCACTGGTTCCCGCTCCTGCACAAGAGACACAAGAGAGTTCAATCTACTTAAAACATGTACATCTCCCTCAAGATTAAAACCCTTTAAAAATTTCTCGATAAAACCATAGGAGGGTGGCATGTTAAAAGACACTGGCACTCGGAGGTCCCACTTCACCAGTCCCAACCGTCGGAGATAGTACCCCATCCAGAAACGTGTCATAGCTACGGTTTTTGGATTTCTGGATGGGGCGGTTACTATTTTTAGGTGGAGGGATGTGTAATGTCCTCCGAGTACCAGTCTGAGGTCTGGAAACCCTTTCCCTCCCTTTTCTCTTTCCTTTTTCATGGTCGCTCTCTTTAACCTTTCGGTTTTTGAGCGCCATAAAAAATAAAAGAGCTTCCTTTCAACAGTTAAAAGCACCCTCCTAGGCGGGGTAAAAACTGAACATACCAATAAAAAAAGAGGTACTATAACTGTCTTTATGATTAAAATCTTCCCTTCAAAAGTCAGTCGTCTTAGTCCCCAGTATCCCAGTCTTTGACTAACTTTACCTAACACCTGGTTCCAATTTGTCGCCCCCTCCCCGTGTTTGTCAAATTTTACCCCAAGTATTTTTAGTTCAGTCTGGGTCACTGTCAGAGGTAGTCCGGTCTTTTCAACGTCAGTCCAAGGTCCATAGAAGTGGGCATGGGTCTTGTCTCTGTTGAGCTTGGACCCAGAGGCCAGTCCAAACCAGTCAGTCAGGTCTAAAGTTCTGTGGAGAGAGAGGAGGTCAGAACAGAGAATACTAAAATCGTCCATATATAAAAAACATTTTGCTTCCCTCCCTCCACTACCCGGAATTGGCACCCCCCTGATCCATTGGTCCCTTCTCAAGACCTGTGCCAGAGGTTCAATGCAAGCCACATACAAGAGGGCAGATAACGGACATCCCTGTCGGACACCGCAGCGGATATTTACTGCTTTTGTCAGATGCCCGTTAACAACAAATCTGCTTGTTATATCCCGGTATAGCAGGCCCACCCAATCCAAGTATTTCTGTGGAAAACCCATCTTTTGCAGTACCTTGAAGAGGTACTGGTGCGAGATCCGATCAAAGGCTTTTTCAAAATCTAAATTTAATACTAAAAGTCGGATGTTTCTGTCTCTCGCCAGACAGATGGTGTCTCGGATCAGTATGAGGTTGTCTGTGATCTTCCTCCCAGGGACGGCACAGGCTTGATCCGGGTGGATCAGCCCATCTAAAAAAGGAGACATACGTGATGCTAAAATCTTACTAAAAAGTTTACAATCAACATTTAAAAGTGTAATTGGTCTCCAGTTCCGGATGTCCGTCTTGTCTTTGTCTTTGTGTAAAAGTGTAACTATTCCTACTCTAAAACTGTCGGGAAGTGTCGTCATTGTCTCAAAGCCGTTAAAAACAGCAAGCAAGTCAGGGGTTAAAATGTCCCAGAAAGTCCAATAAAATTCCACAGGGAGTCCATCCTCTCCTGGGCTTTTGTGGTTTTTAAAAGTTTTTATACATTTTGTCATTTCCATTTCTGTAATTGTTTGTGTTAAGGTTTCACTGTCATTGATTGTTTTTGACAGCATTTTTAAAAGTTCATTTAAAACATTTTCTTCGACCTGCTTTCTGTTATATATATTTGTAAAAAAAGTTTCAATGACTTCTTTTAGTCCCTCATTTGTATTTTCAATATTTTCTCCATTTTTTAAATTAAAAATCCCTCCCCCTCTGTTTAGAATCTTCCTAAAAAAATAACGTGTACACTTTTCCCCTTCTTCTATTTCTCTTTCTTTACTCCTTATTATTGCCCCTTTACTTTTCTTTTCGCTTATTGCAGTCATTTCCTGTTTTACATTTAAAATCTCCTCGTTAAAATCGATACCATTTTGGTTTAATAAAAAGTATCTTTGTAGTCTTTTCTGCAGTCCCATCATGCGTCTGTCGTCCCTATCTTTTGTCTTTTTACCTGCCTTCATAAAGAAAGTCTGTGTCCTCCCTTTCACCATTTCCCACCACGGTGCTCGTGTCTTGTACATGTCTTGAAGGGTCTGCCAGTCTTTGTACTGCTCCCGGTATTCCCTAACTAACTCCCTATCTTCTAAAAGGGAGCAGTTAAGTTTCCACAGACCTCTTCCTACAGTCACACCTTGCGTGATTGAAAGTGTGCAGGAGAGAAGGACGTGATCAGAAAAGAAAACAGGTGTTAATGTTGCATCTGTCGGGGGGCAGTCTCTTGAAAAAAGGTAGTCAATGCGAGAGGCTCTGGTACCATCACTACTGAACCAAGTGAAGCCCTCCTCTCTTGGATGCAGTGTTTTAAAACAGTCGCATAGTTTAAAATCTTTTCGGATTTCCTGTAATAAAACCGACGTTTTGTCCATTTTAAAATCGCACCCTGCTCCTTTGCGGTCACTCCTACTTAAAATACAATTAAAATCCCCTCCAACAACTAATGGTCTCCTACCTAGCATGTGGGACTGCAGGTCTTCTAAAAGGTCATACCTGTCGTTTTTGTCATTAAAACCATATACATTTAAAATGTTAATGTTGGTTCCCATAAAAGTCAAGTTTGCTAAAATTGCCCGTCCGTCTTTCACCACTGTGCTACCCTTCAGTGAGATATTTTTGTTTTTAATTAGGATGGCCACCCCGTCATTTTTGTTTTGGTTCGAGCCGCTCCATATAGAGGGCTGTGGCCATAGCTTTTCCCACTCTCTGTAGTTTTTTAAAAAGGGTAGCCCACACTCCTGAAGTAAAAACACATCTGCTTTAAAATCCTTTAAGAACGTTAAAACAGTTTGGGCTCTAACTCTCGACTTCACACTTCTAACATTGATAGTCGAGAAGGTGATAGACATGAGTAAGGTTAAAAGCAACAGGTAAAACATTTTTAAAAGACTACAGAGAGGGGACTGTAAAAATCATTTGATATCTTGTGAAAGTAGCTCCCATCTACACTCATGGTTTTTGAGTGGAGCCTTCGAGCTGACTTTCCCCTTCGAGCTCTCGGTGTCGGGCTTGGCAGCATGGCTTTTCTTACCAGTTTTGCGAGCTTTTGGGGTTGACTGTAAGGCGACATCAAGGAAAGAGACCTCGTTGGGGGGGTTTGGAGGGAATTCTCTGGAGCCCTCACTGGAGTCGCTCTCTGTAAAAGCTCCAGGTCTTCCCCTCTTCTCCACCATCTCTGGGGGATCCAGAGATATATCGGACGCCGGTCTCTTGGAGAGCTGTGGATTTGGGAGGGGGACATACAGTGTTTGATCTTCCTCCTCCAGTTTGCCATCAGACTCCCCCACTTCCTCCATTTTGTCCTCCACATTATCTGTGGACTCTGTGGAGGCGGAGACTGAGGTGGAGGAGGAAGATGTCCCCTCCCCTTCTCCCTCCCCCTGTGGGCCCTCTCCACCACTAGGAGGATTTGGAGGGAGATTTGAAAGTTTCCCGCCAATTTTTTGATTTGGCGGGAAACTTTCCCTCTCTTTCTCTCCATTTTCCTTTTCCGCCATTCTTGTCACTTTCAACTTGTTGGCAAAAGATCGTGGACAGTCTCTGAAGAGATGGTTCAAGTCACCACAAAGATTGCACTTTCTGCCATTGGAACACTGTTCATAAGTATGTCCAATTTCTCTGCACTTGCCACAGAATACTTTTTCACAAGCCTCTACCAGGTGTCCATGCTCCCCACATCTCCGGCAGAGCTTGGGCTGACCCTGGTAGTGGATGTAGCCCCTGTTTTCTCCCAGGACCATCATTGGTGGGAGATGTTTTAGGCCCTGGAAGCCCTGAGGGTCCGGCCATTGCTGGATAGGGACCCTCCATGAGCAGTTCCAGATGCCATCCTCATCTCTCACCTTGGTAGCCTGGCCTTTGACAGTACAATATCTCCCCAGCCATATGCATACATCCTCTGCATTTACAGTTTCATTGAACATTCGGACAATCACCGTTTTCAAGGAGTTGTCCGTCAGTTTCTCCACTGCAAATGCAGAAAACTGGGGTTTGGCATTCTCAAAACGAATCCAAAAATCTTTAAGCTGAACAGCAGACCTAAAACTGACATCGAATCCTTTGTTAAAGGGTAACGAAAGGATACAGTTCAAGTCATTTGGAGTAAACTCCAAAATTTGCTGAATCAGCTTTCTAGAAAAATCTAGTCTTGACATGTTTAAAAGTTTACCATTAACTTCATTAAAATTAAAACGCACAGTGTGGTGCCTCCGCATGCCAGCATGGGAGGCTGACATGGTGGAGACACCACAAAACTATGATAAAAATGAACAATAAAATCTATAAAAAATCACTAAAAAGGTAAAACTTAAGAGGTACTTACCTGTTACCAGGAACCAGTATACTGGTCCAAGGTAGTAAAGTGCGTGTGCCGTGTATCCCCTGTGAAAAATGGAAACAGTTACAAGAAATGCTCTGTTTTTTCACTGGAGAGATGAAATATCCTCCAGAGTAGTGAACACTCAAGCCACTGATCAGCAAGAGTGTGATCTACCCAACGGAGGTGATCGCAGTCTTAACCAAAGGCCGAGAAGCCTTTGGTGTAGTATCTGATAAGAACAGATACTACACTTGATCTTAGCCAAAAGGCCGAGAAGCGATGGCAACCATGTGCATGACCTTTTAGAGGGGCTCGAAAGGTCAACGAGAGCCACTTACGGGGGTAAAGAACCAGAAAAGGTAGGGAGCCACATAGGGTAAGGAACCACACAGGGTAAGGAACCACACAGGGTAAGGAGCCACACAAAGAAAGGAACCTGACAAAGTAAGGAGCCACACAGAGTAAGTAACCAGACAGAGTAAGGAACAACACAGAGTAAGGAACCAGACAGAGTAAGGAGCAACACAGAGTAAGGAGCAACACAGGGTAAGGAACAACACAGAGTAAGGAGCCACACAGAGTAAGGAGCCACACAGAGTAAGGGACAAGACAGAGTAAGGAGCAACACAGAGTAAGGAGCCACACAGGGTAAGGAACAACACAGAGTAAGGAGCCAAACAGGGTAAGGAGCCATACAGAGAAAGGAACCAGGCAGGGTAAGGAACCAGATCTCCTTCTCCTCACTGGAATGCTCCACATCAATTGGGAAAGGCCTGGGCCAACAGTTTGAGATCAGTCCAGTGCTAAGAAGGTCGACAAAGGTCATTCACTGAGAGCGCGATTTTAACTTGATCCCAGAAGGTGATTCCAACCTACCCGGCAACTTGTTAAACCCTACAGACAAGGACAAGCCTCGGCTGAGTGTTCCACACGAGCTTGCATCAAACTAAAGCATTCTTTAACAAGTGATGAACGGGGGAGAGCGCGAACGCAGTCCCCCACTACCAGAAATTATGCAGTCGAGATTCCCCCATTTGGGGAATTCGCAAAGGTCAGCATGACCTAGAGTGCAATGGCCGGGCCTCGCCTTGGGTGAACCACCTTCCTGATCATGGTGTCTCCCCTGCCAGGTAAGTATGAATTGTAGAGCTCATAGACTTGATGGCCTGGAAATAATCCCTTGTTCTTACTCATGGTGGGGAGTAATGAGCCACACAGGGTAAGGAACAAGGCAGAGTAAGGAGCCACACAGAGTAAGAACCCAGACCTAGTAAGGAGAGCAACACTATGAAAGGAACCAGACAGATTAAGGAACCATATAGGGTAAGGAACAAGGCAGAGTAAGGAGCCACACTATGAAAGGAACCAGACAGAGTAAGGAACCATATAGGGTAAGGAACAAGGCAGAGTAAGGAGCAACACTATGAAAGGAACCAGACAGAGTAAGGAACCATACAGGGTAAGGAGCCATACAGAGAAGGGAACCAGGAAGGGTAAGGAACGAAATACCCCCATCCTTCTCCTCACTTGAACACTCCACATCAATTGGGAAAGGCCTGGGCCAACAGTTTGAGATCAGTCCAGTGCTAAGAAGGTCGACAAAGGTCATTCACTGAGAGCGCGATTTTAACTTGATCCCAGAAGGTGATTCCAACCTACCCGGCAACTTGTTAAACCCTACAGACAAGGACAAGCCTCGGCTGAGTGTTCCACACGAGCTTGCATCAAACTAAAGCATTCTTTAACAAGTGATGAACGGGGGAGAGCGCGAACGCAGTCCCCCACTACCAGAAATTATGCAGTCGAGATTCCCACATTTGGGGAATTCGCAAAGGTCAGCATGACCTAGAGTGCAATGGCCGGGCCTCGCCTTGGGTGAACCACCTTCCTGATCATGGTGTCTCCCCTGCCAGGTAAGTATGAATTGTAGAGCTCATAGACTTGATGGCCTGGAAATAATCCCTTGTTCTTACTCATGGTGGGGAATAATGAGCCACACAGGGTAAGGAACAAGGCAGAGTAAGGAGCCACACAGAGTAAGAACCCAGACCTAGTAAGGAGAGCAACACTATGAAAGGAACCAGACAGATTAAGGAACCATATAGGGTAAGGAACAAGGCAGAGTAAGGAGCCACACTATGAAAGGAACCAGACAGAGTAAGGAACCATATAGGGTAAGGAACAAGGCAGAGTAAGGAGCAACACTATGAAAGGAACCAGACAGAGTAAGGAACCATACAGGGTAAGGAGCCATACAGAGAAGGGAACCAGGAAGGGTAAGGAACGAAATACCCCCATCCTTCTCCTCACTTGAACACTCCACATCAATTGGGAAAGGCCTGGGCCAACAGTTTGAGATCAGTCCAGTGCTAAGAAGGTCGACAAAGGTCATTCACTGAGAGCGCGATTTTAACTTGATCCCAGAAGGTGATTCCAACCTACCCGGCAACTTGTTAAACCCTACAGACAAGGACAAGCCTCGGCTGAGTGTTCCACACGAGCTTGCATCAAACTAAAGCATTCTTTAACAAGTGATGAACGGGGGAGAGCGCGAACGCAGTCCCCCACTACCAGAAATTATGCAGTCGAGATTCCCACATTTGGGGAATTCGCAAAGGTCAGCATGACCTAGAGTGCAATGGCCGGGCCTCGCCTTGGGTGAACCACCTTCCTGATCATGGTGTCTCCCCTGCCAGGTAAGTATGAATTGTAGAGCTCATAGACTTGATGGCCTGGAAATAATCCCTTGTTCTTACTCATGGTGGGGAGTAATGAGCCACACAGGGTAAGGAACAAGGCAGAGTAAGGAGCCACACAGAGTAAGAACCCAGACCTAGTAAGGAGAGCAACACTATGAAAGGAACCAGACAGATTAAGGAACCATATAGGGTAAGGAACAAGGCAGAGTAAGGAGCCACACTATGAAAGGAACCAGACAGAGTAAGGAACCATATAGGGTAAGGAACAAGGCAGAGTAAGGAGCAACACTATGAAAGGAACCAGACAGAGTAAGGAACCATACAGGGTAAGGAGCCATACAGAGAAGGGAACCAGGAAGGGTAAGGAACGAAATACCCCCATCCTTCTCCTCACTTGAACACTCCACATCAATTGGGAAAGGCCTTGGCCAACCGCTTGAGGGGTTTGTACACTTAATTTCCATACAACTTTTAGGTTTTTGCACTGTTCCCAGAGATAATGCAATACCGGGTCAATGCGCAGAGAGGGTGGAGCAAGCCCCTGGCCCTTCTCCCATGTCCAAAAATCAATTTAATATATGGTCTCCATATAGGAGACGTATCAGATATTAAACTGATAAGAACAGATACTACACTTGATCTTAGCCAAAAGGCCGAGAAGCGATGGCAACCATGTGCATGACCTTTTAGAGGGGCTCGAAAGGTCAACGAGAGCCACTTACGGGGCCACAAAGGGTAAAGAACCAGAAAAGGTAGGGAGCCACATAGGGTAAGGAACCACACAGGGTAAGGAACCACACAGGGTAAGGAGCCACACAAAGAAAGGAACCTGACAAAGTAAGGAGCCACACAGAGTAAGTAACCAGACAGAGTAAGGAACAACACAGAGTAAGGAACCAGACAGAGTAAGGAGCAACACAGAGTAAGGAGCAACACAGGGTAAGGAACAACACAGAGTAAGGAGCCACACAGAGTAAGGAGCCACACAGAGTAAGGGACAAGACAGAGTAAGGAGCAACACAGAGTAAGGAGCCACACAGGGTAAGGAACAACACAGAGTAAGGAGCCAAACAGGGTAAGGAGCCATACAGAGAAAGGAACCAGGCAGGGTAAGGAACCAGATCTCCTTCTCCTCACTGGAATGCTCCACATCAATTGGGAAAGGCCTGGGCCAACAGTTTGAGATCAGTCCAGTGCTAAGAAGGTCGACAAAGGTCATTCACTGAGAGCGCGATTTTAACTTGATCCCAGAAGGTGATTCCAACCTACCCGGCAACTTGTTAAACCCTACAGACAAGGACAAGCCTCGGCTGAGTGTTCCACACGAGCTTGCATCAAACTAAAGCATTCTTTAACAAGTGATGAACGGGGGAGAGCGCGAACGCAGTCCCCCACTACCAGAAATTATGCAGTCGAGATTCCCCCATTTGGGGAATTCGCAAAGGTCAGCATGACCTAGAGTGCAATGGCCGGGCCTCGCCTTGGGTGAACCACCTTCCTGATCATGGTGTCTCCCCTGCCAGGTAAGTATGAATTGTAGAGCTCATAGACTTGATGGCCTGGAAATAATCCCTTGTTCTTACTCATGGTGGGGAGTAATGAGCCACACAGGGTAAGGAACAAGGCAGAGTAAGGAGCCACACAGAGTAAGAACCCAGACCTAGTAAGGAGAGCAACACTATGAAAGGAACCAGACAGATTAAGGAACCATATAGGGTAAGGAACAAGGCAGAGTAAGGAGCCACACTATGAAAGGAACCAGACAGAGTAAGGAACCATATAGGGTAAGGAACAAGGCAGAGTAAGGAGCAACACTATGAAAGGAACCAGACAGAGTAAGGAACCATACAGGGTAAGGAGCCATACAGAGAAGGGAACCAGGAAGGGTAAGGAACGAAATACCCCCATCCTTCTCCTCACTTGAACACTCCACATCAATTGGGAAAGGCCTGGGCCAACAGTTTGAGATCAGTCCAGTGCTAAGAAGGTCGACAAAGGTCATTCACTGAGAGCGCGATTTTAACTTGATCCCAGAAGGTGATTCCAACCTACCCGGCAACTTGTTAAACCCTACAGACAAGGACAAGCCTCGGCTGAGTGTTCCACACGAGCTTGCATCAAACTAAAGCATTCTTTAACAAGTGATGAACGGGGGAGAGCGCCAACGCAGTCCCCCACTACCAGAAATTATGCAGTCGAGATTCCCACATTTGGGGAATTCGCAAAGGTCAGCATGACCTAGAGTGCAATGGCCGGGCCTCGCCTTGGGTGAACCACCTTCCTGATCATGGTGTCTCCCCTGCCAGGTAAGTATGAATTGTAGAGCTCATAGACTTGATGGCCTGGAAATAATCCCTTGTTCTTACTCATGGTGGGGAGTAATGAGCCACACAGGGTAAGGAACAAGGCAGAGTAAGGAGCCACACAGAGTAAGAACCCAGACCTAGTAAGGAGAGCAACACTATGAAAGGAACCAGACAGATTAAGGAACCATATAGGGTAAGGAACAAGGCAGAGTAAGGAGCCACACTATGAAAGGAACCAGACAGAGTAAGGAACCATATAGGGTAAGGAACAAGGCAGAGTAAGGAGCAACACTATGAAAGGAACCAGACAGAGTAAGGAACCATACAGGGTAAGGAGCCATACAGAGAAGGGAACCAGGAAGGGTAAGGAACGAAATACCCCCATCCTTCTCCTCACTTGAACACTCCACATCAATTGGGAAAGGCCTTGGCCAACCGCTTGAGGGGTTTGTACACTTAATTTCCATACAACTTTTAGGTTTTTGCACTGTTCCCAGAGATAATGCAATACCGGGTCAATGCGCAGAGAGGGTGGAGCAAGCCCCTGGCCCTTCTCCCATGTCCAAAAATCAATTTAATATATGGTCTCCATATAGGAGACGTATCAGATATTAAACTGATAAGAACAGATACTACACTTGATCTTAGCCAAAAGGCCGAGAAGCGATGGCAACCATGTGCATGACCTTTTAGAGGGGCTCGAAAGGTCAACGAGAGCCACTTACGGGGCCACAAAGGGTAAAGAACCAGAAAAGGTAGGGAGCCACATAGGGTAAGGAACCACACAGGGTAAGGAACCACACAGGGTAAGGAGCCACACAAAGAAAGGAACCTGACAAAGTAAGGAGCCACACAGAGTAAGTAACCAGACAGAGTAAGGAACAACACAGAGTAAGGAACCAGACAGAGTAAGGAGCAACACAGAGTAAGGAGCAACACAGGGTAAGGAACAACACAGAGTAAGGAGCCACACAGAGTAAGGAGCCACACAGAGTAAGGGACAAGACAGAGTAAGGAGCAACACAGAGTAAGGAGCCACACAGGGTAAGGAACAACACAGAGTAAGGAGCCAAACAGGGTAAGGAGCCATACAGAGAAAGGAACCAGGCAGGGTAAGGAACCAGATCTCCTTCTCCTCACTGGAATGCTCCACATCAATTGGGAAAGGCCTGGGCCAACAGTTTGAGATCAGTCCAGTGCTAAGAAGGTCGACAAAGGTCATTCACTGAGAGCGTGACTTTAACTTGATCCCAGAAGGTGATTCCAACCTACCCGGCAACTTGTTAAACCCTACAGACAAGGACAAGCCTCGGCTGAGTGTTCCACACGAGCTTGCATCAAACTAAAGCATTCTTTAACAAGTGATGAACGGGGGAGAGCGCGAACGCAGTCCCCCACTACCAGAAATTATGCAGTCGAGATTCCCCCATTTGGGGAATTCGCAAAGGTCAGCATGACCTAGAGTGCAATGGCCGGGCCTCGCCTTGGGTGAACCACCTTCCTGATCATGGTGTCTCCCCTGCCAGGTAAGTATGAATTGTAGAGCTCATAGACTTGATGGCCTGGAAATAATCCCTTGTTCTTACTCATGGTGGGGAGTAATGAGCCACACAGGGTAAGGAACAAGGCAGAGTAAGGAGCCACACAGAGTAAGAACCCAGACCTAGTAAGGAGAGCAACACTATGAAAGGAACCAGACAGATTAAGGAACCATATAGGGTAAGGAACAAGGCAGAGTAAGGAGCAACACTATGAAAGGAACCAGACAGATTAAGGAACCATATAGGGTAAGGAACAAGGCAGAGTAAGGAGCCACACTATGAAAGGAACCAGACAGAGTAAGGAACCATATAGGGTAAGGAACAAGGCAGAGTAAGGAGCAACACTATGAAAGGAACCAGACAGAGTAAGGAACCATACAGGGTAAGGAGCCATACAGAGAAGGGAACCAGGAAGGGTAAGGAACGAAATACCCCCATCCTTCTCCTCACTTGAACACTCCACATCAATTGGGAAAGGCCTGGGCCAACAGTTTGAGATCAGTCCAGTGCTAAGAAGGTCGACAAAGGTCATTCACTGAGAGCGCGATTTTAACTTGATCCCAGAAGGTGATTCCAACCTACCCGGCAACTTGTTAAACCCTACAGACAAGGACAAGCCTCGGCTGAGTGTTCCACACGAGCTTGCATCAAACTAAAGCATTCTTTAACAAGTGATGAACGGGGGAGAGCGCGAACGCAGTCCCCCACTACCAGAAATTATGCAGTCGAGATTCCCACATTTGGGGAATTCGCAAAGGTCAGCATGACCTAGAGTGCAATGGCCGGGCCTCGCCTTGGGTGAACCACCTTCCTGATCATGGTGTCTCCCCTGCCAGGTAAGTATGAATTGTAGAGCTCATAGACTTGATGGCCTGGAAATAATCCCTTGTTCTTACTCATGGTGGGGAGTAATGAGCCACACAGGGTAAGGAACAAGGCAGAGTAAGGAGCCACACAGAGTAAGAACCCAGACCTAGTAAGGAGAGCAACACTATGAAAGGAACCAGACAGATTAAGGAACCATATAGGGTAAGGAACAAGGCAGAGTAAGGAGCCACACTATGAAAGGAACCAGACAGAGTAAGGAACCATATAGGGTAAGGAACAAGGCAGAGTAAGGAGCAACACTATGAAAGGAACCAGACAGAGTAAGGAACCATACAGGGTAAGGAGCCATACAGAGAAGGGAACCAGGAAGGGTAAGGAACGAAATACCCCCATCCTTCTCCTCACTTGAACACTCCACATCAATTGGGAAAGGCCTTGGCCAACCGCTTGAGGGGTTTGTACACTTAATTTCCATACAACTTTTAGGTTTTTGCACTGTTCCCAGAGATAATGCAATACCGGGTCAATGCGCAGAGAGGGTGGAGCAAGCCCCTGGCCCTTCTCCCATGTCCAAAAATCAATTTAATATATGGTCTCCATATAGGAGACGTATCAGATATTAAACTGATAAGAACAGATACTACACTTGATCTTAGCCAAAAGGCCGAGAAGCGATGGCAACCATGTGCATGACCTTTTAGAGGGGCTCGAAAGGTCAACGAGAGCCACTTACGGGGCCACAAAGGGTAAAGAACCAGAAAAGGTAGGGAGCCACATAGGGTAAGGAACCACACAGGGTAAGGAACCACACAGGGTAAGGAGCCACACAAAGAAAGGAACCTGACAAAGTAAGGAGCCACACAGAGTAAGTAACCAGACAGAGTAAGGAACAACACAGAGTAAGGAACCAGACAGAGTAAGGAGCAACACAGAGTAAGGAGCAACACAGGGTAAGGAACAACACAGAGTAAGGAGCCACACAGAGTAAGGAGCCACACAGAGTAAGGGACAAGACAGAGTAAGGAGCAACACAGAGTAAGGAGCCACACAGGGTAAGGAACAACACAGAGTAAGGAGCCAAACAGGGTAAGGAGCCATACAGAGAAAGGAACCAGGCAGGGTAAGGAACCAGATCTCCTTCTCCTCACTGGAATGCTCCACATCAATTGGGAAAGGCCTGGGCCAACAGTTTGAGATCAGTCCAGTGCTAAGAAGGTCGACAAAGGTCATTCACTGAGAGCGCGATTTTAACTTGATCCCAGAAGGTGATTCCAACCTACCCGGCAACTTGTTAAACCCTACAGACAAGGACAAGCCTCGGCTGAGTGTTCCACACGAGCTTGCATCAAACTAAAGCATTCTTTAACAAGTGATGAACGGGGGAGAGCGCGAACGCAGTCCCCCACTACCAGAAATTATGCAGTCGAGATTCCCCCATTTGGGGAATTCGCAAAGGTCAGCATGACCTAGAGTGCAATGGCCGGGCCTCGCCTTGGGTGAACCACCTTCCTGATCATGGTGTCTCCCCTGCCAGGTAAGTATGAATTGTAGAGCTCATAGACTTGATGGCCTGGAAATAATCCCTTGTTCTTACTCATGGTGGGGAGTAATGAGCCACACAGGGTAAGGAACAAGGCAGAGTAAGGAGCCACACAGAGTAAGAACCCAGACCTAGTAAGGAGAGCAACACTATGAAAGGAACCAGACAGATTAAGGAACCATATAGGGTAAGGAACAAGGCAGAGTAAGGAGCCACACTATGAAAGGAACCAGACAGAGTAAGGAACCATATAGGGTAAGGAACAAGGCAGAGTAAGGAGCAACACTATGAAAGGAACCAGACAGAGTAAGGAACCATACAGGGTAAGGAGCCATACAGAGAAGGGAACCAGGAAGGGTAAGGAACGAAATACCCCCATCCTTCTCCTCACTTGAACACTCCACATCAATTGGGAAAGGCCTGGGCCAACAGTTTGAGATCAGTCCAGTGCTAAGAAGGTCGACAAAGGTCATTCACTGAGAGCGCGATTTTAACTTGATCCCAGAAGGTGATTCCAACCTACCCGGCAACTTGTTAAACCCTACAGACAAGGACAAGCCTCGGCTGAGTGTTCCACACGAGCTTGCATCAAACTAAAGCATTCTTTAACAAGTGATGAACGGGGGAGAGCGCGAACGCAGTCCCCCACTACCAGAAATTATGCAGTCGAGATTCCCACATTTGGGGAATTCGCAAAGGTCAGCATGACCTAGAGTGCAATGGCCGGGCCTCGCCTTGGGTGAACCACCTTCCTGATCATGGTGTCTCCCCTGCCAGGTAAGTATGAATTGTAGAGCTCATAGACTTGATGGCCTGGAAATAATCCCTTGTTCTTACTCATGGTGGGGAGTAATGAGCCACACAGGGTAAGGAACAAGGCAGAGTAAGGAGCCACACAGAGTAAGAACCCAGACCTAGTAAGGAGAGCAACACTATGAAAGGAACCAGACAGATTAAGGAACCATATAGGGTAAGGAACAAGGCAGAGTAAGGAGCCACACTATGAAAGGAACCAGACAGAGTAAGGAACCATATAGGGTAAGGAACAAGGCAGAGTAAGGAGCAACACTATGAAAGGAACCAGACAGAGTAAGGAACCATACAGGGTAAGGAGCCATACAGAGAAGGGAACCAGGAAGGGTAAGGAACGAAATACCCCCATCCTTCTCCTCACTTGAACACTCCACATCAATTGGGAAAGGCCTTGGCCAACCGCTTGAGGGGTTTGTACACTTAATTTCCATACAACTTTTAGGTTTTTGCACTGTTCCCAGAGATAATGCAATACCGGGTCAATGCGCAGAGAGGGTGGAGCAAGCCCCTGGCCCTTCTCCCATGTCCAAAAATCAATTTAATATATGGTCTCCATATAGGAGACGTATCAGATATTAAACTGATAAGAACAGATACTACACTTGATCTTAGCCAAAAGGCCGAGAAGCGATGGCAACCATGTGCATGACCTTTTAGAGGGGCTCGAAAGGTCAACGAGAGCCACTTACGGGGCCACAAAGGGTAAAGAACCAGAAAAGGTAGGGAGCCACATAGGGTAAGGAACCACACAGGGTAAGGAACCACACAGGGTAAGGAGCCACACAAAGAAAGGAACCTGACAAAGTAAGGAGCCACACAGAGTAAGTAACCAGACAGAGTAAGGAACAACACAGAGTAAGGAACCAGACAGAGTAAGGAGCAACACAGAGTAAGGAGCAACACAGGGTAAGGAACAACACAGAGTAAGGAGCCACACAGAGTAAGGAGCCACACAGAGTAAGGGACAAGACAGAGTAAGGAGCAACACAGAGTAAGGAGCCACACAGGGTAAGGAACAACACAGAGTAAGGAGCCAAACAGGGTAAGGAGCCATACAGAGAAAGGAACCAGGCAGGGTAAGGAACCAGATCTCCTTCTCCTCACTGGAATGCTCCACATCAATTGGGAAAGGCCTGGGCCAACAGTTTGAGATCAGTCCAGTGCTAAGAAGGTCGACAAAGGTCATTCACTGAGAGCGCGATTTTAACTTGATCCCAGAAGGTGATTCCAACCTACCCGGCAACTTGTTAAACCCTACAGACAAGGACAAGCCTCGGCTGAGTGTTCCACACGAGCTTGCATCAAACTAAAGCATTCTTTAACAAGTGATGAACGGGGGAGAGCGCGAACGCAGTCCCCCACTACCAGAAATTATGCAGTCGAGATTCCCACATTTGGGGAATTCGCAAAGGTCAGCATGACCTAGAGTGCAATGGCCGGGCCTCGCCTTGGGTGAACCACCTTCCTGATCATGGTGTCTCCCCTGCCAGGTAAGTATGAATTGTAGAGCTCATATACTTGATGGCCTGGAAATAATCCCTTGTTCTTACTCATGGTGGGGAGTAATGAGCCACACAGGGTAAGGAACAAGGCAGAGTAAGGAGCCACACAGAGTAAGAACCCAGACCTAGTAAGGAGAGCAACACTATGAAAGGAACCAGACAGATTAAGGAACCATATAGGGTAAGGAACAAGGCAGAGTAAGGAGCCACACTATGAAAGGAACCAGACAGAGTAAGGAACCATATAGGGTAAGGAACAAGGCAGAGTAAGGAGCAACACTATGAAAGGAACCAGACAGAGTAAGGAACCATACAGGGTAAGGAGCCATACAGAGAAGGGAACCAGGAAGGGTAAGGAACGAAATACCCCCATCCTTCTCCTCACTTGAACACTCCACATCAATTGGGAAAGGCCTTGGCCAACCGCTTGAGGGGTTTGTACACTTAATTTCCATACAACTTTTAGGTTTTTGCACTGTTCCCAGAGATAATGCAATACCGGGTCAATGCGCAGAGAGGGTGGAGCAAGCCCCTGGCCCTTCTCCCATGTCCAAAAATCAATTTAATATATGGTCTCCATATAGGAGACGTATCAGATATTAAACTGATAAGAACAGATACTACACTTGATCTTAGCCAAAAGGCCGAGAAGCGATGGCAACCATGTGCATGACCTTTTAGAGGGGCTCGAAAGGTCAACGAGAGCCACTTACGGGGCCACAAAGGGTAAAGAACCAGAAAAGGTAGGGAGCCACATAGGGTAAGGAACCACACAGGGTAAGGAACCACACAGGGTAAGGAGCCACACAAAGAAAGGAACCTGACAAAGTAAGGAGCCACACAGAGTAAGTAACCAGACAGAGTAAGGAACAACACAGAGTAAGGAACCAGACAGAGTAAGGAGCAACACAGAGTAAGGAGCAACACAGGGTAAGGAACAACACAGAGTAAGGAGCCACACAGAGTAAGGAGCCACACAGAGTAAGGGACAAGACAGAGTAAGGAGCAACACAGAGTAAGGAGCCACACAGGGTAAGGAACAACACAGAGTAAGGAGCCAAACAGGGTAAGGAGCCATACAGAGAAAGGAACCAGGCAGGGTAAGGAACCAGATCTCCTTCTCCTCACTGGAATGCTCCACATCAATTGGGAAAGGCCTGGGCCAACAGTTTGAGATCAGTCCAGTGCTAAGAAGGTCGACAAAGGTCATTCACTGAGAGCGCGATTTTAACTTGATCCCAGAAGGTGATTCCAACCTACCCGGCAACTTGTTAAACCCTACAGACAAGGACAAGCCTCGGCTGAGTGTTCCACACGAGCTTGCATCAAACTAAAGCATTCTTTAACAAGTGATGAACGGGGGAGAGCGCGAACGCAGTCCCCCACTACCAGAAATTATGCAGTCGAGATTCCCCCATTTGGGGAATTCGCAAAGGTCAGCATGACCTAGAGTGCAATGGCCGGGCCTCGCCTTGGGTGAACCACCTTCCTGATCATGGTGTCTCCCCTGCCAGGTAAGTATGAATTGTAGAGCTCATAGACTTGATGGCCTGGAAATAATCCCTTGTTCTTACTCATGGTGGGGAGTAATGAGCCACACAGGGTAAGGAACAAGGCAGAGTAAGGAGCCACACAGAGTAAGAACCCAGACCTAGTAAGGAGAGCAACACTATGAAAGGAACCAGACAGATTAAGGAACCATATAGGGTAAGGAACAAGGCAGAGTAAGGAGCCACACTATGAAAGGAACCAGACAGAGTAAGGAACCATATAGGGTAAGGAACAAGGCAGAGTAAGGAGCAACACTATGAAAGGAACCAGACAGAGTAAGGAACCATACAGGGTAAGGAGCCATACAGAGAAGGGAACCAGGAAGGGTAAGGAACGAAATACCCCCATCCTTCTCCTCACTTGAACACTCCACATCAATTGGGAAAGGCCTGGGCCAACAGTTTGAGATCAGTCCAGTGCTAAGAAGGTCGACAAAGGTCATTCACTGAGAGCGCGATTTTAACTTGATCCCAGAAGGTGATTCCAACCTACCCGGCAACTTGTTAAACCCTACAGACAAGGACAAGCCTCGGCTGAGTGTTCCACACGAGCTTGCATCAAACTAAAGCATTCTTTAACAAGTGATGAACGGGGGAGAGCGCGAACGCAGTCCCCCACTACCAGAAATTATGCAGTCGAGATTCCCACATTTGGGGAATTCGCAAAGGTCAGCATGACCTAGAGTGCAATGGCCGGGCCTCGCCTTGGGTGAACCACCTTCCTGATCATGGTGTCTCCCCTGCCAGGTAAGTATGAATTGTAGAGCTCATAGACTTGATGGCCTGGAAATAATCCCTTGTTCTTACTCATGGTGGGGAGTAATGAGCCACACAGGGTAAGGAACAAGGCAGAGTAAGGAGCCACACAGAGTAAGAACCCAGACCTAGTAAGGAGAGCAACACTATGAAAGGAACCAGACAGA
Source organism: Callionymus lyra (assembly GCF_982586985.1). Lineage (NCBI taxonomy): Eukaryota > Metazoa > Chordata > Actinopteri > Syngnathiformes > Callionymidae > Callionymus > Callionymus lyra. The sequence goes on along the minus strand of NC_141825.1, from coordinate 3,483,038 downwards.
TTAAGGAACCATATAGGGTAAGGAACAAGGCAGAGTAAGGAGCCACACTATGAAAGGAACCAGACAGAGTAAGGAACCATATAGGGTAAGGAACAAGGCAGAGTAAGGAGCAACACTATGAAAGGAACCAGACAGAGTAAGGAACCATACAGGGTAAGGAGCCATACAGAGAAGGGAACCAGGAAGGGTAAGGAACGAAATACCCCCATCCTTCTCCTCACTTGAACACTCCACATCAATTGGGAAAGGCCTTGGCCAACCGCTTGAGGGGTTTGTACACTTAATTTCCATACAACTTTTAGGTTTTTGCACTGTTCCCAGAGATAATGCAATACCGGGTCAATGCGCAGAGAGGGTGGAGCAAGCCCCTGGCCCTTCTCCCATGTCCAAAAATCAATTTAATATATGGTCTCCATATAGGAGACGTATCAGATATTAAACTGATAAGAACAGATACTACACTTGATCTTAGCCAAAAGGCCGGGAAGCGATGGCAACCATGTGCATGACCTTTTAGAGGGGCTCGAAAGGTCAACGAGAGCCACTTACGGGGCCACAAAGGGTAAAGAACCAGAAAAGGTAGGGAGCCACATAGGGTAAGGAACCACACAGGGTAAGGAACCACACAGGGTAAGGAGCCACACAAAGAAAGGAACCTGACAAAGTAAGGAGCCACACAGAGTAAGTAACCAGACAGAGTAAGGAACAACACAGAGTAAGGAACCAGACAGAGTAAGGAGCAACATAGAGTAAGGAGCAACACAGGGTAAGGAACAACACAGAGTAAGGAGCCACACAGAGTAAGGAGCCACACAGAGTAAGGGACAAGACAGAGTAAGGAGCAACACAGAGTAAGGAGCCACACAGGGTAAGGAACAACACAGAGTAAGGAGCCAAACAGGTTAAGGAACCAGACAGGGTAAGGAGCCATACAGAGAAAGGAACCAGGCAGGGTAAGGAACCAGATTTCCTTCTCCTCACTGGAATGCTCCACATCAATTGGGAAAGGCCTGGGCCAACAGTTTGAGATCAGTCCAGTGCTAAGAAGGTCGACAAAGGTCATTCACTGAGAGCGCGATTTTAACTTGATCCCAGAAGGTGATTCCAACCTACCCGGCAACTTGTTAAACCCTACAGACAAGGACAAGCCTCGGCTGAGTGTTCCACACGAGCTTGCATCAAACTAAAGCATTCTTTAACAAGTGATGAACGGGGGAGAGCGCGAACGCAGTCCCCCACTACCAGAAATTATGCAGTCGAGATTCCCACATTTGGGGAATTCGCAAAGGTCAGCATGACCTAGAGTGCAATGGCCGGGCCTCGCCTTGGGTGAACCACCTTCCTGATCATGGTGTCTCCCCTGCCAGGTAAGTATGAATTGTAGAGCTCATAGACTTGATGGCCTGGAAATAATCCCTTGTTCTTACTCATGGTGGGGAGTAATGAGCCACACAGGGTAAGGAACAAGGCAGAGTAAGGAGCCACACAGAGTAAGAACCCAGACCTAGTAAGGAGAGCAACACTATGAAAGGAACCAGACAGATTAAGGAACCATATAGGGTAAGGAACAAGGCAGAGTAAGGAGCCACACTATGAAAGGAACCAGACAGAGTAAGGAACCATATAGGGTAAGGAACAAGGCAGAGTAAGGAGCAACACTATGAAAGGAACCAGACAGAGTAAGGAACCATACAGGGTAAGGAGCCATACAGAGAAGGGAACCAGGAAGGGTAAGGAACGAAATACCCCCATCCTTCTCCTCACTTGAACACTCCACATCAATTGGGAAAGGCCTTGGCCAACCGCTTGAGGGGTTTGTACACTTAATTTCCATACAACTTTTAGGTTTTTGCACTGTTCCCAGAGATAATGCAATACCGGGTCAATGCGCAGAGAGGGTGGAGCAAGCCCCTGGCCCTTCTCCCATGTCCAAAAATCAATTTAATATATGGTCTCCATATAGGAGACGTATCAGATATTAAACTGATAAGAACAGATACTACACTTGATCTTAGCCAAAAGGCCGAGAAGCGATGGCAACCATGTGCATGACCTTTTAGAGGGGCTCGAAAGGTCAACGAGAGCCACTTACGGGGCCACAAAGGGTAAAGAACCAGAAAAGGTAGGGAGCCACATAGGGTAAGGAACCACACAGGGTAAGGAACCACACAGGGTAAGGAGCCACACAAAGAAAGGAACCTGACAAAGTAAGGAGCCACACAGAGTAAGTAACCAGACAGAGTAAGGAACAACACAGAGTAAGGAACCAGACAGAGTAAGGAGCAACATAGAGTAAGGAGCAACACAGGGTAAGGAACAACACAGAGTAAGGAGCCACACAGAGTAAGGAGCCACACAGAGTAAGGGACAAGACAGAGTAAGGAGCAACACAGAGTAAGGAGCCACACAGGGTAAGGAACAACACAGAGTAAGGAGCCAAACAGGTTAAGGAACCAGACAGGGTAAGGAGCCATACAGAGAAAGGAACCAGGCAGGGTAAGGAACCAGATTTCCTTCTCCTCACTGGAATGCTCCACATCAATTGGGAAAGGCCTGGGCCAACAGTTTGAGATCAGTCCAGTGCTAAGAAGGTCGACAAAGGTCATTCACTGAGAGCGCGATTTTAACTTGATCCCAGAAGGTGATTCCAACCTACCCGGCAACTTGTTAAACCCTACAGACAAGGACAAGCCTCGGCTGAGTGTTCCACACGAGCTTGCATCAAACTAAAGCATTCTTTAACAAGTGATGAACGGGGGAGAGCGCGAACGCAGTCCCCCACTACCAGAAATTATGCAGTCGAGATTCCCACATTTGGGGAATTCGCAAAGGTCAGCATGACCTAGAGTGCAATGGCCGGGCCTCGCCTTGGGTGAACCACCTTCCTGATCATGGTGTCTCCCCTGCCAGGTAAGTATGAATTGTAGAGCTCATAGACTTGATGGCCTGGAAATAATCCCTTGTTCTTACTCATGGTGGGGAGTAATGAGCCACACAGGGTAAGGAACAAGGCAGAGTAAGGAGCCACACAGAGTAAGAACCCAGACCTAGTAAGGAGAGCAACACTATGAAAGGAACCAGACAGATTAAGGAACCATATAGGGTAAGGAACAAGGCAGAGTAAGGAGCCACACTATGAAAGGAACCAGACAGAGTAAGGAACCATATAGGGTAAGGAACAAGGCAGAGTAAGGAGCAACACTATGAAAGGAACCAGACAGAGTAAGGAACCATACAGGGTAAGGAGCCATACAGAGAAGGGAACCAGGAAGGGTAAGGAACGAAATACCCCCATCCTTCTCCTCACTTGAACACTCCACATCAATTGGGAAAGGCCTTGGCCAACTGCTTGAGGGGTTTGTACACTTAATTTCCATACAACTTTTAGGTTTTTGCACTGTTCCCAGAGATAATGCAATACCGGGTCAATGCGCAGAGAGGGTGGAGCAAGCCCCTGGCCCTTCTCCCATGTCCAAAAATCAATTTAATATATGGTCTCCATATAGGAGACGTATCAGATATTAAACTGATAAGAACAGATACTACACTTGATCTTAGCCAAAAGGCCGAGAAGCGATGGCAACCATGTGCATGACCTTTTAGAGGGGCTCGAAAGGTCAACGAGAGCCACTTACGGGGCCACAAAGGGTAAAGAACCAGAAAAGGTAGGGAGCCACATAGGGTAAGGAACCACACAGGGTAAGGAACCACACAGGGTAAGGAGCCACACAAAGAAAGGAACCTGACAAAGTAAGGAGCCACACAGAGTAAGTAACCAGACAGAGTAAGGAACAACACAGAGTAAGGAACCAGACAGAGTAAGGAGCAACACAGAGTAAGGAGCAACACAGGGTAAGGAACAACACAGAGTAAGGAGCCACACAGAGTAAGGAGCCACACAGAGTAAGGGACAAGACAGAGTAAGGAGCAACACAGAGTAAGGAGCCACACAGGGTAAGGAACAACACAGAGTAAGGAGCCAAACAGGGTAAGGAGCCATACAGAGAAAGGAACCAGGCAGGGTAAGGAACCAGATCTCCTTCTCCTCACTGGAATGCTCCACATCAATTGGGAAAGGCCTGGGCCAACAGTTTGAGATCAGTCCAGTGCTAAGAAGGTCGACAAAGGTCATTCACTGAGAGCGCGATTTTAACTTGATCCCAGAAGGTGATTCCAACCTACCCGGCAACTTGTTAAACCCTACAGACAAGGACAAGCCTCGGCTGAGTGTTCCACACGAGCTTGCATCAAACTAAAGCATTCTTTAACAAGTGATGAACGGGGGAGAGCGCGAACGCAGTCCCCCACTACCAGAAATTATGCAGTCGAGATTCCCCCATTTGGGGAATTCGCAAAGGTCAGCATGACCTAGAGTGCAATGGCCGGGCCTCGCCTTGGGTGAACCACCTTCCTGATCATGGTGTCTCCCCTGCCAGGTAAGTATGAATTGTAGAGCTCATAGACTTGATGGCCTGGAAATAATCCCTTGTTCTTACTCATGGTGGGGAGTAATGAGCCACACAGGGTAAGGAACAAGGCAGAGTAAGGAGCCACACAGAGTAAGAACCCAGACCTAGTAAGGAGAGCAACACTATGAAAGGAACCAGACAGATTAAGGAACCATATAGGGTAAGGAACAAGGCAGAGTAAGGAGCCACACTATGAAAGGAACCAGACAGAGTAAGGAACCATATAGGGTAAGGAACAAGGCAGAGTAAGGAGCAACACTATGAAAGGAACCAGACAGAGTAAGGAACCATACAGGGTAAGGAGCCATACAGAGAAGGGAACCAGGAAGGGTAAGGAACGAAATACCCCCATCCTTCTCCTCACTTGAACACTCCACATCAATTGGGAAAGGCCTGGGCCAACAGTTTGAGATCAGTCCAGTGCTAAAAAGGTCGACAAAGGTCATTCACTGAGAGCGCGATTTTAACTTGATCCCAGAAGGTGATTCCAACCTACCCGGCAACTTGTTAAACCCTACAGACAAGGACAAGCCTCGGCTGAGTGTTCCACACGAGCTTGCATCAAACTAAAGCATTCTTTAACAAGTGATGAACGGGGGAGAGCGCGAACGCAGTCCCCCACTACCAGAAATTATGCAGTCGAGATTCCCACATTTGGGGAATTCGCAAAGGTCAGCATGACCTAGAGTGCAATGGCCGGGCCTCGCCTTAGGTGAACCACCTTCCTGATCATGGTGTCTCCCCTGCCAGGTAAGTATGAATTGTAGAGCTCATAGACTTGATGGCCTGGAAATAATCCCTTGTTCTTACTCATGGTGGGGAGTAATGAGCCACACAGGGTAAGGAACAAGGCAGAGTAAGGAGCCACACAGAGTAAGAACCCAGACCTAGTAAGGAGAGCAACACTATGAAAGGAACCAGACAGATTAAGGAACCATATAGGGTAAGGAACAAGGCAGAGTAAGGAGCCACACTATGAAAGGAACCAGACAGAGTAAGGAACCATATAGGGTAAGGAACAAGGCAGAGTAAGGAGCAACACTATGAAAGGAACCAGACAGAGTAAGGAACCATACAGGGTAAGGAGCCATACAGAGAAGGGAACCAGGAAGGGTAAGGAACGAAATACCCCCATCCTTCTCCTCACTTGAACACTCCACATCAATTGGGAAAGGCCTTGGCCAACCGCTTGAGGGGTTTGTACACTTAATTTCCATACAACTTTTAGGTTTTTGCACTGTTCCCAGAGATAATGCAATACCGGGTCAATGCGCAGAGAGGGTGGAGCAAGCCCCTGGCCCTTCTCCCATGTCCAAAAATCAATTTAATATATGGTCTCCATATAGGAGACGTATCAGATATTAAACTGATAAGAACAGATACTACACTTGATCTTAGCCAAAAGGCCGAGAAGCGATGGCAACCATGTGCATGACCTTTTAGAGGGGCTCGAAAGGTCAACGAGAGCCACTTACGGGGCCACAAAGGGTAAAGAACCAGAAAAGGTAGGGAGCCACATAGGGTAAGGAACCACACAGGGTAAGGAACCACACAGGGTAAGGAGCCACACAAAGAAAGGAACCTGACAAAGTAAGGAGCCACACAGAGTAAGTAACCAGACAGAGTAAGGAACAACACAGAGTAAGGAACCAGACAGAGTAAGGAGCAACATAGAGTAAGGAGCAACACAGGGTAAGGAACAACACAGAGTAAGGAGCCACACAGAGTAAGGAGCCACACAGAGTAAGGGACAAGACAGAGTAAGGAGCAACACAGAGTAAGGAGCCACACAGGGTAAGGAACAACACAGAGTAAGGAGCCAAACAGGTTAAGGAACCAGACAGGGTAAGGAGCCATACAGAGAAAGGAACCAGGCAGGGTAAGGAACCAGATTTCCTTCTCCTCACTGGAATGCTCCACATCAATTGGGAAAGGCCTGGGCCAACAGTTTGAGATCAGTCCAGTGCTAAGAAGGTCGACAAAGGTCATTCACTGAGAGCGCGATTTTAACTTGATCCCAGAAGGTGATTCCAACCTACCCGGCAACTTGTTAAACCCTACAGACAAGGACAAGCCTCGGCTGAGTGTTCCACACGAGCTTGCATCAAACTAAAGCATTCTTTAACAAGTGATGAACGGGGGAGAGCGCGAACGCAGTCCCCCACTACCAGAAATTATGCAGTCGAGATTCCCACATTTGGGGAATTCGCAAAGGAACAAGGCAGAGTAAGGAGCAACACTATGAAAGGAACCAGACAGAGTAAGGAACCATACAGGGTAAGGAGCCATACAGAGAAGGGAACCAGGAAGGGTAAGGAACGAAATACCCCCATCCTTCTCCTCACTTGAACACTCCACATCAATTGGGAAAGGCCTTGGCCAACCGCTTGAGGGGTTTGTACACTTAATTTCCATACAACTTTTAGGTTTTTGCACTGTTCCCAGAGATAATGCAATACCGGGTCAATGCGCAGAGAGGGTGGAGCAAGCCCCTGGCCCTTCTCCCATGTCCAAAAATCAATTTAATATATGGTCTCCATATAGGAGACGTATCAGATATTAAACTGATAAGAACAGATACTACACTTGATCTTAGCCAAAAGGCCGAGAAGCGATGGCAACCATGTGCATGACCTTTTAGAGGGGCTCGAAAGGTCAACGAGAGCCACTTACGGGGCCACAAAGGGTAAAGAACCAGAAAAGGTAGGGAGCCACATAGGGTAAGGAACCACACAGGGTAAGGAACCACACAGGGTAAGGAGCCACACAAAGAAAGGAACCTGACAAAGTAAGGAGCCACACAGAGTAAGTAACCAGACAGAGTAAGGAACAACACAGAGTAAGGAACCAGACAGAGTAAGGAGCAACATAGAGTAAGGAGCAACACAGGGTAAGGAACAACACAGAGTAAGGAGCCACACAGAGTAAGGAGCCACACAGAGTAAGGGACAAGACAGAGTAAGGAGCAACACAGAGTAAGGAGCCACACAGGGTAAGGAACAACACAGAGTAAGGAGCCAAACAGGTTAAGGAACCAGACAGGGTAAGGAGCCATACAGAGAAAGGAACCAGGCAGGGTAAGGAACCAGATTTCCTTCTCCTCACTGGAATGCTCCACATCAATTGGGAAAGGCCTGGGCCAACAGTTTGAGATCAGTCCAGTGCTAAGAAGGTCGACAAAGGTCATTCACTGAGAGCGCGATTTTAACTTGATCCCAGAAGGTGATTCCAACCTACCCGGCAACTTGTTAAACCCTACAGACAAGGACAAGCCTCGGCTGAGTGTTCCACACGAGCTTGCATCAAACTAAAGCATTCTTTAACAAGTGATGAACGGGGGAGAGCGCGAACGCAGTCCCCCACTACCAGAAATTATGCAGTCGAGATTCCCACATTTGGGGAATTCGCAAAGGTCAGCATGACCTAGAGTGCAATGGCCGGGCCTCGCCTTGGGTGAACCACCTTCCTGATCATGGTGTCTCCCCTGCCAGGTAAGTATGAATTGTAGAGCTCATAGACTTGATGGCCTGGAAATAATCCCTTGTTCTTACTCATGGTGGGGAGTAATGAGCCACACAGGGTAAGGAACAAGGCAGAGTAAGGAGCCACACAGAGTAAGAACCCAGACCTAGTAAGGAGAGCAACACTATGAAAGGAACCAGACAGATTAAGGAACCATATAGGGTAAGGAACAAGGCAGAGTAAGGAGCCACACTATGAAAGGAACCAGACAGAGTAAGGAACCATATAGGGTAAGGAACAAGGCAGAGTAAGGAGCAACACTATGAAAGGAACCAGACAGAGTAAGGAACCATACAGGGTAAGGAGCCATACAGAGAAGGGAACCAGGAAGGGTAAGGAACGAAATACCCCCATCCTTCTCCTCACTTGAACACTCCACATCAATTGGGAAAGGCCTTGGCCAACCGCTTGAGGGGTTTGTACACTTAATTTCCATACAACTTTTAGGTTTTTGCACTGTTCCCAGAGATAATGCAATACCGGGTCAATGCGCAGAGAGGGTGGAGCAAGCCCCTGGCCCTTCTCCCATGTCCAAAAATCAATTTAATATATGGTCTCCATATAGGAGACGTATCACATATTAAACTGATAAGAACAGATTTTTTGATTTTCAAGAATTTTTTATTGGCAGTTCAGTGTCTTTTCACATTTTTAAAGGGATTTAAAAATGAAAAACATACAGTTAAAAGAGATACTAAAACAAGATATAAAAACAATTTCCTTTCTCTTCTCTCTTGGATGTTGTGCAGGAGCGGGGCAAGTCCAAGATATGTTCCCCACCGCTTCCCCCTCCAACGGAAAACTGGTCCATCCCCAGGTGAACAGAGCCTTCCTCCCCATTGCTCCTACCCACCAGCCACACCCGGAGAGCCATGGTCCGCCTCTGCCTTGAGCTTCACCGTGTGGCTCCGGTTCCTTCGTCCGGTGAAGCAGAGACGACGCTTCTTTGCGACTGTGTCCGGGGCCCGCCGCTTTCTCTCATGGTGTTGATGGTTAGAGAGGCCCTGCGGAGCACAGCCACGGGGGGAGTCTGCCTCTGCTTCCTCACCAACAGGTTTCTGGAGGACCACAGGCTTTCTTTTATCGCGGCTAGGGTGAGCCAGTAACCTGCCAACACCTTTGCAGGGATCTTTCTCTGGCTCACCCCATACAGCACCATCTGGGCTGTCAGGTCTCCACCTGTTGGCAAGTTCGGGAATTTCAAGGAACCGGCCAGTGCCCACAGCTCGACAGCAGAACTGCACTCCCAGAAGACATGCCTCACTGACTCAGAGGCGCCACACCCTGGCCGTGGGCAGGTTGAATGCGCTGCCATTCCTCGGGAGTGCATGACGGACCTGACCGGGAGGATCTCGTGGGCCACCATCCAGGACAGATCCCGTAGTCCGTTGGTGAGGGCAGGGTGGTTCACATTCTTCCAAACTGTGCTGGGCTCACCTTGGGTAAGCCCACGCACTGGACTCACTGGTTCCCGCTCCTGCACAAGAGACACAAGAGAGTTCAATCTACTTAAAACATGTACATCTCCCTCAAGATTAAAACCCTTTAAAAATTTCTCGATAAAACCATAGGAGGGTGGCATGTTAAAAGACACTGGCACTCGGAGGTCCCACTTCACCAGTCCCAACCGTCGGAGATAGTACCCCATCCAGAAACGTGTCATAGCTACGGTTTTTGGATTTCTGGATGGGGCGGTTACTATTTTTAGGTGGAGGGATGTGTAATGTCCTCCGAGTACCAGTCTGAGGTCTGGAAACCCTTTCCCTCCCTTTTCTCTTTCCTTTTTCATGGTCGCTCTCTTTAACCTTTCGGTTTTTGAGCGCCATAAAAAATAAAAAAGCTTCCTTTCAACAGTTAAAAGCACCCTCCTAGGCGGGGTAAAAACTGAACATACCAATAAAAAAAGAGGTACTATAACTGTCTTTATGATTAAAATCTTCCCTTCAAAAGTCAGTCGTCTTAGTCCCCAGTATCCCAGTCTTTGACTAACTTTACCTAACACCTGGTTCCAATTTGTCGCCCCCTCCCCGTGTTTGTCAAATTTTACCCCAAGTATTTTTAGTTCAGTCTGGGTCACTGTCAGAGGTAGTCCGGTCTTTTCAACGTCAGTCCAAGGTCCATAGAAGTGGGCATGGGTCTTGTCTCTGTTGAGCTTGGACCCAGAGGCCAGTCCAAACCAGTCAGTCAGGTCTAAAGTTCTGTGGAGAGAGAGGAGGTCAGAACAGAGAATACTAAAATCGTCCATATATAAAAAACATTTTGCTTCCCTCCCTCCACTACCCGGAATTGGCACCCCCCTGATCCATTGGTCCCTTCTCAAGACCTGTGCCAGAGGTTCAATGCAAGCCACATACAAGAGGGCAGATAACGGACATCCCTGTCGGACACCGCAGCGGATATTTACTGCTTTTGTCAGATGCCCGTTAACAACAAATCTGCTTGTTATATCCCGGTATAGCAGGCCCACCCAATCCAAGTATTTCTGTGGAAAACCCATCTTTTGCAGTACCTTGAAGAGGTACTGGTGCGAGATCCGATCAAAGGCTTTTTCAAAATCTAAATTTAATACTAAAAGTCGGATGTTTCTGTCTCTCGCCAGACAGATGGTGTCTCGGATCAGTATGAGGTTGTCTGTGATCTTCCTCCCAGGGACGGCACAGGCTTGATCCGGGTGGATCAGCCCATCTAAAAAAGGAGACATACGTGATGCTAAAATCTTACTAAAAAGTTTACAATCAACATTTAAAAGTGTAATTGGTCTCCAGTTCCGGATGTCCGTCTTGTCTTTGTCTTTGTGTAAAAGTGTAACTATTCCTACTCTAAAACTGTCGGGAAGTGTCGTCATTGTGTCAAAGTCGTTAAAAACAGCAAGCAAGTCAGGGGTTAAAATGTCCCAGAAAGTCCAATAAAATTCCACAGGGAGTCCATCCTCTCCTGGGCTTTTGTGGTTTTTAAAAGTTTTTATACATTTTGTCATTTCCATTTCTGTAATTGTTTGTGTTAAGGTTTCACTGTCATTGATTGTTTTTGACAGCATTTTTAAAAGTTCATTTAAAACATTTTCTTCGACCTGCTTTCTGTTATATATATTTGTAAAAAAAAGTTTCAATGACTTCTTTTAGTCCCTCATTTGTATTTTCAATATTTTCTCCATTTTTTAAATTAAAAATCCCTCCCCCTCTGTTTAGAATCTTCCTAAAAAAATAACGTGTACACTTTTCCCCTTCTTCTATTTCTCTTTCTTTACTCCTTATTATTGCCCCTTTACTTTTCTTTTCGCTTATTGCAGTCATTTCCTGTTTTACATTTAAAATCTCCTCGTTAAAATCGATACCATTTTGGTTTAATAAAAAGTATCTTTGTAGTCTTTTCTGCAGTCCCATCATGCGTCTGTCGTCCCTATCTTTTGTCTTTTTACCTGCCTTCATAAAGAAAGTCTGTGTCCTCCCTTTCACCATTTCCCACCACGGTGCTCGTGTCTTGTACATGTCTTGAAGGGTCTGCCAGTCTTTGTACTGCTCCCGGTATTCCCTAACTAACTCCCTATCTTCTAAAAGGGAGCAGTTAAGTTTCCACAGACCTCTTCCTACAGTCACACCTTGCGTGATTGAAAGTGTGCAGGAGAGAAGGACGTGATCAGAAAAGAAAACAGGTGTTAATGTTGCATCTGTCGGGGGGCAGTCTCTTGAAAAAAGGTAGTCAATGCGAGAGGCTCTGGTACCATCACTACTGAACCAAGTGAAGCCCTCCTCTCTTGGATGCAGTGTTTTAAAACAGTCGCATAGTTTAAAATCTTTTCGGATTTCCTGTAATAAAACCGACGTTTTGTCCATTTTAAAATCGCACCCTGCTCCTTTGCGGTCACTCCTACTTAAAATACAATTAAAATCCCCTCCAACAACTAATGGTCTCCTACCTAGCATGTGGGACTGCAGGTCTTCTAAAAGGTCATACCTGTCGTTTTTGTCATTAAAACCATATACATTTAAAATGTTAATGTCGGTTCCCATAAAAGTCAAGTTTGCTAAAATTGCCCGTCCGTCTTTCACCACTGTGCTACCCTTCAGTGAGATATTTTTGTTTTTAATTAGGATGGCCACCCCGTCATTTTTGTTTTGGTTCGAGCCGCTCCATATAGAGGGCTGTGGCCATAGCTTTTCCCACTCTCTGTAGTTTTTTAAAAAGGGTAGCCCACACTCCTGAAGTAAAAACACATCTGCTTTAAAATCCTTTAAGAACGTTAAAACAGTTTGGGCTCTAACTCTCGACTTCACACTTCTAACATTGATAGTCGAGAAGGTGATAGACATGAGTAAGGTTAAAAGCAACAGGTAAAACATTTTTAAAAGACTACAGAGAGGGGACTATAAAAATCATTTGATATCTTGTGAAAGTAGCTCCCATCTACACTCATGGTTTTTGAGTGGAGCCTTCGAGCTGACTTTCCCCTTCGAGCTCTCGGTGTCGGGCTTGGCAGCATGGCTTTTCTTACCAGTTTTGCGAGCTTTTGGGGTTGACTGTAAGGCGACATCAAGGAAAGAGACCTCGTTGGGGGGGTTTGGAGGGAATTCTCTGGAGCCCTCACTGGAGTCGCTCTCTGTAAAAGCTCCAGGTCTTCCCCTCTTCTCCACCATCTCTGGGGGATCCAGAGATATATCGGACGCCGGTCTCTTGGAGAGCTGTGGATTTGGGAGGGGGACATACAGTGTTTGATCTTCCTCCTCCAGTTTGCCATCAGACTCCCCCACCCCCTCCCCCACTTCCTCCATTTTGTCCTCCACATTATCTGTGGACTCTGTGGAGGCGGAGACTGAGGTGGAGGAGGAAGATGTCCCCTCCCCTTCTCCCTCCCCCTGTGGGCCCTCTCCACCACTAGGAGGATTTGGAGGGAGATTTGAAAGTTTCCCGCCAATTTTTTGATTTGGCGGGAAACTTTCCCTCTCTTTCTCTCCATTTTCCTTTTCCGCCATTCTTGTCACTTTCAACTTGTTGGCAAAAGATCGTGGACAGTCTCTGAAGAGATGGTTCAAGTCACCACAAAGATTGCACTTTCTGCCATTGGAACACTGTTCATAAGTATGTCCAATTTCTCTGCACTTGCCACAGAATACTTTTTCACAAGCCTCTACCAGGTGTCCATGCTCCCCACATCTCCGGCAGAGCTTGGGCTGACCCTGGTAGTGGATGTAGCCCCTGTTTTCTCCCAGGACCATCATTGGTGGGAGATGTTTTAGGCCCTGGAAGCCCTGAGGGTCCGGCCATTGCTGGATAGGGACCCTCCATGAGCAGTTCCAGATGCCATCCTCATCTCTCACCTTGGTAGCCTGGCCTTTGACAGTACAATATCTCCCCAGCCATATGCATACATCCTCTGCATTTACAGTTTCATTGAACATTCGGACAATCACCGTTTTCAAGGAGTTGTCCGTCAGTTTCTCCACTGCAAATGCAGAAAACTGGGGTTTGGCATTCTCAAAACGAATCCAAAAATCTTTAAGCTGAACAGCAGACCTAAAACTGACATCGAATCCTTTGTTAAAGGGTAACGAAAGGATACAGTTCAAGTCATTTGGAGTAAACTCCAAAATTTGCTGAATCAGCTTTCTAGAAAAATCTAGTCTTGACATGTTTAAAAGTTTACCATTAACTTCATTAAAATTAAAACGCACAGTGTGGTGCCTCCGCATGCCAGCATGGGAGGCTGACATGGTGGAGACACCACAAAACTATGATAAAAATGAACAATAAAATCTATAAAAAATAACTAAAAAGCCAAACTTAAAAGGTAAAACTTAAGAGGTACTTACCTGTTACCAGGAACCAGTATACTGGTCCAAGGTAGTAAAGTCTGATAAGAACAGATACTACACTTGATCTTAGCCAAAAGGCCGAGAAGCGATGGCAACCATGTGCATGACCTTTTAGAGGGGCTCGAAAGGTCAACGAGAGCCACTTACGGGGCCACAAAGGGTAAAGAACCAGAAAAGGTAGGGAGCCACATAGGGTAAGGAACCACACAGGGTAAGGAACCACACAGGGTAAGGAGCCACACAAAGAAAGGAACCTGACAAAGTAAGGAGCCACACAGAGTAAGTAACCAGACAGAGTAAGGAACAACACAGAGTAAGGAACCAGACAGAGTAAGGAGCAACACAGAGTAAGGAGCAACACAGGGTAAGGAACAACACAGAGTAAGGAGCCACACAGAGTAAGGAGCCACACAGAGTAAGGGACAAGACAGAGTAAGGAGCAACACAGAGTAAGGAGCCACACAGGGTAAGGAACAACACAGAGTAAGGAGCCAAACAGGGTAAGGAGCCATACAGAGAAAGGAACCAGGCAGGGTAAGGAACCAGATCTCCTTCTCCTCACTGGAATGCTCCACATCAATTGGGAAAGGCCTGGGCCAACAGTTTGAGATCAGTCCAGTGCTAAGAAGGTCGACAAAGGTCATTCACTGAGAGCGCGATTTTAACTTGATCCCAGAAGGTGATTCCAACCTACCCGGCAACTTGTTAAACCCTACAGACAAGGACAAGCCTCGGCTGAGTGTTCCACACGAGCTTGCATCAAACTAAAGCATTCTTTAACAAGTGATGAACGGGGGAGAGCGCGAACGCAGTCCCCCACTACCAGAAATTATGCAGTCGAGATTCCCACATTTGGGGAATTCGCAAAGGTCAGCATGACCTAGAGTGCAATGGCCGGGCCTCGCCTTGGGTGAACCACCTTCCTGATCATGGTGTCTCCCCTGCCAGGTAAGTATGAATTGTAGAGCTCATAGACTTGATGGCCTGGAAATAATCCCTTGTTCTTACTCATGGTGGGGAGTAATGAGCCACACAGGGTAAGGAACAAGGCAGAGTAAGGAGCCACACAGAGTAAGAACCCAGACCTAGTAAGGAGAGCAACACTATGAAAGGAACCAGACAGATTAAGGAACCATATAGGGTAAGGAACAAGGCAGAGTAAGGAGCCACACTATGAAAGGAACCAGACAGAGTAAGGAACCATATAGGGTAAGGAACAAGGCAGAGTAAGGAGCAACACTATGAAAGGAACCAGACAGAGTAAGGAACCATACAGGGTAAGGAGCCATACAGAGAAGGGAACCAGGAAGGGTAAGGAACGAAATACCCCCATCCTTCTCCTCACTTGAACACTCCACATCAATTGGGAAAGGCCTTGGCCAACCGCTTGAGGGGTTTGTACACTTAATTTCCATACAACTTTTAGGTTTTTGCACTGTTCCCAGAGATAATGCAATACCGGGTCAATGCGCAGAGAGGGTGGAGCAAGCCCCTGGCCCTTCTCCCATGTCCAAAAATCAATTTAATATATGGTCTCCATATAGGAGACGTATCAGATATTAAACTGATAAGAACAGATACTACACTTGATCTTAGCCAAAAGGCCGAGAAGCGATGGCAACCATGTGCATGACCTTTTAGAGGGGCTCGAAAGGTCAACGAGAGCCACTTACGGGGCCACAAAGGGTAAAGAACCAGAAAAGGTAGGGAGCCACATAGGGTAAGGAACCACATAGGGTAAGGAACCACACAGGGTAAGGAACCACACAGGGTAAGGAGCCACACAAAGAAAGGAACCTGACAAAGTAAGGAGCCACACAGAGTAAGTAACCAGACAGAGTAAGGAACAACACAGAGTAAGGAACCAGACAGAGTAAGGAGCAACATAGAGTAAGGAGCAACACAGGGTAAGGAACAACACAGAGTAAGGAGCCACACAGAGTAAGGAGCCACACAGAGTAAGGGACAAGACAGAGTAAGGAGCAACACAGAGTAAGGAGCCACACAGGGTAAGGAACAACACAGAGTAAGGAGCCAAACAGGTTAAGGAACCAGACAGGGTAAGGAGCCATACAGAGAAAGGAACCAGGCAGGGTAAGGAACCAGATTTCCTTCTCCTCACTGGAATGCTCCACATCAATTGGGAAAGGCCTGGGCCAACAGTTTGAGATCAGTCCAGTGCTAAGAAGGTCGACAAAGGTCATTCACTGAGAGCGCGATTTTAACTTGATCCCAGAAGGTGATTCCAACCTACCCGGCAACTTGTTAAACCCTACAGACAAGGACAAGCCTCGGCTGAGTGTTCCACACGAGCTTGCATCAAACTAAAGCATTCTTTAACAAGTGATGAACGGGGGAGAGCGCGAACGCAGTCCCCCACTACCAGAAATTATGCAGTCGAGATTCCCACATTTGGGGAATTCGCAAAGGTCAGCATGACCTAGAGTGCAATGGCCGGGCCTCGCCTTGGGTGAACCACCTTCCTGATCATGGTGTCTCCCCTGCCAGGTAAGTATGAATTGTAGAGCTCATAGACTTGATGGCCTGGAAATAATCCCTTGTTCTTACTCATGGTGGGGAGTAATGAGCCACACAGGGTAAGGAACAAGGCAGAGTAAGGAGCCACACAGAGTAAGAACCCAGACCTAGTAAGGAGAGCAACACTATGAAAGGAACCAGACAGATTAAGGAACCATATAGGGTAAGGAACAAGGCAGAGTAAGGAGCCACACTATGAAAGGAACCAGACAGAGTAAGGAACCATATAGGGTAAGGAACAAGGCAGAGTAAGGAGCAACACTATGAAAGGAACCAGACAGAGTAAGGAACCATACAGGGTAAGGAGCCATACAGAGAAGGGAACCAGGAAGGGTAAGGAACGAAATACCCCCATTCTTCTCCTCACTTGAACACTCCACATCAATTGGGAAAGGCCTTGGCCAACCGCTTGAGGGGTTTGTACACTTAATTTCCATACAACTTTTAGGTTTTTGCACTGTTCCCAGAGATAATGCAATACCGGGTCAATGCGCAGAGAGGGTGGAGCAAGCCCCTGGCCCTTCTCCCATGTCCAAAAATCAATTTAATATATGGTCTCCATATAGGAGACGTATCAGATATTAAACTGATAAGAACAGATACTACACTTGATCTTAGCCAAAAGGCCGAGAAGCGATGGCAACCATGTGCATGACCTTTTAGAGGGGCTCGAAAGGTCAACGAGAGCCACTTACGGGGCCACAAAGGGTAAAGAACCAGAAAAGGTAGGGAGCCACATAGGGTAAGGAACCACACAGGGTAAGGAACCACACAGGGTAAGGAGCCACACAAAGAAAGGAACCTGACAAAGTAAGGAGCCACACAGAGTAAGTAACCAGACAGAGTAAGGAACAACACAGAGTAAGGAACCAGACAGAGTAAGGAGCAACACAGAGTAAGGAGCAACACAGGGTAAGGAACAACACAGAGTAAGGAGCCAAACAGAGTAAGGAGCCACACAGAGTAAGGGACAAGACAGAGTAAGGAGCAACACAGAGTAAGGAGCCACACAGGGTAAAGAACAACACAGAGTAAGGAGCCAAACAGGGTAAGGAGCCATACAGAGAAAGGAACCAGGCAGGGTAAGGAACCAGATCTCCTTCTCCTCACTGGAATGCTCCACATCAATTGGGAAAGGCCTGGGCCAACAGTTTGAGATCAGTCCAGTGCTAAGAAGGTCGACAAAGGTCATTCACTGAGAGCGCGATTTTAACTTGATCCCAGAAGGTGATTCCAACCTACCCGGCAACTTGTTAAACCCTACAGACAAGGACAAGCCTCGGCTGAGTGTTCCACACGAGCTTGCATCAAACTAAAGCATTCTTTAACAAGTGATGAACGGGGGAGAGCGCGAACGCAGTCCCCCACTACCAGAAATTATGCAGTCGAGATTCCCACATTTGGGGAATTCGCAAAGGTCAGCATGACCTAGAGTGCAATGGCCGGGCCTCGCCTTGGGTGAACCACCTTCCTGATCATGGTGTCTCCCCTGCCAGGTAAGTATGAATTGTAGAGCTCATAGACTTGATGGCCTGGAAATAATCCCTTGTTCTTACTCATGGTGGGGAGTAATGAGCCACACAGGGTAAGGAACAAGGCAGAGTAAGGAGCCACACAGAGTAAGAACCCAGACCTAGTAAGGAGAGCAACACTATGAAAGGAACCAGACAGATTAAGGAACCATATAGGGTAAGGAACAAGGCAGAGTAAGGAGCCACACTATGAAAGGAACCAGACAGAGTAAGGAACCATATAGGGTAAGGAACAAGGCAGAGTAAGGAGCAACACTATGAAAGGAACCAGACAGAGTAAGGAACCATACAGGGTAAGGAGCCATACAGAGAAGGGAACCAGGAAGGGTAAGGAACGAAATACCCCCATCCTTCTCCTCACTTGAACACTCCACATCAATTGGGAAAGGCCTTGGCCAACCGCTTGAGGGGTTTGTACACTTAATTTCCATACAACTTTTAGGTTTTTGCACTGTTCCCAGAGATAATGCAATACCGGGTCAATGCGCAGAGAGGGTGGAGCAAGCCCCTGGCCCTTCTCCCATGTCCAAAAATCAATTTAATATATGGTCTCCATATAGGAGACGTATCAGATATTAAACTGATAAGAACAGATACTACACTTGATCTTAGCCAAAAGGCCGAGAAGCGATGGCAACCATGTGCATGACCTTTTAGAGGGGCTCGAAAGGTCAACGAGAGCCACTTACGGGGCCACAAAGGGTAAAGAACCAGAAAAGGTAGGGAGCCACATAGGGTAAGGAACCACACAGGGTAAGGAACCACACAGGGTAAGGAGCCACACAAAGAAAGGAACCTGACAAAGTAAGGAGCCACACAGAGTAAGTAACCAGACAGAGTAAGGAACAACACAGAGTAAGGAACCAGACAGAGTAAGGAGCAACATAGAGTAAGGAGCAACACAGGGTAAGGAACAACACAGAGTAAGGAGCCACACAGAGTAAGGAGCCACACAGAGTAAGGGACAAGACAGAGTAAGGAGCAACACAGAGTAAGGAGCCACACAGGGTAAGGAACAACACAGAGTAAGGAGCCAAACAGGTTAAGGAACCAGACAGGGTAAGGAGCCATACAGAGAAAGGAACCAGGCAGGGTAAGGAACCAGATTTCCTTCTCCTCACTGGAATGCTCCACATCAATTGGGAAAGGCCTGGGCCAACAGTTTGAGATCAGTCCAGTGCTAAGAAGGTCGACAAAGGTCATTCACTGAGAGCGCGATTTTAACTTGATCCCAGAAGGTGATTCCAACCTACCCGGCAACTTGTTAAACCCTACAGACAAGGACAAGCCTCGGCTGAGTGTTCCACACGAGCTTGCATCAAACTAAAGCATTCTTTAACAAGTGATGAACGGGGGAGAGCGCGAACGCAGTCCCCCACTACCAGAAATTATGCAGTCGAGATTCCCACATTTGGGGAATTCGCAAAGGTCAGCATGACCTAGAGTGCAATGGCCGGGCCTCGCCTTGGGTGAACCACCTTCCTGATCATGGTGTCTCCCCTGCCAGGTAAGTATGAATTGTAGAGCTCATAGACTTGATGGCCTGGAAATAATCCCTTGTTCTTACTCATGGTGGGGAGTAATGAGCCACACAGGGTAAGGAACAAGGCAGAGTAAGGAGCCACACAGAGTAAGAACCCAGACCTAGTAAGGAGAGCAACACTATGAAAGGAACCAGACAGATTAAGGAACCATATAGGGTAAGGAACAAGGCAGAGTAAGGAGCCACACTATGAAAGGAACCAGACAGAGTAAGGAACCATATAGGGTAAGGAACAAGGCAGAGTAAGGAGCAACACTATGAAAGGAACCAGACAGAGTAAGGAACCATACAGGGTAAGGAGCCATACAGAGAAGGGAACCAGGAAGGGTAAGGAACGAAATACCCCCATCCTTCTCCTCACTTGAACACTCCACATCAATTGGGAAAGGCCTTGGCCAACCGCTTGAGGGGTTTGTACACTTAATTTCCATACAACTTTTAGGTTTTTGCACTGTTCCCAGAGATAATGCAATACCGGGTCAATGCGCAGAGAGGGTGGAGCAAGCCCCTGGCCCTTCTCCCATGTCCAAAAATCAATTTAATATATGGTCTCCATATAGGAGACGTATCAGATATTAAACTGATAAGAACAGATACTACACTTGATCTTAGCCAAAAGGCCGAGAAGCGATGGCAACCATGTGCATGACCTTTTAGAGGGGCTCGAAAGGTCAACGAGAGCCACTTACGGGGCCACAAAGGGTAAAGAACCAGAAAAGGTAGGGAGCCACATAGGGTAAGGAACCACATAGGGTAAGGAACCACACAGGGTAAGGAACCACACAGGGTAAGGAGCCACACAAAGAAAGGAACCTGACAAAGTAAGGAGCCACACAGAGTAAGTAACCAGACAGAGTAAGGAACAACACAGAGTAAGGAACCAGACAGAGTAAGGAGCAACATAGAGTAAGGAGCAACACAGGGTAAGGAACAACACAGAGTAAGGAGCCACACAGAGTAAGGAGCCACACAGAGTAAGGGACAAGACAGAGTAAGGAGCAACACAGAGTAAGGAGCCACACAGGGTAAGGAACAACACAGAGTAAGGAGCCAAACAGGTTAAGGAACCAGACAGGGTAAGGAGCCATACAGAGAAAGGAACCAGGCAGGGTAAGGAACCAGATTTCCTTCTCCTCACTGGAATGCTCCACATCAATTGGGAAAGGCCTGGGCCAACAGTTTGAGATCAGTCCAGTGATAAGAAGGTCGACAAAGGTCATTCACTGAGAGCGCGATTTTAACTTGATCCCAGAAGGTGATTCCAACCTACCCGGCAACTTGTTAAACCCTACAGACAAGGACAAGCCTCGGCTGAGTGTTCCACACGAGCTTGCATCAAACTAAAGCATTCTTTAACAAGTGATGAACGGGGGAGAGCGCGAACGCAGTCCCCCACTACCAGAAATTATGCAGTCGAGATTCCCACATTTGGGGAATTCGCAAAGGTCAGCATGACCTAGAGTGCAATGGCCGGGCCTCGCCTTGGGTGAACCACCTTCCTGATCATGGTGTCTCCCCTGCCAGGTAAGTATGAATTGTAGAGCTCATAGACTTGATGGCCTGGAAATAATCCCTTGTTCTTACTCATGGTGGGGAGTAATGAGCCACACAGGGTAAGGAACAAGGCAGAGTAAGGAGCCACACAGAGTAAGAACCCAGACCTAGTAAGGAGAGCAACACTATGAAAGGAACCAGACAGATTAAGGAACCATATAGGGTAAGGAACAAGGCAGAGTAAGGAGCCACACTATGAAAGGAACCAGACAGAGTAAGGAACCATATAGGGTAAGGAACAAGGCAGAGTAAGGAGCAACACTATGAAAGGAACCAGACAGAGTAAGGAACCATACAGGGTAAGGAGCCATACAGAGAAGGGAACCAGGAAGGGTAAGGAACGAAATACCCCCATCCTTCTCCTCACTTGAACACTCCACATCAATTGGGAAAGGCCTTGGCCAACCGCTTGAGGGGTTTGTACACTTAATTTCCATACAACTTTTAGGTTTTTGCACTGTTCCCAGAGATAATGCAATACCGGGTCAATGCGCAGAGAGGGTGGAGCAAGCCCCTGGCCCTTCTCCCATGTCCAAAAATCAATTTAATATATGGTCTCCATATAGGAGACGTATCAGATATTAAACTGATAAGAACAGATACTACACTTGATCTTAGCCAAAAGGCCGAGAAGCGATGGCAACCATGTGCATGACCTTTTAGAGGGGCTCGAAAGGTCAACGAGAGCCACTTACGGGGCCACAAAGGGTAAAGAACCAGAAAAGGTAGGGAGCCACATAGGGTAAGGAACCACACAGGGTAAGGAACCACACAGGGTAAGGAGCCACACAAAGAAAGGAACCTGACAAAGTAAGGAGCCACACAGAGTAAGTAACCAGACAGAGTAAGGAACAACACAGAGTAAGGAACCAGACAGAGTAAGGAGCAACACAGAGTAAGGAGCAACACAGGGTAAGGAACAACACAGAGTAAGGAGCCACACAGAGTAAGGAGCCACACAGAGTAAGGGACAAGACAGAGTAAGGAGCAACACAGAGTAAGGAGCCACACAGGGTAAGGAACAACACAGAGTAAGGAGCCAAACAGGGTAAGGAGCCATACAGAGAAAGGAACCAGGCAGGGTAAGGAACCAGATCTCCTTCTCCTCACTGGAATGCTCCACATCAATTGGGAAAGGCCTGGGCCAACAGTTTGAGATCAGTCCAGTGCTAAGAAGGTCGACAAAGGTCATTCACTGAGAGCGCGATTTTAACTTGATCCCAGAAGGTGATTCCAACCTACCCGGCAACTTGTTAAACCCTACAGACAAGGACAAGCCTCGGCTGAGTGTTCCACACGAGCTTGCATCAAACTAAAGCATTCTTTAACAAGTGATGAACGGGGGAGAGCGCGAACGCAGTCCCCCACTACCAGAAATTATGCAGTCGAGATTCCCACATTTGGGGAATTCGCAAAGGTCAGCATGACCTAGAGTGCAATGGCCGGGCCTCGCCTTGGGTGAACCACCTTCCTGATCATGGTGTCTCCCCTGCCAGGTAAGTATGAATTGTAGAGCTCATAGACTTGATGGCCTGGAAATAATCCCTTGTTCTTACTCATGGTGGGGAGTAATGAGCCACACAGGGTAAGGAACAAGGCAGAGTAAGGAGCCACACAGAGTAAGAACCCAGACCTAGTAAGGAGAGCAACACTATGAAAGGAACCAGACAGATTAAGGAACCATATAGGGTAAGGAACAAGGCAGAGTAAGGAGCCACACTATGAAAGGAACCAGACAGAGTAAGGAACCATATAGGGAAAGGAACATGGCAGAGTAAGGAGCAACACTATGAAAGGAACCAGACAGAGTAAGGAACCATACAGGGTAAGGAGCCATACAGAGAAGGGAACCAGGAAGGGTAAGGAACGAAATACCCCCATCCTTCTCCTCACTTGAACACTCCACATCAATTGGGAAAGGCCTTGGCCAACCGCTTGAGGGGTTTGTACACTTAATTTCCATACAACTTTTAGGTTTTTGCACTGTTCCCAGAGATAATGCAATACCGGGTCAATGCGCAGAGAGGGTGGAGCAAGCCCCTGGCCCTTCTCCCATGTCCAAAAATCAATTTAATATATGGTCTCCATATAGGAGACGTATCAGATATTAAACTGATAAGAACAGATTTTTTGATTTTCAAGAATTTTTTATTGGCAGTTCAGTGTCTTTTCACATTTTTAAAGGGATTTAAAAATGAAAAACATACAGTTAAAAGAGATACTAAAACAAGGTATAAAAACAATTTCCTTTCTCTTCTCTCTTGGCTGTTGTGCAGGAGCGGGGCGAGTCCAAGATATGTTCCCCACCGCTTCCCCCTCCAACGGAAAAGGTGAACAGAGCCTTCCTCCCCATTGCTCCTACCCACCAGCCACACCCGGAGAGCCATGGTCCGCCTCTGCCTTGAGCTTCACCGTGTGGCTCCGGTTCCTTCGTCCGGTGAAGCAGAGACGACGCTTCTTTGCGACTGTGTCCGGGGCCCGCCGCTTTCACTCATGGTGTTGATGGTTAGAGAGGCCCTGCGGAGCACAGCCACGGGGGGAGTCTGCCTCTGCTTCCTCACCAACAG
Organism: Callionymus lyra; assembly: GCF_982586985.1. Lineage (NCBI taxonomy): Eukaryota > Metazoa > Chordata > Actinopteri > Syngnathiformes > Callionymidae > Callionymus > Callionymus lyra. The sequence continues at coordinate 3,459,503 of NC_141825.1, read as the reverse complement.
GTTTCTGGAGGACCACAGGCTTTCTTTTATCGCGGCTAGGGTGAGCCAGTAACCTGCCAACACCTTTGCAGGGATCTTTCTCTGGCTCACCCCATACAGCACCATCTGGGCTGTCAGGTCTCCACCTGTTGGCAAGTTCGGGAATTTCAAGGAACCGGCCAGTGCCCACAGCTCGACAGCAGAACTGCACTCCCAGAAGACATGCCTCACTGACTCAGAGGCGCCACACCCTGGCCGTGGGCAGGTTGAATGCGCTGCCATTCCTCGGGAGTGCATGACGGACCTGACCGGGAGGATCTCGTGGGCCACCATCCAGGACAGATCCCGTAGTCCGTTGGTGAGGGCAGGGTGGTTCACATTCTTCCAAACTGTGCTGGGCTCACCTTGGGTAAGCCCACGCACTGGACTCACTGGTTCCCGCTCCTGCACAAGAGACACAAGAGAGTTCAATCTACTTAAAACATGTACATCTCCCTCAAGATTAAAACCCTTTAAAAATTTCTCGATAAAACCATAGGAGGGTGGCATGTTAAAAGACACTGGCACTCGGAGGTCCCACTTCACCAGTCCCAACCGTCGGAGATAGTACCCCATCCAGAAACGTGTCATAGCTACGGTTTTTGGATTTCTGGATGGGGCGGTTACTATTTTTAGGTGGAGGGATGTGTAATGTCCTCCGAGTACCAGTCTGAGGTCTGGAAACCCTTTCCCTCCCTTTTCTCCTTCCTTTTTCATGGTCGCTCTCTTTAACCTTTCGGTTTTTGAGCGCCATAAAAAATAAAAGAGCTTCCTTTCAACAGTTAAAAGCACCCTCCTAGGCGGGGTAAAAACTGAACATACCAATAAAAAAAGAGGTACTATAACTGTCTTTATGATTAAAATCTTCCCTTCAAAAGTCAGTCGTCTTAGTCCCCAGTATCCCAGTCTTTGACTAACTTTACCTAACACCTGGTTCCAATTTGTCGCCCCCTCCCCGTGTTTGTCAAATTTTACCCCAAGTATTTTTAGTTCAGTCTGGGTCACTGTCAGAGGTAGTCCGGTCTTTTCAACGTCAGTCCAAGGTCCATAGAAGTGGGCATGGGTCTTGTCTCTGTTGAGCTTGGACCCAGAGGCCAGTCCAAACCAGTCAGTCAGGTCTAAAGTTCTGTGGAGAGAGAGGAGGTCAGAACAGAGAATACTAAAATCGTCCATATATAAAAAACATTTTGCTTCCCTCCCTCCACTACCCGGAATTGGCACCCCCCTGATCCATTTGTCCCTTCTCAAGACCTGTGCCAGAGGTTCAATGCAAGCCACATACAAGAGGGCAGATAACGGACATCCCTGTCGGACACCGCAGCGGATATTTACTGCTTTTGTCAGATGCCCGTTAACAACAAATCTGCTTGTTATATCCCGGTATAGCAGGCCCACCCAATCCAAGTATTTCTGTGGAAAACCCATCTTTTGCAGTACCTTGAAGAGGTACTGGTGCGAGATCCGATCAAAGGCTTTTTCAAAATCTAAATTTAATACTAAAAGTCGGATGTTTCTGTCTCTCGCCAGACAGATGGTGTCTCGGATCAGTATGAGGTTGTCTGTGATCTTCCTCCCAGGGACGGCACAGGCTTGATCCGGGTGGATCAGCCCATCTAAAAAAGGAGACATACGTGATGCTAAAATCTTACTAAAAAGTTTACAATCAACATTTAAAAGTGTAATTGGTCTCCAGTTCCGGATGTCCGTCTTGTCTTTGTCTTTGTGTAAAAGTGTAACTATTCCTACTCTAAAACTGTCGGGAAGTGTCGTCATTGTGTCAAAGTCGTTAAAAACAGCAAGCAAGTCAGGGGTTAAAATGTCCCAGAAAGTCCAATAAAATTCCACAGGGAGTCCATCCTCTCCTGGGCTTTTGTGGTTTTTAAAAGTTTTTATACATTTTGTCATTTCCATTTCTGTAATTGTTTGTGTTAAGGTTTCACTGTCATTGATTGTTTTTGACAGCATTTTTAAAAGTTCATTTAAAACATTTTCTTCGACCTGCTTTCTGTTATATATATTTGTAAAAAAAGTTTCAATGACTTCTTTTAGTCCCTCATTTGTATTTTCAATATTTTCTCCATTTTTTAAATTAAAAATCCCTCCCCCTCTGTTTAGAATCTTCCTAAAAAAATAACGTGTACACTTTTCCCCTTCTTCTATTTCTCTTTCTTTACTCCTTATTATTGCCCCTTTACTTTTCTTTTCGCTTATTGCAGTCATTTCCTGTTTTACATTTAAAATCTCCTCGTTAAAATCGATACCATTTTGGTTTAATAAAAAGTATCTTTGTAGTCTTTTCTGCAGTCCCATCATGCGTCTGTCGTCCCTATCTTTTGTCTTTTTACCTGCCTTCATAAAGAAAGTCTGTGTCCTCCCTTTCACCATTTCCCACCACGGTGCTCGTGTCTTGTACATGTCTTGAAGGGTCTGCCAGTCTTTTTACTGCTCCCGGTATTCCCTAACTAACTCCCTATCTTCTAAAAGGGAGCAGTTAAGTTTCCACAGACCTCTTCCTACAGTCACACCTTGCGTGATTGAAAGTGTGCAGGAGAGAAGGACGTGATCAGAAAAGAAAACAGGTGTTAATGTTGCATCTGTCGGGGGGCAGTCTCTTGAAAAAAGGTAGTCAATGCGAGAGGCTCTGGTACCATCACTACTGAACCAAGTGAAGCCCTCCTCTCTTGGATGCAGTGTTTTAAAACAGTCGCATAGTTTAAAATCTTTTCGGATTTCCTGTAATAAAACCGACGTTTTGTCCATTTTAAAATCGCACCCTGCTCCTTTGCGGTCACTCCTACTTAAAATACAATTAAAATCCCCTCCAACAACTAATGGTCTCCTACCTAGCATGTGGGACTGCAGGTCTTCTAAAAGGTCATACCTGTCGTTTTTGTCATTAAAACCATATACATTTAAAATGTTAATGTCGGTTCCCATAAAAGTCAAGTTTGCTAAAATTGCCCGTCCGTCTTTCACCACTGTGCTACCCTTCAGTGAGATATTTTTGTTTTTAATTAGGATGGCCACCCCGTCATTTTTGTTTTGGTTCGAGCCGCTCCATATAGAGGGCTGTGGCCATAGCTTTTCCCACTCTCTGTAGCTTTTTAAAAAGGGTAGCCCACACTCCTGAAGTAAAAACACATCTGCTTTAAAATCCTTTAAGAACGTTAAAACAGTTTGGGCTCTAACTCTCGACTTCACACTTCTAACATTGATAGTCGAGAAGGTGATAGACATGAGTAAGGTTAAAAGCAACAGGTAAAACATTTTTAAAAGACTACAGAGAGGGGACTATAAAAATCATTTGATATCTTGTGAAAGTAGCTCCCATCTACACTCATGGTTTTTGAGTGGAGCCTTCGAGCTGACTTTCCCCTTCGAGCTCTCGGTGTCGGGCTTGGCAGCATGGCTTTTCTTACCAGTTTTGCGAGCTTTTGGGGTTGACTGTAAGGCGACATCAAGGAAAGAGACCTCGTTGGGGGGGTTTGGAGGGAATTCTCTGGAGCCCTCACTGGAGTCGCTCTCTGTAAAAGCTCCAGGTCTTCCCCTCTTCTCCACCATCTCTGGGGGATCCAGAGATATATCGGACGCCGGTCTCTTGGAGAGCTGTGGATTTGGGAGGGGGACATACAGTGTTTGATCTTCCTCCTCCAGTTTGCCATCAGACTCCCCCACCCCCTCCCCCACTTCCTCCATTTTGTCCTCCACATTATCTGTGGACTCTGTGGAGGCGGAGACTGAGGTGGAGGAGGAAGATGTCCCCTCCCCTTCTCCCTCCCCCTGTGGGCCCTCTCCACCACTAGGAGGATTTGGAGGGAGATTTGAAAGTTTCCCGCCAATTTTTTCGATTTGGCGGGAAACTTTCCCTCTCTTTCTCTCCATTTTCCTTTTCCGCCATTCTTGTCACTTTCAACTTGTTGGCAAAAGATCGTGGACAGTCTCTGAAGAGATGTTTCAAGTCACCACAAAGATTGCACTTTCTGCCATTGGAACACTGTTCATAAGTATGTCCAATTTCTCTGCACTTGCCACAGAATACTTTTTCACAAGCCTCTACAAGGTGTCCATGCTCCCCACATCTCCGGCAGAGCTTGGGCTGACCCTGGTAGTGGATGTAGCCCCTGTTTTCTCCCAGGACCATCATTGGTGGGAGATGTTTTAGGCCCTGGAAGCCCTGAGGGTCCGGCCATTGCTGGATAGGGACCCTCCATGAGCAGTTCCAGATGCCATCCTCATCTCTCACCTTGGTAGCCTGGCCTTTGACAGTACAATATCTCCCCAGCCATATGCATACATCCTCTGCATTAACAGTTTCATTGAACATTCGGACAATCACCGTTTTCAAGGAGTTGTCCGTCAGTTTCTCCACTGCAAATGCAGAAAACTGGGGTTTGGCATTCTCAAAACGAATCCAAAAATCTTTAAGCTGAACAGCAGACCTAAAACTGACATCGAATCCTTTGTTAAAGGGTAACGAAAGGATACAGTTCAAGTCATTTGGAGTAAACTCCAAAATTTGCTGAATCAGCTTTCTAGAAAAATCTAGTCTTGACATGTTTAAAAGTTTACCATTAACTTCATTAAAATTAAAACGCACAGTGTGGTGCCTCCGCATGCCAGCATGGGAGGCTGACATGGTGGAGACACCACAAAACTATGATAAAAATGAACAATAAAATCTATAAAAAATCACTAAAAAGCCAAACTTAAAAGGTAAAACTTAAGAGGTACTTACCTGTTACCAGGAACCAGTGTACTGGTCCAAGGTAGTAAAGTGCGTGTGCCGTGTATCCCCTGTGAAAAATGGAAACAGTTACAAGAAATGCTCTGTTTTTTCACTGGAGAGATGAAATATCCTCCAGAGTAGTGAACACTCAAGCCACTGATCAGCAAGAGTGTGATCTACCCAACGGAGGTGATCGCAGTCTTAACCAAAGGCCGAGAAGCGATGGCAACCATGTGCATGACCTTTTAGAGGGGCTCGAAAGGTCAACGAGAGCCACTTACGGGGCCACAAAGGGTAAAGAACCAGAAAAGGTAGGGAGCCACATAGGGTAAGGAACCACATAGGGTAAGGAACCACACAGGGTAAGGAACCACACAGGGTAAGGAGCCACACAAAGAAAGGAACCTGACAAAGTAAGGAGCCACACAGAGTAAGTAACCAGACAGAGTAAGGAACAACACAGAGTAAGGAACCAGACAGAGTAAGGAGCAACATAGAGTAAGGAGCAACACAGGGTAAGGAACAACACAGAGTAAGGAGCCACACAGAGTAAGGAGCCACACAGAGTAAGGGACAAGACAGAGTAAGGAGCAACACAGAGTAAGGAGCCACACAGGGTAAGGAACAACACAGAGTAAGGAGCCAAACAGGTTAAGGAACCAGACAGGGTAAGGAGCCATACAGAGAAAGGAACCAGGCAGGGTAAGGAACCAGATTTCCTTCTCCTCACTGGAATGCTCCACATCAATTGGGAAAGGCCTGGGCCAACAGTTTGAGATCAGTCCAGTGATAAGAAGGTCGACAAAGGTCATTCACTGAGAGCGCGATTTTAACTTGATCCCAGAAGGTGATTCCAACCTACCCGGCAACTTGTTAAACCCTACAGACAAGGACAAGCCTCGGCTGAGTGTTCCACACGAGCTTGCATCAAACTAAAGCATTCTTTAACAAGTGATGAACGGGGGAGAGCGCGAACGCAGTCCCCCACTACCAGAAATTATGCAGTCGAGATTCCCACATTTGGGGAATTCGCAAAGGTCAGCATGACCTAGAGTGCAATGGCCGGGCCTCGCCTTGGGTGAACCACCTTCCTGATCATGGTGTCTCCCCTGCCAGGTAAGTATGAATTGTAGAGCTCATAGACTTGATGGCCTGGAAATAATCCCTTGTTCTTACTCATGGTGGGGAGTAATGAGCCACACAGGGTAAGGAACAAGGCAGAGTAAGGAGCCACACAGAGTAAGAACCCAGACCTAGTAAGGAGAGCAACACTATGAAAGGAACCAGACAGATTAAGGAACCATATAGGGTAAGGAACAAGGCAGAGTAAGGAGCCACACTATGAAAGGAACCAGACAGAGTAAGGAACCATATAGGGTAAGGAACAAGGCAGAGTAAGGAGCAACACTATGAAAGGAACCAGACAGAGTAAGGAACCATACAGGGTAAGGAGCCATACAGAGAAGGGAACCAGGAAGGGTAAGGAACGAAATACCCCCATCCTTCTCCTCACTTGAACACTCCACATCAATTGGGAAAGGCCTTGGCCAACCGCTTGAGGGGTTTGTACACTTAATTTCCATACAACTTTTAGGTTTTTGCACTGTTCCCAGAGATAATGCAATACCGGGTCAATGCGCAGAGAGGGTGGAGCAAGCCCCTGGCCCTTCTCCCATGTCCAAAAATCAATTTAATATATGGTCTCCATATAGGAGACGTATCAGATATTAAACTGATAAGAACAGATACTACACTTGATCTTAGCCAAAAGGCCGAGAAGCGATGGCAACCATGTGCATGACCTTTTAGAGGGGCTCGAAAGGTCAACGAGAGCCACTTACGGGGCCACAAAGGGTAAAGAACCAGAAAAGGTAGGGAGCCACATAGGGTAAGGAACCACACAGGGTAAGGAACCACACAGGGTAAGGAGCCACACAAAGAAAGGAACCTGACAAAGTAAGGAGCCACACAGAGTAAGTAACCAGACAGAGTAAGGAACAACACAGAGTAAGGAACCAGACAGAGTAAGGAGCAACACAGAGTAAGGAGCAACACAGGGTAAGGAACAACACAGAGTAAGGAGCCACACAGAGTAAGGAGCCACACAGAGTAAGGGACAAGACAGAGTAAGGAGCAACACAGAGTAAGGAGCCACACAGGGTAAGGAACAACACAGAGTAAGGAGCCAAACAGGGTAAGGAGCCATACAGAGAAAGGAACCAGGCAGGGTAAGGAACCAGATCTCCTTCTCCTCACTGGAATGCTCCACATCAATTGGGAAAGGCCTGGGCCAACAGTTTGAGATCAGTCCAGTGCTAAGAAGGTCGACAAAGGTCATTCACTGAGAGCGCGATTTTAACTTGATCCCAGAAGGTGATTCCAACCTACCCGGCAACTTGTTAAACCCTACAGACAAGGACAAGCCTCGGCTGAGTGTTCCACACGAGCTTGCATCAAACTAAAGCATTCTTTAACAAGTGATGAACGGGGGAGAGCGCGAACGCAGTCCCCCACTACCAGAAATTATGCAGTCGAGATTCCCACATTTGGGGAATTCGCAAAGGTCAGCATGACCTAGAGTGCAATGGCCGGGCCTCGCCTTGGGTGAACCACCTTCCTGATCATGGTGTCTCCCCTGCCAGGTAAGTATGAATTGTAGAGCTCATAGACTTGATGGCCTGGAAATAATCCCTTGTTCTTACTCATGGTGGGGAGTAATGAGCCACACAGGGTAAGGAACAAGGCAGAGTAAGGAGCCACACAGAGTAAGAACCCAGACCTAGTAAGGAGAGCAACACTATGAAAGGAACCAGACAGATTAAGGAACCATATAGGGTAAGGAACAAGGCAGAGTAAGGAGCCACACTATGAAAGGAACCAGACAGAGTAAGGAACCATATAGGGAAAGGAACATGGCAGAGTAAGGAGCAACACTATGAAAGGAACCAGACAGAGTAAGGAACCATACAGGGTAAGGAGCCATACAGAGAAGGGAACCAGGAAGGGTAAGGAACGAAATACCCCCATCCTTCTCCTCACTTGAACACTCCACATCAATTGGGAAAGGCCTTGGCCAACCGCTTGAGGGGTTTGTACACTTAATTTCCATACAACTTTTAGGTTTTTGCACTGTTCCCAGAGATAATGCAATACCGGGTCAATGCGCAGAGAGGGTGGAGCAAGCCCCTGGCCCTTCTCCCATGTCCAAAAATCAATTTAATATATGGTCTCCATATAGGAGACGTATCAGATATTAAACTGATAAGAACAGATTTTTTGATTTTCAAGAATTTTTTATTGGCAGTTCAGTGTCTTTTCACATTTTTAAAGGGATTTAAAAATGAAAAACATACAGTTAAAAGAGATACTAAAACAAGGTATAAAAACAATTTCCTTTCTCTTCTCTCTTGGCTGTTGTGCAGGAGCGGGGCGAGTCCAAGATATGTTCCCCACCGCTTCCCCCTCCAACGGAAAAGGTGAACAGAGCCTTCCTCCCCATTGCTCCTACCCACCAGCCACACCCGGAGAGCCATGGTCCGCCTCTGCCTTGAGCTTCACCGTGTGGCTCCGGTTCCTTCGTCCGGTGAAGCAGAGACGACGCTTCTTTGCGACTGTGTCCGGGGCCCGCCGCTTTCACTCATGGTGTTGATGGTTAGAGAGGCCCTGCGGAGCACAGCCACGGGGGGAGTCTGCCTCTGCTTCCTCACCAACAGGTTTCTGGAGGACCACAGGCTTTCTTTTATCGCGGCTAGGGTGAGCCAGTAACCTGCCAACACCTTTGCAGGGATCTTTCTCTGGCTCACCCCATACAGCACCATCTGGGCTGTCAGGTCTCCACCTGTTGGCAAGTTCGGGAATTTCAAGGAACCGGCCAGTGCCCACAGCTCGACAGCAGAACTGCACTCCCAGAAGACATGCCTCACTGACTCAGAGGCGCCACACCCTGGCCGTGGGCAGGTTGAATGCGCTGCCATTCCTCGGGAGTGCATGACGGACCTGACCGGGAGGATCTCGTGGGCCACCATCCAGGACAGATCCCGTAGTCCGTTGGTGAGGGCAGGGTGGTTCACATTCTTCCAAACTGTGCTGGGCTCACCTTGGGTAAGCCCACGCACTGGACTCACTGGTTCCCGCTCCTGCACAAGAGACACAAGAGAGTTCAATCTACTTAAAACATGTACATCTCCCTCAAGATTAAAACCCTTTAAAAATTTCTCGATAAAACCATAGGAGGGTGGCATGTTAAAAGACACTGGCACTCGGAGGTCCCACTTCACCAGTCCCAACCGTCGGAGATAGTACCCCATCCAGAAACGTGTCATAGCTACGGTTTTTGGATTTCTGGATGGGGCGGTTACTATTTTTAGGTGGAGGGATGTGTAATGTCCTCCGAGTACCAGTCTGAGGTCTGGAAACCCTTTCCCTCCCTTTTCTCCTTCCTTTTTCATGGTCGCTCTCTTTAACCTTTCGGTTTTTGAGCGCCATAAAAAATAAAAGAGCTTCCTTTCAACAGTTAAAAGCACCCTCCTAGGCGGGGTAAAAACTGAACATACCAATAAAAAAAGAGGTACTATAACTGTCTTTATGATTAAAATCTTCCCTTCAAAAGTCAGTCGTCTTAGTCCCCAGTATCCCAGTCTTTGACTAACTTTACCTAACACCTGGTTCCAATTTGTCGCCCCCTCCCCGTGTTTGTCAAATTTTACCCCAAGTATTTTTAGTTCAGTCTGGGTCACTGTCAGAGGTAGTCCGGTCTTTTCAACGTCAGTCCAAGGTCCATAGAAGTGGGCATGGGTCTTGTCTCTGTTGAGCTTGGACCCAGAGGCCAGTCCAAACCAGTCAGTCAGGTCTAAAGTTCTGTGGAGAGAGAGGAGGTCAGAACAGAGAATACTAAAATCGTCCATATATAAAAAACATTTTGCTTCCCTCCCTCCACTACCCGGAATTGGCACCCCCCTGATCCATTTGTCCCTTCTCAAGACCTGTGCCAGAGGTTCAATGCAAGCCACATACAAGAGGGCAGATAACGGACATCCCTGTCGGACACCGCAGCGGATATTTACTGCTTTTGTCAGATGCCCGTTAACAACAAATCTGCTTGTTATATCCCGGTATAGCAGGCCCACCCAATCCAAGTATTTCTGTGGAAAACCCATCTTTTGCAGTACCTTGAAGAGGTACTGGTGCGAGATCCGATCAAAGGCTTTTTCAAAATCTAAATTTAATACTAAAAGTCGGATGTTTCTGTCTCTCGCCAGACAGATGGTGTCTCGGATCAGTATGAGGTTGTCTGTGATCTTCCTCCCAGGGACGGCACAGGCTTGATCCGGGTGGATCAGCCCATCTAAAAAAGGAGACATACGTGATGCTAAAATCTTACTAAAAAGTTTACAATCAACATTTAAAAGTGTAATTGGTCTCCAGTTCCGGATGTCCGTCTTGTCTTTGTCTTTGTGTAAAAGTGTAACTATTCCTACTCTAAAACTGTCGGGAAGTGTCGTCATTGTGTCAAAGTCGTTAAAAACAGCAAGCAAGTCAGGGGTTAAAATGTCCCAGAAAGTCCAATAAAATTCCACAGGGAGTCCATCCTCTCCTGGGCTTTTGTGGTTTTTAAAAGTTTTTATACATTTTGTCATTTCCATTTCTGTAATTGTTTGTGTTAAGGTTTCACTGTCATTGATTGTTTTTGACAGCATTTTTAAAAGTTCATTTAAAACATTTTCTTCGACCTGCTTTCTGTTATATATATTTGTAAAAAAAGTTTCAATGACTTCTTTTAGTCCCTCATTTGTATTTTCAATATTTTCTCCATTTTTTAAATTAAAAATCCCTCCCCCTCTGTTTAGAATCTTCCTAAAAAAATAACGTGTACACTTTTCCCCTTCTTCTATTTCTCTTTCTTTACTCCTTATTATTGCCCCTTTACTTTTCTTTTCGCTTATTGCAGTCATTTCCTGTTTTACATTTAAAATCTCCTCGTTAAAATCGATACCATTTTGGTTTAATAAAAAGTATCTTTGTAGTCTTTTCTGCAGTCCCATCATGCGTCTGTCGTCCCTATCTTTTGTCTTTTTACCTGCCTTCATAAAGAAAGTCTGTGTCCTCCCTTTCACCATTTCCCACCACGGTGCTCGTGTCTTGTACATGTCTTGAAGGGTCTGCCAGTCTTTTTACTGCTCCCGGTATTCCCTAACTAACTCCCTATCTTCTAAAAGGGAGCAGTTAAGTTTCCACAGACCTCTTCCTACAGTCACACCTTGCGTGATTGAAAGTGTGCAGGAGAGAAGGACGTGATCAGAAAAGAAAACAGGTGTTAATGTTGCATCTGTCGGGGGGCAGTCTCTTGAAAAAAGGTAGTCAATGCGAGAGGCTCTGGTACCATCACTACTGAACCAAGTGAAGCCCTCCTCTCTTGGATGCAGTGTTTTAAAACAGTCGCATAGTTTAAAATCTTTTCGGATTTCCTGTAATAAAACCGACGTTTTGTCCATTTTAAAATCGCACCCTGCTCCTTTGCGGTCACTCCTACTTAAAATACAATTAAAATCCCCTCCAACAACTAATGGTCTCCTACCTAGCATGTGGGACTGCAGGTCTTCTAAAAGGTCATACCTGTCGTTTTTGTCATTAAAACCATATACATTTAAAATGTTAATGTCGGTTCCCATAAAAGTCAAGTTTGCTAAAATTGCCCGTCCGTCTTTCACCACTGTGCTACCCTTCAGTGAGATATTTTTGTTTTTAATTAGGATGGCCACCCCGTCATTTTTGTTTTGGTTCGAGCCGCTCCATATAGAGGGCTGTGGCCATAGCTTTTCCCACTCTCTGTAGCTTTTTAAAAAGGGTAGCCCACACTCCTGAAGTAAAAACACATCTGCTTTAAAATCCTTTAAGAACGTTAAAACAGTTTGGGCTCTAACTCTCGACTTCACACTTCTAACATTGATAGTCGAGAAGGTGATAGACATGAGTAAGGTTAAAAGCAACAGGTAAAACATTTTTAAAAGACTACAGAGAGGGGACTATAAAAATCATTTGATATCTTGTGAAAGTAGCTCCCATCTACACTCATGGTTTTTGAGTGGAGCCTTCGAGCTGACTTTCCCCTTCGAGCTCTCGGTGTCGGGCTTGGCAGCATGGCTTTTCTTACCAGTTTTGCGAGCTTTTGGGGTTGACTGTAAGGCGACATCAAGGAAAGAGACCTCGTTGGGGGGGTTTGGAGGGAATTCTCTGGAGCCCTCACTGGAGTCGCTCTCTGTAAAAGCTCCAGGTCTTCCCCTCTTCTCCACCATCTCTGGGGGATCCAGAGATATATCGGACGCCGGTCTCTTGGAGAGCTGTGGATTTGGGAGGGGGACATACAGTGTTTGATCTTCCTCCTCCAGTTTGCCATCAGACTCCCCCACCCCCTCCCCCACTTCCTCCATTTTGTCCTCCACATTATCTGTGGACTCTGTGGAGGCGGAGACTGAGGTGGAGGAGGAAGATGTCCCCTCCCCTTCTCCCTCCCCCTGTGGGCCCTCTCCACCACTAGGAGGATTTGGAGGGAGATTTGAAAGTTTCCCGCCAATTTTTTCGATTTGGCGGGAAACTTTCCCTCTCTTTCTCTCCATTTTCCTTTTCCGCCATTCTTGTCACTTTCAACTTGTTGGCAAAAGATCGTGGACAGTCTCTGAAGAGATGTTTCAAGTCACCACAAAGATTGCACTTTCTGCCATTGGAACACTGTTCATAAGTATGTCCAATTTCTCTGCACTTGCCACAGAATACTTTTTCACAAGCCTCTACAAGGTGTCCATGCTCCCCACATCTCCGGCAGAGCTTGGGCTGACCCTGGTAGTGGATGTAGCCCCTGTTTTCTCCCAGGACCATCATTGGTGGGAGATGTTTTAGGCCCTGGAAGCCCTGAGGGTCCGGCCATTGCTGGATAGGGACCCTCCATGAGCAGTTCCAGATGCCATCCTCATCTCTCACCTTGGTAGCCTGGCCTTTGACAGTACAATATCTCCCCAGCCATATGCATACATCCTCTGCATTAACAGTTTCATTGAACATTCGGACAATCACCGTTTTCAAGGAGTTGTCCGTCAGTTTCTCCACTGCAAATGCAGAAAACTGGGGTTTGGCATTCTCAAAACGAATCCAAAAATCTTTAAGCTGAACAGCAGACCTAAAACTGACATCGAATCCTTTGTTAAAGGGTAACGAAAGGATACAGTTCAAGTCATTTGGAGTAAACTCCAAAATTTGCTGAATCAGCTTTCTAGAAAAATCTAGTCTTGACATGTTTAAAAGTTTACCATTAACTTCATTAAAATTAAAACGCACAGTGTGGTGCCTCCGCATGCCAGCATGGGAGGCTGACATGGTGGAGACACCACAAAACTATGATAAAAATGAACAATAAAATCTATAAAAAATCACTAAAAAGCCAAACTTAAAAGGTAAAACTTAAGAGGTACTTACCTGTTACCAGGAACCAGTGTACTGGTCCAAGGTAGTAAAGTGCGTGTGCCGTGTATCCCCTGTGAAAAATGGAAACAGTTACAAGAAATGCTCTGTTTTTTCACTGGAGAGATGAAATATCCTCCAGAGTAGTGAACACTCAAGCCACTGATCAGCAAGAGTGTGATCTACCCAACGGAGGTGATCGCAGTCTTAACCAAAGGCCGAGAAGCGATGGCAACCATGTGCATGACCTTTTAGAGGGGCTCGAAAGGTCAACGAGAGCCACTTACGGGGCCACAAAGGGTAAAGAACCAGAAAAGGTAGGGAGCCACATAGGGTAAGGAACCACACAGGGTAAGGAACCACACAGGGTAAGGAGCCACACAAAGAAAGGAACCTGACAAAGTAAGGAGCCACACAGAGTAAGTAACCAGACAGAGTAAGGAACAACACAGAGTAAGGAACCAGACAGAGTAAGGAGCAACATAGAGTAAGGAGCAACACAGGGTAAGGAACAACACAGAGTAAGGAGCCACACAGAGTAAGGAGCCACACAGAGTAAGGGACAAGACAGAGTAAGGAGCAACACAGAGTATGGAGCCACACAGGGTAAGGAACAACACAGAGTAAGGAGCCAAACAGGTTAAGGAACCAGACAGGGTAAGGAGCCATACAGAGAAAGGAACCAGGCAGGGTAAGGAACCAGATTTCCAGATTTTGAGATCAGTCCAGTGCTAAGAAGGTCGACAAAGGTCATTCACTGAGAGCGCGATTTTAACTTGATCCCAGAAGGTGATTCCAACCTACCCGGCAACTTGTTAAACCCTACAGACAAGGACAAGCCTCGGCTGAGTGTTCCACACGAGCTTGCATCAAACTAAAGCATTCTTTAACAAGTGATGAACGGGGGAGAGCGCGAACGCAGTCCCCCACTACCAGAAATTATGCAGTCGAGATTCCCACATTTGGGGAATTCGCAAAGGTCAGCATGACCTAGAGTGCAATGGCCGGGCCTCGCCTTGGGTGAACCACCTTCCTGATCATGGTGTCTCCCCTGCCAGGTAAGTATGAATTGTAGAGCTCATAGACTTGATGGCCTGGAAATAATCCCTTGTTCTTACTCATGGTGGGGAGTAATGAGCCACACAGGGTAAGGAACAAGGCAGAGTAAGGAGCCACACAGAGTAAGAACCCAGACCTAGTAAGGAGAGCAACACTATGAAAGGAACCAGACAGATTAAGGAACCATATAGGGTAAGGAACAAGGCAGAGTAAGGAGCCACACTATGAAAGGAACCAGACAGAGTAAGGAACCATATAGGGTAAGGAACAAGGCAGAGTAAGGAGCAACACTATGAAAGGAACCAGACAGAGTAAGGAACCATACAGGGTAAGGAGCCATACAGAGAAGGGAACCAGGAAGGGTAAGGAACGAAATACCCCCATCCTTCTCCTCACTTGAACACTCCACATCAATTGGGAAAGGCCTTGGCCAACCGCTTGAGGGGTTTGTACACTTAATTTCCATACAACTTTTAGGTTTTTGCACTGTTCCCAGAGATAATGCAATACCGGGTCAATGCGCAGAGAGGGTGGAGCAAGCCCCTGGCCCTTCTCCCATGTCCAAAAATCAATTTAATATATGGTCTCCATATAGGAGACGTATCAGATATTAAACTGATAAGAACAGATACTACACTTGATCTTAGCCAAAAGGCCGAGAAGCGATGGCAACCATGTGCATGACCTTTTAGAGGGGCTCGAAAGGTCAACGAGAGCCACTTACGGGGCCACAAAGGGTAAAGAACCAGAAAAGGTAGGGAGCCACATAGGGTAAGGAACCACACAGGGTAAGGAACCACACAGGGTAAGGAGCCACACAAAGAAAGGAACCTGACAAAGTAAGGAGCCACACAGAGTAAGTAACCAGACAGAGTAAGGAACAACACAGAGTAAGGAACCAGACAGAGTAAGGAGCAACATAGAGTAAGGAGCAACACAGGGTAAGGAACAACACAGAGTAAGGAGCCACACAGAGTAAGGAGCCACACAGAGTAAGGGACAAGACAGAGTAAGGAGCAACACAGAGTATGGAGCCACACAGGGTAAGGAACAACACAGAGTAAGGAGCCAAACAGGTTAAGGAACCAGACAGGGTAAGGAGCCATACAGAGAAAGGAACCAGGCAGGGTAAGGAACCAGATTTCCAGATTTTGAGATCAGTCCAGTGCTAAGAAGGTCGACAAAGGTCATTCACTGAGAGCGCGATTTTAACTTGATCCCAGAAGGTGATTCCAACCTACCCGGCAACTTGTTAAACCCTACAGACAAGGACAAGCCTCGGCTGAGTGTTCCACACGAGCTTGCATCAAACTAAAGCATTCTTTAACAAGTGATGAACGGGGGAGAGCGCGAACGCAGTCCCCCACTACCAGAAATTATGCAGTCGAGATTCCCACATTTGGGGAATTCGCAAAGGTCAGCATGACCTAGAGTGCAATGGCCGGGCCTCGCCTTGGGTGAACCACCTTCCTGATCATGGTGTCTCCCCTGCCAGGTAAGTATGAATTGTAGAGCTCATAGACTTGATGGCCTGGAAATAATCCCTTGTTCTTACTCATGGTGGGGAGTAATGAGCCACACAGGGTAAGGAACAAGGCAGAGTAAGGAGCCACACAGAGTAAGAACCCAGACCTAGTAAGGAGAGCAACACTATGAAAGGAACCAGACAGATTAAGGAACCATATAGGGTAAGGAACAAGGCAGAGTAAGGAGCCACACTATGAAAGGAACCAGACAGAGTAAGGAACCATATAGGGTAAGGAACAAGGCAGAGTAAGGAGCAACACTATGAAAGGAACCAGACAGAGTAAGGAACCATACAGGGTAAGGAGCCATACAGAGAAGGGAACCAGGAAGGGTAAGGAACGAAATACCCCCATCCTTCTCCTCACTTGAACACTCCACATCAATTGGGAAAGGCCTTGGCCAACAGTTTGAGATCAGTCCAGTGCTAAGAAGGTCGACAAAGGTCATTCACTGAGAGCGCGATTTTAACTTGATCCCAGAAGGTGATTCCAACCTACCCGGCAACTTGTTAAACCCTACAGACAAGGACAAGCCTCGGCTGAGTGTTCCACACGAGCTTGCATCAAACTAAAGCATTCTTTAACAAGTGATGAACGGGGGAGAGCGCGAACGCAGTCCCCCACTACCAGAAATTATGCAGTCGAGATTCCCACATTTGGGGAATTCGCAAAGGTCAGCATGACCTAGAGTGCAATGGCCGGGCCTCGCCTTGGGTGAACCACCTTCCTGATCATGGTGTCTCCCCTGCCAGGTAAGTATGAATTGTAGAGCTCATAGACTTGATGGCCTGGAAATAATCCCTTGTTCTTACTCATGGTGGGGAGTAATGAGCCACACAGGGTAAGGAACAAGGCAGAGTAAGGAGCCACACAGAGTAAGAACCCAGACCTAGTAAAGAGAGCAACACTATGAAAGGAACCAGACAGATTAAGGAACCATATAGGGTAAGGAACAAGGCAGAGTAAGGAGCCACACTATGAAAGGAACCAGACAGAGTAAGGAACCATATAGGGTAAGGAACAAGGCAGAGTAAGGAGCAACACTATGAAAGGAACCAGACAGAGTAAGGAACCATACAGGGTAAGGAGCCATACAGAGAAGGGAACCAGGAAGGGAGGAAGGGTAAGGAACGAAATACCCCCATCCTTCTCCTCACTTGAACACTCCACATCAATTGGGAAAGGCCTTGGCCAACCGCTTGAGGGGTTTGTACACTTAATTTCCATACAACTTTTAGGTTTTTGCACTGTTCCCAGAGATAATGCAATACCGGGTCAATGCGCAGAGAGGGTGGAGCAAGCCCCTGGCCCTTCTCCCATGTCCAAAAATCAATTTAATATATGGTCTCCATATAGGAGACGTATCAGATATTAAACTGATAAGAACAGATACTACACTTGATCTTAGCCAAAAGGCCGAGAAGCGATGGCAACCATGTGCATGACCTTTTAGAGGGGCTCGAAAGGTCAACGAGAGCCACTTACGGGCCACAAAGGGTAAAGAACCAGAAAAGGTAGGGAGCCACATAGGGTAAGGAACCACACAGGGTAAGGAACCACACAGGGTAAGGAGCCACACAAAGAAAGGAACCTGACAAAGTAAGGAGCCACACAGAGTAAGTAACCAGACAGAGTAAGGAACAACACAGAGTAAGGAACCAGACAGAGTAAGGAGCAACATAGAGTAAGGAGCAACACAGGGTAAGGAACAACACAGAGTAAGGAGCCACACAGAGTAAGGAGCCACACAGAGTAAGGGACAAGACAGAGTAAGGAGCAACACAGAGTATGGAGCCACACAGGGTAAGGAACAACACAGAGTAAGGAGCCAAACAGGTTAAGGAACCAGACAGGGTAAGGAGCCATACAGAGAAAGGAACCAGGCAGGGTAAGGAACCAGATTTCCAGATTTTGAGATCAGTCCAGTGCTAAGAAGGTCGACAAAGGTCATTCACTGAGAGCGCGATTTTAACTTGATCCCAGAAGGTGATTCCAACCTACCCGGCAACTTGTTAAACCCTACAGACAAGGACAAGCCTCGGCTGAGTGTTCCACACGAGCTTGCATCAAACTAAAGCATTCTTTAACAAGTGATGAACGGGGGAGAGCGCGAACGCAGTCCCCCACTACCAGAAATTATGCAGTCGAGATTCCCACATTTGGGGAATTCGCAAAGGTCAGCATGACCTAGAGTGCAATGGCCGGGCCTCGCCTTGGGTGAACCACCTTCCTGATCATGGTGTCTCCCCTGCCAGGTAAGTATGAATTGTAGAGCTCATAGACTTGATGGCCTGGAAATAATCCCTTGTTCTTACTCATGGTGGGGAGTAATGAGCCACACAGGGTAAGGAACAAGGCAGAGTAAGGAGCCACACAGAGTAAGAACCCAGACCTAGTAAGGAGAGCAACACTATGAAAGGAACCAGACAGATTAAGGAACCATATAGGGTAAGGAACAAGGCAGAGTAAGGAGCCACACTATGAAAGGAACCAGACAGAGTAAGGAACCATATAGGGTAAGGAACAAGGCAGAGTAAGGAGCAACACTATGAAAGGAACCAGACAGAGTAAGGAACCATACAGGGTAAGGAGCCATACAGAGAAGGGAACCAGGAAGGGTAAGGAACGAAATACCCCCATCCTTCTCCTCACTTGAACACTCCACATCAATTGGGAAAGGCCTTGGCCAACCGCTTGAGGGGTTTGTACACTTAATTTCCATACAACTTTTAGGTTTTTGCACTGTTCCCAGAGATAATGCAATACCGGGTCAATGCGCAGAGAGGGTGGAGCAAGCCCCTGGCCCTTCTCCCATGTCCAAAAATCAATTTAATATATGGTCTCCATATAGGAGACGTATCAGATATTAAACTGATAAGAACAGATACTACACTTGATCTTAGCCAAAAGGCCGAGAAGCGATGGCAACCATGTGCATGACCTTTTAGAGGGGCTCGAAAGGTCAACGAGAGCCACTTACGGGGCCACAAAGGGTAAAGAACCAGAAAAGGTAGGGAGCCACATAGGGTAAGGAACCACACAGGGTAAGGAACCACACAGGGTAAGGAGCCACACAAAGAAAGGAACCTGACAAAGTAAGGAGCCACACAGAGTAAGTAACCAGACAGAGTAAGGAACAACACAGAGTAAGGAACCAGACAGAGTAAGGAGCAACATAGAGTAAGGAGCAACACAGGGTAAGGAACAACACAGAGTAAGGAGCCACACAGAGTAAGGAGCCACACAGAGTAAGGGACAAGACAGAGTAAGGAGCAACACAGAGTATGGAGCCACACAGGGTAAGGAACAACACAGAGTAAGGAGCCAAACAGGTTAAGGAACCAGACAGGGTAAGGAGCCATACAGAGAAAGGAACCAGGCAGGGTAAGGAACCAGATTTCCAGATTTTGAGATCAGTCCAGTGCTAAGAAGGTCGACAAAGGTCATTCACTGAGAGCGCGATTTTAACTTGATCCCAGAAGGTGATTCCAACCTACCCGGCAACTTGTTAAACCCTACAGACAAGGACAAGCCTCGGCTGAGTGTTCCACACGAGCTTGCATCAAACTAAAGCATTCTTTAACAAGTGATGAACGGGGGAGAGCGCGAACGCAGTCCCCCACTACCAGAAATTATGCAGTCGAGATTCCCACATTTGGGGAATTCGCAAAGGTCAGCATGACCTAGAGTGCAATGGCCGGGCCTCGCCTTGGGTGAACCACCTTCCTGATCATGGTGTCTCCCCTGCCAGGTAAGTATGAATTGTAGAGCTCATAGACTTGATGGCCTGGAAATAATCCCTTGTTCTTACTCATGGTGGGGAGTAATGAGCCACACAGGGTAAGGAACAAGGCAGAGTAAGGAGCCACACAGAGTAAGAACCCAGACCTAGTAAGGAGAGCAACACTATGAAAGGAACCAGACAGATTAAGGAACCATATAGGGTAAGGAACAAGGCAGAGTAAGGAGCCACACTATGAAAGGAACCAGACAGAGTAAGGAACCATATAGGGTAAGGAACAAGGCAGAGTAAGGAGCAACACTATGAAAGGAACCAGACAGAGTAAGGAACCATACAGGGTAAGGAGCCATACAGAGAAGGGAACCAGGAAGGGTAAGGAACGAAATACCCCCATCCTTCTCCTCACTTGAACACTCCACATCAATTGGGAAAGGCCTTGGCCAACAGTTTGAGATCAGTCCAGTGCTAAGAAGGTCGACAAAGGTCATTCACTGAGAGCGCGATTTTAACTTGATCCCAGAAGGTGATTCCAACCTACCCGGCAACTTGTTAAACCCTACAGACAAGGACAAGCCTCGGCTGAGTGTTCCACACGAGCTTGCATCAAACTAAAGCATTCTTTAACAAGTGATGAACGGGGGAGAGCGCGAACGCAGTCCCCCACTACCAGAAATTATGCAGTCGAGATTCCCACATTTGGGGAATTCGCAAAGGTCAGCATGACCTAGAGTGCAATGGCCGGGCCTCGCCTTGGGTGAACCACCTTCCTGATCATGGTGTCTCCCCTGCCAGGTAAGTATGAATTGTAGAGCTCATAGACTTGATGGCCTGGAAATAATCCCTTGTTCTTACTCATGGTGGGGAGTAATGAGCCACACAGGGTAAGGAACAAGGCAGAGTAAGGAGCCACACAGAGTAAGAACCCAGACCTAGTAAAGAGAGCAACACTATGAAAGGAACCAGACAGATTAAGGAACCATATAGGGTAAGGAACAAGGCAGAGTAAGGAGCCACACTATGAAAGGAACCAGACAGAGTAAGGAACCATATAGGGTAAGGAACAAGGCAGAGTAAGGAGCAACACTATGAAAGGAACCAGACAGAGTAAGGAACCATACAGGGTAAGGAGCCATACAGAGAAGGGAACCAGGAAGGGTAAGGAACGAAATACCCCCATCCTTCTCCTCACTTGAACACTCCACATCAATTGGGAAAGGCCTTGGCCAACCGCTTGAGGGGTTTGTACACTTAATTTCCATACAACTTTTAGGTTTTTGCACTGTTCCCAGAGATAATGCAATACCGGGTCAATGCGCAGAGAGGGTGGAGCAAGCCCCTGGCCCTTCTCCCATGTCCAAAAATCAATTTAATATATGGTCTCCATATAGGAGACGTATCAGATATTAAACTGATAAGAACAGATACTACACTTGATCTTAGCCAAAAGGCCGAGAAGCGATGGCAACCATGTGCATGACCTTTTAGAGGGGCTCGAAAGGTCAACGAGAGCCACTTACGGGGCCACAAAGGGTAAAGAACCAGAAAAGGTAGGGAGCCACATAGGGTAAGGAACCACACAGGGAAAGGAACCACACAGGGTAAGGAGCCACACAAAGAAAGGAACCTGACAAAGTAAGGAGCCACACAGAGTAAGTAACCAGACAGAGTAAGGAACAACACAGAGTAAGGAACCAGACAGAGTAAGGAGCAACACAGAGTAAGGAGCAACACAGGGTAAGGAACAACACAGAGTAAGGAGCCACACAGAGTAAGGAGCCACACAGAGTAAGGGACAAGACAGAGTAAGGAGCAACACAGAGTAAGGAGCCACACAGGGTAAGGAACAACACAGAGTAAGGAGCCAAACAGGGTAAGGAGCCATACAGAGAAAGGAACCAGGCAGGGTAAGGAACCAGATCTCCTTCTCCTCACTGGAATGCTCCACATCAATTGGGAAAGGCCTGGGCCAACAGTTTGAGATCAGTCCAGTGCTAAGAAGGTCGACAAAGGTCATTCACTGAGAGCGCGATTTTAACTTGATCCCAGAAGGTGATTCCAACCTACCCGGCAACTTGTTAAACCCTACAGACAAGGACAAGCCTCGGCTGAGTGTTCCACACGAGCTTGCATCAAACTAAAGCATTCTTTAACAAGTGATGAACGGGGGAGAGCGCGAACGCAGTCCCCCACTACCAGAAATTATGCAGTCGAGATTCCCACATTTGGGGAATTCGCAAAGGTCAGCATGACCTAGAGTGCAATGGCCGGGCCTCGCCTTGGGTGAACCACCTTCCTGATCATGGTGTCTCCCCTGCCAGGTAAGTATGAATTGTAGAGCTCATAGACTTGATGGCCTGGAAATAATCCCTTGTTCTTACTCATGGTGGGGAGTAATGAGCCACACAGGGTAAGGAACAAGGCAGAGTAAGGAGCCACACAGAGTAAGAACCCAGACCTAGTAAGGAGAGCAACACTATGAAAGGAACCAGACAGATTAAGGAACCATATAGGGTAAGGAACAAGGCAGAGTAAGGAGCCACACTATGAAAGGAACCAGACAGAGTAAGGAACCATATAGGGTAAGGAACAAGGCAGAGTAAGGAGCAACACTATGAAAGGAACCAGACAGAGTAAGGAACCATACAGGGTAAGGAGCCATACAGAGAAGGGAACCAGGAAGGGTAAGGAACGAAATACCCCCATCCTTCTCCTCACTTGAACACTCCACATCAATTGGGAAAGGCCTTGGCCAACCGCTTGAGGGGTTTGTACACTTAATTTCCATACAACTTTTAGGTTTTTGCACTGTTCCCAGAGATAATGCAATACCGGGTCAATGCGCAGAGAGGGTGGAGCAAGCCCCTGGCCCTTCTCCCATGTCCAAAAATCAATTTAATATATGGTCTCCATATAGGAGACGTATCAGATATTAAACTGATAAGAACAGATACTACACTTGATCTTTGCCAAAAGGCCGAGAAGCGATGGCAACCATGTGCATGACCTTTTAGAGGGGCTCGAAAGGTCAACGAGAGCCACTTACGGGGCCACAAAGGGTAAAGAACCAGAAAAGGTAGGGAGCCACATAGGGTAAGGAACCACACAGGGTAAGGAACCACACAGGGTAAGGAGCCACACAAAGAAAGGAACCTGACAAAGAAAGGAGCCACACAGAGTAAGTAACCAGACAGAGTAAGGAACAACACAGAGTAAGGAACCAGACAGAGTAAGGAGCAACATAGAGTAAGGAGCAACACAGGGTAAGGAACAACACAGAGTAAGGAGCCAAACAGAGTAAGGAGCCACACAGAGTAAGGGACAAGACAGAGTAAGGAGCAACACAGAGTATGGAGCCACACAGGGTAAGGAACAACACAGAGTAAGGAGCCAAACAGGTTAAGGAACCAGACAGGGTAAGGAGCCATACAGAGAAAGGAACCAGGCAGGGTAAGGAACCAGATTCCAGATTTTGAGATCAGTCCAGTGCTAAGAAGGTCGACAAAGGTCATTCACTGAGAGCGCGATTTTAACTTGATCCCAGAAGGTGATTCCAACCTACCCGGCAACTTGTTAAACCCTACAGACAAGGACAAGCCTCGGCTGAGTGTTCCACACGAGCTTGCATCAAACTAAAGCATTCTTTAACAAGTGATGAACGGGGGAGAGCGCGAACGCAGTCCCCCACTACCAGAAATTATGCAGTCGAGATTCCCACATTTGGGGAATTCGCAAAGGTCAGCATGACCTAGAGTGCAATGGCCGGGCCTCGCCTTGGGTGAACCACCTTCCTGATCATGGTGTCTCCCCTGCCAGGTAAGTATGAATTGTAGAGCTCATAGACTTGATGGCCTGGAAATAATCCCTTGTTCTTACTCATGGTGGGGAGTAATGAGCCACACAGGGTAAGGAACAAGGCAGAGTAAGGAGCCACACAGAGTAAGAACCCAGACCTAGTAAGGAGAGCAACACTATGAAAGGAACCAGACAGATTAAGGAACCATATAGGGTAAGGAACAAGGCAGAGTAAGGAGCCACACTATGAAAGGAACCAGACAGAGTAAGGAACCATATAGGGTAAGGAACAAGGCAGAGTAAGGAGCAACACTATGAAAGGAACCAGACAGAGTAAGGAACCATACAGGGTAAGGAGCCATACAGAGAAGGGAACCAGGAAGGGTAAGGAACGAAATACCCCCATCCTTCTCCTCACTTGAACACTCCACATCAATTGGGAAAGGCCTTGGCCAACCGCTTGAGGGGTTTGTACACTTAATTTCCATACAACTTTTAGGTTTTTGCACTGTTCCCAGAGATAATGCAATACCGGGTCAATGCGCAGAGAGGGTGGAGCAAGCCCCTGGCCCTTCTCCCATGTCCAAAAATCAATTTAATATATGGTCTCCATATAGGAGACGTATCAGATATTAAACTGATAAGAACAGATACTACACTTGATCTTAGCCAAAAGGCCGAGAAGCGATGGCAACCATGTGCATGACCTTTTAGAGGGGCTCGAAAGGTCAACGAGAGCCACTTACGGGGCCACAAAGGGTAAAGAACCAGAAAAGGTAGGGAGCCACATAGGGTAAGGAACCACACAGGGAAAGGAACCACACAGGGTAAGGAGCCACACAAAGAAAGGAACCTGACAAAGTAAGGAGCCACACAGAGTAAGTAACCAGACAGAGTAAGGAACAACACAGAGTAAGGAACCAGACAGAGTAAGGAGCAACACAGAGTAAGGAGCAACACAGGGTAAGGAACAACACAGAGTAAGGAGCCACACAGAGTAAGGAGCCACACAGAGTAAGGGACAAGACAGAGTAAGGAGCAACACAGAGTAAGGAGCCACACAGGGTAAGGAACAACACAGAGTAAGGAGCCAAACAGGGTAAGGAGCCATACAGAGAAAGGAACCAGGCAGGGTAAGGAACCAGATCTCCTTCTCCTCACTGGAATGCTCCACATCAATTGGGAAAGGCCTGGGCCAACAGTTTGAGATCAGTCCAGTGCTAAGAAGGTCGACAAAGGTCATTCACTGAGAGCGCGATTTTAACTTGATCCCAGAAGGTGATTCCAACCTACCCGGCAACTTGTTAAACCCTACAGACAAGGACAAGCCTCGGCTGAGTGTTCCACACGAGCTTGCATCAAACTAAAGCATTCTTTAACAAGTGATGAACGGGGGAGAGCGCGAACGCAGTCCCCCACTACCAGAAATTATGCAGTCGAGATTCCCACATTTGGGGAATTCGCAAAGGTCAGCATGACCTAGA
The DNA here is from genome assembly GCF_982586985.1 of Callionymus lyra. Lineage (NCBI taxonomy): Eukaryota > Metazoa > Chordata > Actinopteri > Syngnathiformes > Callionymidae > Callionymus > Callionymus lyra. Next base: position 3,434,705 of record NC_141825.1, on the reverse strand, counting down.
GTGCAATGGCCGGGCCTCGCCTTGGGTGAACCACCTTCCTGATCATGGTGTCTCCCCTGCCAGGTAAGTATGAATTGTAGAGCTCATAGACTTGATGGCCTGGAAATAATCCCTTGTTCTTACTCATGGTGGGGAGTAATGAGCCACACAGGGTAAGGAACAAGGCAGAGTAAGGAGCCACACAGAGTAAGAACCCAGACCTAGTAAGGAGAGCAACACTATGAAAGGAACCAGACAGATTAAGGAACCATATAGGGTAAGGAACAAGGCAGAGTAAGGAGCCACACTATGAAAGGAACCAGACAGAGTAAGGAACCATATAGGGTAAGGAACAAGGCAGAGTAAGGAGCAACACTATGAAAGGAACCAGACAGAGTAAGGAACCATACAGGGTAAGGAGCCATACAGAGAAGGGAACCAGGAAGGGTAAGGAACGAAATACCCCCATCCTTCTCCTCACTTGAACACTCCACATCAATTGGGAAAGGCCTTGGCCAACCGCTTGAGGGGTTTGTACACTTAATTTCCATACAACTTTTAGGTTTTTGCACTGTTCCCAGAGATAATGCAATACCGGGTCAATGCGCAGAGAGGGTGGAGCAAGCCCCTGGCCCTTCTCCCATGTCCAAAAATCAATTTAATATATGGTCTCCATATAGGAGACGTATCAGATATTAAACTGATAAGAACAGATACTACACTTGATCTTAGCCAAAAGGCCGAGAAGCGATGGCAACCATGTGCATGACCTTTTAGAGGGGCTCGAAAGGTCAACGAGAGCCACTTACGGGGCCACAAAGGGTAAAGAACCAGAAAAGGTAGGGAGCCACATAGGGTAAGGAACCACACAGGGTAAGGAACCACACAGGGTAAGGAGCCACACAAAGAAAGGAACCTGACAAAGTAAGGAGCCACACAGAGTAAGTAACCAGACAGAGTAAGGAACAACACAGAGTAAGGAACCAGACAGAGTAAGGAGCAACATAGAGTAAGGAGCAACACAGGGTAAGGAACAACACAGAGTAAGGAGCCAAACAGAGTAAGGAGCCACACAGAGTAAGGGACAAGACAGAGTAAGGAGCAACACAGAGTATGGAGCCACACAGGGTAAGGAACAACACAGAGTAAGGAGCCAAACAGGTTAAGGAACCAGACAGGGTAAGGAGCCATACAGAGAAAGGAACCAGGCAGGGTAAGGAACCAGATTTCCAGATTTTGAGATCAGTCCAGTGCTAAGAAGGTCGACAAAGGTCATTCACTGAGAGCGCGATTTTAACTTGATCCCAGAAGGTGATTCCAACCTACCCGGCAACTTGTTAAACCCTACAGACAAGGACAAGCCTCGGCTGAGTGTTCCACACGAGCTTGCATCAAACTAAAGCATTCTTTAACAAGTGATGAACGGGGGAGAGCGCGAACGCAGTCCCCCACTACCAGAAATTATGCAGTCGAGATTCCCACATTTGGGGAATTCGCAAAGGTCAGCATGACCTAGAGTGCAATGGCCGGGCCTCGCCTTGGGTGAACCACCTTCCTGATCATGGTGTCTCCCCTGCCAGGTAAGTATGAATTGTAGAGCTCATAGACTTGATGGCCTGGAAATAATCCCTTGTTCTTACTCATGGTGGGGAGTAATGAGCCACACAGGGTAAGGAACAAGGCAGAGTAAGGAGCCACACAGAGTAAGAACCCAGACCTAGTAAGGAGAGCAACACTATGAAAGGAACCAGACAGATTAAGGAACCATATAGGGTAAGGAACAAGGCAGAGTAAGGAGCCACACTATGAAAGGAACCAGACAGAGTAAGGAACCATATAGGGTAAGGAACAAGGCAGAGTAAGGAGCAACACTATGAAAGGAACCAGACAGAGTAAGGAACCATACAGGGTAAGGAGCCATACAGAGAAGGGAACCAGGAAGGGTAAGGAACGAAATACCCCCATCCTTCTCCTCACTTGAACACTCCACATCAATTGGGAAAGGCCTTGGCCAACCGCTTGAGGGGTTTGTACACTTAATTTCCATACAACTTTTAGGTTTTTGCACTGTTCCCAGAGATAATGCAATACCGGGTCAATGCGCAGAGAGGGTGGAGCAAGCCCCTGGCCCTTCTCCCATGTCCAAAAATCAATTTAATATATGGTCTCCATATAGGAGACGTATCAGATATTAAACTGATAAGAACAGATACTACACTTGATCTTAGCCAAAAGGCCGAGAAGCGATGGCAACCATGTGCATGACCTTTTAGAGGGGCTCGAAAGGTCAACGAGAGCCACTTACGGGGCCACAAAGGGTAAAGAACCAGAAAAGGTAGGGAGCCACATAGGGTAAGGAACCACACAGGGTAAGGAACCACACAGGGTAAGGAGCCACACAAAGAAAGGAACCTGACAAAGTAAGGAGCCACACAGAGTAAGTAACCAGACAGAGTAAGGAACAACACAGAGTAAGGAACCAGACAGAGTAAGGAGCAACATAGAGTAAGGAGCAACACAGGGTAAGGAACAACACAGAGTAAGGAGCCACACAGAGTAAGGAGCCACACAGAGTAAGGGACAAGACAGAGTAAGGAGCAACACAGAGTAAGGAGCCACACAGGGTAAGGAACAACACAGAGTAAGGAGCCAAACAGGGTAAGGAGCCATACAGAGAAAGGAACCAGGCAGGGTAAGGAACCAGATCTCCTTCTCCTCACTGGAATGCTCCACATCAATTGGGAAAGGCCTGGGCCAACAGTTTGAGATCAGTCCAGTGCTAAGAAGGTCGACAAAGGTCATTCACTGAGAGCGCGATTTTAACTTGATCCCAGAAGGTGATTCCAACCTACCCGGCAACTTGTTAAACCCTACAGACAAGGACAAGCCTCGGCTGAGTGTTCCACACGAGCTTGCATCAAACTAAAGCATTCTTTAACAAGTGATGAACGGGGGAGAGCGCGAACGCAGTCCCCCACTACCAGAAATTATGCAGTCGAGATTCCCACATTTGGGGAATTCGCAAAGGTCAGCATGACCTAGAGTGCAATGGCCGGGCCTCGCCTTGGGTGAACCACCTTCCTGATCATGGTGTCTCCCCTGCCAGGTAAGTATGAATTGTAGAGCTCATAGACTTGATGGCCTGGAAATAATCCCTTGTTCTTACTCATGGTGGGGAGTAATGAGCCACACAGGGTAAGGAACAAGGCAGAGTAAGGAGCCACACAGAGTAAGAACCCAGACCTAGTAAGGAGAGCAACACTATGAAAGGAACCAGACAGATTAAGGAACCATATAGGGTAAGGAACAAGGCAGAGTAAGGAGCCACACTATGAAAGGAACCAGACAGAGTAAGGAACCATATAGGGTAAGGAACAAGGCAGAGTAAGGAGCAACACTATGAAAGGAACCAGACAGAGTAAGGAACCATACAGGGTAAGGAGCCATACAGAGAAGGGAACCAGGAAGGGTAAGGAACGAAATACCCCCATCCTTCTCCTCACTTGAACACTCCACATCAATTGGGAAAGGCCTTGGCCAACCGCTTGAGGGGTTTGTACACTTAATTTCCATACAACTTTTAGGTTTTTGCACTGTTCCCAGAGATAATGCAATACCGGGTCAATGCGCAGAGAGGGTGGAGCAAGCCCCTGGCCCTTCTCCCATGTCCAAAAATCAATTTAATATATGGTCTCCATATAGGAGACGTATCAGATATTAAACTGATAAGAACAGATACTACACTTGATCTTAGCCAAAAGGCCGAGAAGCGATGGCAACCATGTGCATGACCTTTTAGAGGGGCTCGAAAGGTCAACGAGAGCCACTTACGGGGCCACAAAGGGTAAAGAACCAGAAAAGGTAGGGAGCCACATAGGGTAAGGAACCACACAGGGTAAGGAGCCACACAAAGAAAGGAACCTGACAAAGTAAGGAGCCACACAGAGTAAGTAACCAGACAGAGTAAGGAACAACACAGAGTAAGGAACCAGACAGAGTAAGGAGCAACATAGAGTAAGGAGCAACACAGGGTAAGGAACAACACAGAGTAAGGAGCCACACAGAGTAAGGAGCCACACAGAGTAAGGGACAAGACAGAGTAAGGAGCAACACAGAGTAAGGAGCCACACAGGGTAAGGAACAACACAGAGTAAGGAGCCAAACAGGGTAAGGAGCCATACAGAGAAAGGAACCAGGCAGGGTAAGGAACCAGATCTCCTTCTCCTCACTGGAATGCTCCACATCAATTGGGAAAGGCCTGGGCCAACAGTTTGAGATCAGTCCAGTGCTAAGAAGGTCGACAAAGGTCATTCACTGAGAGCGCGATTTTAACTTGATCCCAGAAGGTGATTCCAACCTACCCGGCAACTTGTTAAACCCTACAGACAAGGACAAGCCTCGGCTGAGTGTTCCACACGAGCTTGCATCAAACTAAAGCATTCTTTAACAAGTGATGAACGGGGGAGAGCGCGAACGCAGTCCCCCACTACCAGAAATTATGCAGTCGAGATTCCCACATTTGGGGAATTCGCAAAGGTCAGCATGACCTAGAGTGCAATGGCCGGGCCTCGCCTTGGGTGAACCACCTTCCTGATCATGGTGTCTCCCCTGCCAGGTAAGTATGAATTGTAGAGCTCATAGACTTGATGGCCTGGAAATAATCCCTTGTTCTTACTCATGGTGGGGAGTAATGAGCCACACAGGGTAAGGAACAAGGCAGAGTAAGGAGCCACACAGAGTAAGAACCCAGACCTAGTAAGGAGAGCAACACTATGAAAGGAACCAGACAGATTAAGGAACCATATAGGGTAAGGAACAAGGCAGAGTAAGGAGCCACACTATGAAAGGAACCAGACAGAGTAAGGAACCATATAGGGTAAGGAACAAGGCAGAGTAAGGAGCAACACTATGAAAGGAACCAGACAGAGTAAGGAACCATACAGGGTAAGGAGCCATACAGAGAAGGGAACCAGGAAGGGTAAGGAACGAAATACCCCCATCCTTCTCCTCACTTGAACACTCCACATCAATTGGGAAAGGCCTTGGCCAACCGCTTGAGGGGTTTGTACACTTAATTTCCATACAACTTTTAGGTTTTTGCACTGTTCCCAGAGATAATGCAATACCGGGTCAATGCGCAGAGAGAGTGGAGCAAGCCCCTGGCCCTTCTCCCATGTCCAAAAATCAATTTAATATATGGTCTCCATATAGGAGACGTATCAGATATTAAACTGATAAGAACAGATACTACACTTGATCTTAGCCAAAAGGCCGAGAAGCGATGGCAACCATGTGCATGACCTTTTAGAGGGGCTCGAAAGGTCAACGAGAGCCACTTACGGGGCCACAAAGGGTAAAGAACCAGAAAAGGTAGGGAGCCACATAGGGTAAGGAACCACACAGGGTAAGGAACCACACAGGGTAAGGAGCCACACAAAGAAAGGAACCTGACAAAGTAAGGAGCCACACAGAGTAAGTAACCAGACAGAGTAAGGAACAACACAGAGTAAGGAACCAGACAGAGTAAGGAGCAACATAGAGTAAGGAGCAACACAGGGTAAGGAACAACACAGAGTAAGGAGCCACACAGAGTAAGGAGCCACACAGAGTAAGGGACAAGACAGAGTAAGGAGCAACACAGAGTAAGGAGCCACACAGGGTAAGGAACAACACAGAGTAAGGAGCCAAACAGGGTAAGGAGCCATACAGAGAAAGGAACCAGGCAGGGTAAGGAACCAGATCTCCTTCTCCTCACTGGAATGCTCCACATCAATTGGGAAAGGCCTGGGCCAACAGTTTGAGATCAGTCCAGTGCTAAGAAGGTCGACAAAGGTCATTCACTGAGAGCGCGATTTTAACTTGATCCCAGAAGGTGATTCCAACCTACCCGGCAACTTGTTAAACCCTACAGACAAGGACAAGCCTCGGCTGAGTGTTCCACACGAGCTTGCATCAAACTAAAGCATTCTTTAACAAGTGATGAACGGGGGAGAGCGCGAACGCAGTCCCCCACTACCAGAAATTATGCAGTCGAGATTCCCACATTTGGGGAATTCGCAAAGGTCAGCATGACCTAGAGTGCAATGGCCGGGCCTCGCCTTGGGTGAACCACCTTCCTGATCATGGTGTCTCCCCTGCCAGGTAAGTATGAATTGTAGAGCTCATAGACTTGATGGCCTGGAAATAATCCCTTGTTCTTACTCATGGTGGGGAGTAATGAGCCACACAGGGTAAGGAACAAGGCAGAGTAAGGAGCCACACAGAGTAAGAACCCAGACCTAGTAAGGAGAGCAACACTATGAAAGGAACCAGACAGATTAAGGAACCATATAGGGTAAGGAACAAGGCAGAGTAAGGAGCCACACTATGAAAGGAACCAGACAGAGTAAGGAACCATATAGGGTAAGGAACAAGGCAGAGTAAGGAGCAACACTATGAAAGGAACCAGACAGAGTAAGGAACCATACAGGGTAAGGAGCCATACAGAGAAGGGAACCAGGAAGGGTAAGGAACGAAATACCCCCATCCTTCTCCTCACTTGAACACTCCACATCAATTGGGAAAGGCCTTGGCCAACCGCTTGAGGGGTTTGTACACTTAATTTCCATACAACTTTTAGGTTTTTGCACTGTTCCCAGAGATAATGCAATACCGGGTCAATGCGCAGAGAGGGTGGAGCAAGCCCCTGGCCCTTCTCCCATGTCCAAAAATCAATTTAATATATGGTCTCCATATAGGAGACGTATCAGATATTAAACTGATAAGAACAGATACTACACTTGATCTTAGCCAAAAGGCCGAGAAGCGATGGCAACCATGTGCATGACCTTTTAGAGGGGCTCGAAAGGTCAACGAGAGCCACTTACGGGGCCACAAAGGGTAAAGAACCAGAAAAGGTAGGGAGCCACATAGGGTAAGGAACCACACAGGGTAAGGAACCACACAGGGTAAGGAGCCACACAAAGAAAGGAACCTGACAAAGTAAGGAGCCACACAGAGTAAGTAACCAGACAGAGTAAGGAACAACACAGAGTAAGGAACCAGACAGAGTAAGGAGCAACACAGAGTAAGGAGCAACACAGGGTAAGGAACAACACAGAGTAAGGAGCCACACAGAGTAAGGAGCCACACAGAGTAAGGGACAAGACAGAGTAAGGAGCAACACAGAGTAAGGAGCCACACAGGGTAAGGAACAACACAGAGTAAGGAGCCAAACAGGGTAAGGAGCCATACAGAGAAAGGAACCAGGCAGGGTAAGGAACCAGATCTCCTTCTCCTCACTGGAATGCTCCACATCAATTGGGAAAGGCCTGGGCCAACAGTTTGAGATCAGTCCAGTGCTAAGAAGGTCGACAAAGGTCATTCACTGAGAGCGCGATTTTAACTTGATCCCAGAAGGTGATTCCAACCTACCCGGCAACTTGTTAAACCCTACAGACAAGGACAAGCCTCGGCTGAGTGTTCCACACGAGCTTGCATCAAACTAAAGCATTCTTTAACAAGTGATGAACGGGGGAGAGCGCGAACGCAGTCCCCCACTACCAGAAATTATGCAGTCGAGATTCCCCCATTTGGGGAATTCGCAAAGGTCAGCATGACCTAGAGTGCAATGGCCGGGCCTCGCCTTGGGTGAACCACCTTCCTGATCATGGTGTCTCCCCTGCCAGGTAAGTATGAATTGTAGAGCTCATAGACTTGATGGCCTGGAAATAATCCCTTGTTCTTACTCATGGTGGGGAGTAATGAGCCACACAGGGTAAGGAACAAGGCAGAGTAAGGAGCCACACAGAGTAAGAACCCAGACCTAGTAAGGAGAGCAACACTATGAAAGGAACCAGACAGATTAAGGAACCATATAGGGTAAGGAACAAGGCAGAGTAAGGAGCCACACTATGAAAGGAACCAGACAGAGTAAGGAACCATATAGGGTAAGGAACAAGGCAGAGTAAGGAGCAACACTATGAAAGGAACCAGACAGAGTAAGGAACCATACAGGGTAAGGAGCCATACAGAGAAGGGAACCAGGAAGGGTAAGGAACGAAATACCCCCATCCTTCTCCTCACTTGAACACTCCACATCAATTGGGAAAGGCCTGGGCCAACAGTTTGAGATCAGTCCAGTGCTAAGAAGGTCGACAAAGGTCATTCACTGAGAGCGCGATTTTAACTTGATCCCAGAAGGTGATTCCAACCTACCCGGCAACTTGTTAAACCCTACAGACAAGGACAAGCCTCGGCTGAGTGTTCCACACGAGCTTGCATCAAACTAAAGCATTCTTTAACAAGTGATGAACGGGGGAGAGCGCGAACGCAGTCCCCCACTACCAGAAATTATGCAGTCGAGATTCCCACATTTGGGGAATTCGCAAAGGTCAGCATGACCTAGAGTGCAATGGCCGGGCCTCGCCTTGGGTGAACCACCTTCCTGATCATGGTGTCTCCCCTGCCAGGTAAGTATGAATTGTAGAGCTCATAGACTTGATGGCCTGGAAATAATCCCTTGTTCTTACTCATGGTGGGGAGTAATGAGCCACACAGGGTAAGGAACAAGGCAGAGTAAGGAGCCACACAGAGTAAGAACCCAGACCTAGTAAGGAGAGCAACACTATGAAAGGAACCAGACAGATTAAGGAACCATATAGGGTAAGGAACAAGGCAGAGTAAGGAGCCACACTATGAAAGGAACCAGACAGAGTAAGGAACCATATAGGGTAAGGAACAAGGCAGAGTAAGGAGCAACACTATGAAAGGAACCAGACAGAGTAAGGAACCATACAGGGTAAGGAGCCATACAGAGAAGGGAACCAGGAAGGGTAAGGAACGAAATACCCCCATCCTTCTCCTCACTTGAACACTCCACATCAATTGGGAAAGGCCTTGGCCAACCGCTTGAGGGGTTTGTACACTTAATTTCCATACAACTTTTAGGTTTTTGCACTGTTCCCAGAGATAATGCAATACCGGGTCAATGCGCAGAGAGGGTGGAGCAAGCCCCTGGCCCTTCTCCCATGTCCAAAAATCAATTTAATATATGGTCTCCATATAGGAGACGTATCAGATATTAAACTGATAAGAACAGATACTACACTTGATCTTAGCCAAAAGGCCGAGAAGCGATGGCAACCATGTGCATGACCTTTTAGAGGGGCTCGAAAGGTCAACGAGAGCCACTTACGGGGCCACAAAGGGTAAAGAACCAGAAAAGGTAGGGAGCCACATAGGGTAAGGAACCACACAGGGTAAGGAACCACACAGGGTAAGGAGCCACACAAAGAAAGGAACCTGACAAAGTAAGGAGCCACACAGAGTAAGTAACCAGACAGAGTAAGGAACAACACAGAGTAAGGAACCAGACAGAGTAAGGAGCAACATAGAGTAAGGAGCAACACAGGGTAAGGAACAACACAGAGTAAGGAGCCACACAGAGTAAGGAGCCACACAGAGTAAGGGACAAGACAGAGTAAGGAGCAACACAGAGTAAGGAGCCACACAGGGTAAGGAACAACACAGAGTAAGGAGCCAAACAGGTTAAGGAACCAGACAGGGTAAGGAGCCATACAGAGAAAGGAACCAGGCAGGGTAAGGAACCAGATTTCCTTCTCCTCACTGGAATGCTCCACATCAATTGGGAAAGGCCTGGGCCAACAGTTTGAGATCAGTCCAGTGCTAAGAAGGTCGACAAAGGTCATTCACTGAGAGCGCGATTTTAACTTGATCCCAGAAGGTGATTCCAACCTACCCGGCAACTTGTTAAACCCTACAGACAAGGACAAGCCTCGGCTGAGTGTTCCACACGAGCTTGCATCAAACTAAAGCATTCTTTAACAAGTGATGAACGGGGGAGAGCGCGAACGCAGTCCCCCACTACCAGAAATTATGCAGTCGAGATTCCCACATTTGGGGAATTCGCAAAGGTCAGCATGACCTAGAGTGCAATGGCCGGGCCTCGCCTTGGGTGAACCACCTTCCTGATCATGGTGTCTCCCCTGCCAGGTAAGTATGAATTGTAGAGCTCATAGACTTGATGGCCTGGAAATAATCCCTTGTTCTTACTCATGGTGGGGAGTAATGAGCCACACAGGGTAAGGAACAAGGCAGAGTAAGGAGCCACACAGAGTAAGAACCCAGACCTAGTAAGGAGAGCAACACTATGAAAGGAACCAGACAGATTAAGGAACCATATAGGGTAAGGAACAAGGCAGAGTAAGGAGCCACACTATGAAAGGAACCAGACAGAGTAAGGAACCATATAGGGTAAGGAACAAGGCAGAGTAAGGAGCAACACTATGAAAGGAACCAGACAGAGTAAGGAACCATACAGGGTAAGGAGCCATACAGAGAAGGGAACCAGGAAGGGTAAGGAACGAAATACCCCCATCCTTCTCCTCACTTGAACACTCCACATCAATTGGGAAAGGCCTTGGCCAACCGCTTGAGGGGTTTGTACACTTAATTTCCATACAACTTTTAGGTTTTTGCACTGTTCCCAGAGATAATGCAATACCGGGTCAATGCGCAGAGAGGGTGGAGCAAGCCCCTGGCCCTTCTCCCATGTCCAAAAATCAATTTAATATATGGTCTCCATATAGGAGACGTATCAGATATTAAACTGATAAGAACAGATTTTTTTGATTTTCAAGAATTTTTTATTGGCAGTTCAGTGTCTTTTCACATTTTTAAAGGGATTTAAAAATGAAAAACATACAGTTAAAAGAGATACTAAAACAAGGTATAAAAACAATTTCCTTTCTCTTCTCTCTTGGCTGTTGTGCAGGAGCGGGGCGAGTCCAAGATATGTTCCCCACCGCTTCCCCCTCCAACGGAAAACTGGTCCGTCCCCAGGTGAACAGAGCCTTCCTCCCCATTGCTCCTACCCACCAGCCACACCCGGAGAGCCATGGTCCGCCTCTGCCTTGAGCTTCACCGTGTGGCTCCGGTTCCTTCGTCCGGTGAAGCAGAGACGACGCTTCTTTGCGACTGTGTCCGGGGCCCGCCGCTTTCACTCATGGTGTTGATGGTTAGAGAGGCCCTGCGGAGCACAGCCACGGGGGGAGTCTGCCTCTGCTTCCTCACCAACAGGTTTCTGGAGGACCACAGGCTTTCTTTTATCGCGGCTAGGGTGAGCCAGTAACCTGCCAACACCTTTGCAGGGATCTTTCTCTGGCTCACCCCATACAGCACCATCTGGGCTGTCAGGTCTCCACCTGTTGGCAAGTTCGGGAATTTCAAGGAACCGGCCAGTGCCCACAGCTCGACAGCAGAACTGCACTCCCAGAAGACATGCCTCACTGACTCAGAGGCGCCACACCCTGGCCGTGGGCAGGTTGAATGCGCTGCCATTCCTCGGGAGTGCATGACGGACCTGACCGGGAGGATCTCGTGGGCCACCATCCAGGACAGATCCCGTAGTCCGTTAGTGAGGGCAGGGTGGTTCACATTCTTCCAAACTGTGCTGGGCTCACCTTGGGTAAGCCCACGCACTGGACTCACTGGTTCCCGCTCCTGCACAAGAGACACAAGAGAGTTCAATCTACTTAAAACATGTACATCTCCCTCAAGATTAAAACCCTTTAAAAATTTCTCGATAAAACCATAGGAGGGTGGCATGTTAAAAGACACTGGCACTCGGAGGTCCCACTTCACCAGTCCCAACCGTCGGAGATAGTACCCCATCCAGAAACGTGTCATAGCTACGGTTTTTGGATTTCTGGATGGGGCGGTTACTATTTTTAGGTGGAGGGATGTGTAATGTCCTCCGAGTACCAGTCTGAGGTCTGGAAACCCTTTCCCTCCCTTTTCTCTTTCCTTTTTCATGGTCTCTCTCTTTAACCTTTCGGTTTTTGAGCGCCATAAAAAATAAAAGAGCTTCCTTTCAACAGTTAAAAGCACCCTCCTAGGCGGGGTAAAAACTGAACATACCAATAAAAAAAGAGGTACTATAACTGTCTTTATGATTAAAATCTTCCCTTCAAAAGTCAGTCGTCTTAGTCCCCAGTATCCCAGTCTTTGACTAACTTTACCTAACACCTGGTTCCAATTTGTCGCCCCCTCCCCGTGTTTGTCAAATTTTACCCCAAGTATTTTTAGTTCAGTCTGGGTCACTGTCAGAGGTAGTCCGGTCTTTTCAACGTCAGTCCAAGGTCCATAGAAGTGGGCATGGGTCTTGTCTCTGTTGAGCTTGGACCCAGAGGCCAGTCCAAACCAGTCAGTCAGGTCTAAAGTTCTGTGGAGAGAGAGGAGGTCAGAACAGAGAATACTAAAATCGTCCATATATAAAAAACATTTTGCTTCCCTCCCTCCACTACCCGGAATTGGCACCCCCCTGATCCATTTGTCCCTTCTCAAGACCTGTGCCAGAGGTTCAATGCAAGCCACATACAAGAGGGCAGATAACGGACATCCCTGTCGGACACCGCAGCGGATATTTACTGCTTTTGTCAGATGCCCGTTAACAACAAATCTGCTTGTTATATCCCGGTATAGCAGGCCCACCCAATCCAAGTATTTCTGTGGAAAACCCATCTTTTGCAGTACCTTGAAGAGGTACTGGTGCGAGATCCGATCAAAGGCTTTTTCAAAATCTAAATTTAATACTAAAAGTCGGATGTTTCTGTCTCTCGCCAGACAGATGGTGTCTCGGATCAGTATGAGGTTGTCTGTGATCTTCCTCCCAGGGACGGCACAGGCTTGATCCGGGTGGATCAGCCCATCTAAAAAAGGAGACATACGTGATGCTAAAATCTTACTAAAAAGTTTACAATCAACATTTAAAAGTGTAATTGGTCTCCAGTTCCGGATGTCCGTCTTGTCTTTGTCTTTGTGTAAAAGTGTAACTATTCCTACTCTAAAACTGTCGGGAAGTGTCGTCATTGTGTCAAAGTCGTTAAAAACAGCAAGCAAGTCAGGGGTTAAAATGTCCCAGAAAGTCCAATAAAATTCCACAGGGAGTCCATCCTCTCCTGGGCTTTTGTGGTTTTTAAAAGTTTTTATACATTTTGTCATTTCCATTTCTGTAATTGTTTGTGTTAAGGTTTCACTGTCATTGATTGTTTTTGACAGCATTTTTAAAAGTTCATTTAAAACATTTTCTTCGACCTGCTTTCTGTTATATATATTTGTAAAAAAAGTTTCAATGACTTCTTTTAGTCCCTCATTTGTATTTTCAATATTTTCTCCATTTTTTAAATTAAAAATCCCTCCCCCTCTGTTTAGAATCTTCCTAAAAAAATAACGTGTACACTTTTCCCCTTCTTCTATTTCTCTTTCTTTACTCCTTATTATTGCCCCTTTACTTTTCTTTTCACTTATTGCAGTCATTTCCTGTTTTACATTTAAAATCTCCTCGTTAAAATCGATACCATTTTGGTTTAATAAAAAGTATCTTTGTAGTCTTTTCTGCAGTCCCATCATGCGTCTGTCGTCCCTATCTTTTGTCTTTTTACCTGCCTTCATAAAGAAAGTCTGTGTCCTCCCTTTCACCATTTCCCACCACGGTGCTCGTGTCTTGTACATGTCTTGAAGGGTCTGCCAGTCTTTGTACTGCTCCCGGTATTCCCTAACTAACTCCCTATCTTCTAAAAGGGAGCAGTTAAGTTTCCACAGACCTCTTCCTACAGTCACACCTTGCGTGATTGAAAGTGTGCAGGAGAGAAGGACGTGATCAGAAAAGAAAACAGGTGTTAATGTTGCATCTGTCGGGGGGCAGTCTCTTGAAAAAAGGTAGTCAATGCGAGAGGCTCTGGTACCATCACTACTGAACCAAGTGAAGCCCTCCTCTCTTGGATGCAGTGTTTTAAAACAGTCGCATAGTTTAAAATCTTTTCAGATTTCCTGTCCATTTTAAAATCGCACCCTGCTCCTTTGCGGTCACTCCTACTTAAAATACAATTAAAATCCCCTCCAACAACTAATGGTCTCCTACCTAGCATGTGGGACTGCAGGTCTTCTAAAAGGTCATACCTGTCGTTTTTGTCATTAAAACCATATACATTTAAAATGTTAATGTCGGTTCCCATAAAAGTCAAGTTTGCTAAAATTGCCCGTCCGTCTTTCACCACTGTGCTACCCTTCAGTGAGATATTTTTGTTTTTAATTAGGATGGCCACCCCGTCATTTTTGTTTTGGTTCGAGCCGCTCCATATAGAGGGCTGTGGCCATAGCTTTTCCCACTCTCTGTAGCTTTTTAAAAAGGGTAGCCCACACTCCTGAAGTAAAAACACATCTGCTTTAAAATCCTTTAAGAACGTTAAAACAGTTTGGGCTCTAACTCTCGACTTCACACTTCTAACATTGATAGTCGAGAAGGTGATAGACATGAGTAAGGTTAAAAGCAACAGGTAAAACATTTTTAAAAGACTACAGAGAGGGGACTATAAAAATCATTTGATATCTTGTGAAAGTAGCTCCCATCTACACTCATGGTTTTTGAGTGGAGCCTTCGAGCTGACTTTCCCCTTCGAGCTCTCGGTGTCGGGCTTGGCAGCATGGCTTTTCTTACCAGTTTTGCGAGCTTTTGGGGTTGACTGTAAGGCGACATCAAGGAAAGAGACCTCGTTGGGGGGGTTTGGAGGGAATTCTCTGGAGCCCTCACTGGAGTCGCTCTCTGTAAAAGCTCCAGGTCTTCCCCTCTTCTCCACCATCTCTGGGGGATCCAGAGATATATCGGACGCCGGTCTCTTGGAGAGCTGTGGATTTGGGAGGGGGACATACAGTGTTTGATCTTCCTCCTCCAGTTTGCCATCAGACTCCCCCACTTCCTCCATTTTGTCCTCCACATTATCTGTGGACTCTGTGGAGTCAGTGGAGGCGGAGACTGAGGTGGAGGAGGAAGATGTCCCCTCCCCTTCTCCCTCCCCCTGTGGGCCCTCTCCACCACTAGGAGGATTTGGAGGGAGATTTGAAAGTTTCCCGCCAATTTTTTGATTTGGCGGGAAACTTTCCCTCTCTTTCTCTCCATTTTCCTTTTCCGCCATTCTTGTCACTTTCAACTTGTTGGCAAAAGATCGTGGACAGTCTCTGAAGAGATGGTTCAAGTCACCACAAAGATTGCACTTTCTGCCATTGGAACACTGTTCATAAGTATGTCCAATTTCTCTGCACTTGCCACAGAATACTTTTTCACAAGCCTCTACCAGGTGTCCATGCTCCCCACATCTCCGGCAGAGCTTGGGCTGACCCTGGTAGTGGATGTAGCCCCTGTTTTCTCCCAGGACCATCATTGGTGGGAGATGTTTTAGGCCCTGGAAGCCCTGAGGGTCCGGCCATTGCTGGATAGGGACCCTCCATGAGCAGTTCCAGATGCCATCCTCATCTCTCACCTTGGTAGCCTGGCCTTTGACAGTACAATATCTCCCCAGCCATATGCATACATCCTCTGCATTTACAGTTTCATTGAACATTCGGACAATCACCGTTTTCAAGGAGTTGTCCGTCAGTTTCTCCACTGCAAATGCAGAAAACTGGGGTTTGGCATTCTCAAAACGAATCCAAAAATCTTTAAGCTGAACAGCAGACCTAAAACTGACATCGAATCCTTTGTTAAAGGGTAACGAAAGGATACAGTTCAAGTCATTTGGAGTAAACTCCAAAATTTGCTGAATCAGCTTTCTAGAAAAATCTAGTCTTGACATGTTTAAAAGTTTACCATTAACTTCATTAAAATTAAAACGCACAGTGTGGTGCCTCCGCATGCCAGCATGGGAGGCTGACATGGTGGAGACACCACAAAACTATGATAAAAATGAACAATAAAATCTATAAAAAATCACTAAAAAGCCAAACTTAAAAGGTAAAACTTAAGAGGTACTTACCTGTTACCAGGAACCAGTATACTGGTCCAAGGTAGTAAAGTGCGTGTGCCGTGTATCCCCTGTGAAAAATGGAAACAGTTACAAGAAATGCTCTGTTTTTTCACTGGAGAGATGAAATATCCTCCAGAGTAGTGAACACTCAAGCCACTGATCAGCAAGAGTGTGATCTACCCAACGGAGGTGATCGCAGTCTTAACCAAAGGCCGAGAAGCGATGGCAACCATGTGCATGACCTTTTAGAGGGGCTCGAAAGGTCAACGAGAGCCACTTACGGGGCCACAAAGGGTAAAGAACCAGAAAAGGTAGGGAGCCACATAGGGTAAGGAACCACACAGGGTAAGGAACCACACAGGGTAAGGAGCCACACAAAGAAAGGAACCTGACAAAGTAAGGAGCCACACAGAGTAAGTAACCAGACAGAGTAAGGAACAACACAGAGTAAGGAACCAGACAGAGTAAGGAGCAACATAGAGTAAGGAGCAACACAGGGTAAGGAACAACACAGAGTAAGGAGCCACACAGAGTAAGGAGCCACACAGAGTAAGGGACAAGACAGAGTAAGGAGCAACACAGAGTAAGGAGCCACACAGGGTAAGGAACAAAACAGAGTAAGGAGCCAAACAGGTTAAGGAACCAGACAGGGTAAGGAGCCATACAGAGAAAGGAACCAGGCAGGGTAAGGAACCAGATTTCCTTCTCCTCACTGGAATGCTCCACATCAATTGGGAAAGGCCTGGGCCAACAGTTTGAGATCAGTCCAGTGCTAAGAAGGTCGACAAAGGTCATTCACTGAGAGCGCGATTTTAACTTGATCCCAGAAGGTGATTCCAACCTACCCGGCAACTTGTTAAACCCTACAGACAAGGACAAGCCTCGGCTGAGTGTTCCACACGAGCTTGCATCAAACTAAAGCATTCTTTAACAAGTGATGAACGGGGGAGAGCGCGAACGCAGTCCCCCACTACCAGAAATTATGCAGTCGAGATTCCCACATTTGGGGAATTCGCAAAGGTCAGCATGACCTAGAGTGCAATGGCCGGGCCTCGCCTTGGGTGAACCACCTTCCTGATCATGGTGTCTCCCCTGCCAGGTAAGTATGAATTGTAGAGCTCATAGACTTGATGGCCTGGAAATAATCCCTTGTTCTTACTCATGGTGGGGAGTAATGAGCCACACAGGGTAAGGAACA
This sequence comes from Callionymus lyra, assembly GCF_982586985.1. Lineage (NCBI taxonomy): Eukaryota > Metazoa > Chordata > Actinopteri > Syngnathiformes > Callionymidae > Callionymus > Callionymus lyra. The sequence goes on along the minus strand of NC_141825.1, from coordinate 3,417,728 downwards.
AGGCAGAGTAAGGAGCCACACAGAGTAAGAACCCAGACCTAGTAAGGAGAGCAACACTATGAAAGGAACCAGACAGATTAAGGAACCATATAGGGTAAGGAACAAGGCAGAGTAAGGAGCCACACTATGAAAGGAACCAGACAGAGTAAGGAACCATATAGGGTAAGGAACAAGGCAGAGTAAGGAGCAACACTATGAAAGGAACCAGACAGAGTAAGGAACCATACAGGGTAAGGAGCCATACAGAGAAGGGAACCAGGAAGGGTAAGGAACGAAATACCCCCATCCTTCTCCTCACTTGAACACTCCACATCAATTGGGAAAGGCCTTGGCCAACTGCTTGAGGGGTTTGTACACTTAATTTCCATACAACTTTTAGGTTTTTGCACTGTTCCCAGAGATAATGCAATACCGGGTCAATGCGCAGAGAGGGTGGAGCAAGCCCCTGGCCCTTCTCCCATGTCCAAAAATCAATTTAATATATGGTCTCCATATAGGAGACGTATCAGATATTAAACTGATAAGAACAGATACTACACTTGATCTTAGCCAAAAGGCCGAGAAGCGATGGCAACCATGTGCATGACCTTTTAGAGGGGCTCGAAAGGTCAACGAGAGCCACTTACGGGGCCACAAAGGGTAAAGAACCAGAAAAGGTAGGGAGCCACATAGGGTAAGGAACCACACAGGGTAAGGAACCACACAGGGTAAGGAGCCACACAAAGAAAGGAACCTGACAAAGTAAGGAGCCACACAGAGTAAGTAACCAGACAGAGTAAGGAACAACACAGAGTAAGGAACCAGACAGAGTAAGGAGCAACACAGAGTAAGGAGCAACACAGGGTAAGGAACAACACAGAGTAAGGAGCCACACAGAGTAAGGAGCCACACAGAGTAAGGGACAAGACAGAGTAAGGAGCAACACAGAGTAAGGAGCCACACAGGGTAAGGAACAACACAGAGTAAGGAGCCAAACAGGGTAAGGAGCCATACAGAGAAAGGAACCAGGCAGGGTAAGGAACCAGATCTCCTTCTCCTCACTGGAATGCTCCACATCAATTGGGAAAGGCCTGGGCCAACAGTTTGAGATCAGTCCAGTGCTAAGAAGGTCGACAAAGGTCATTCACTGAGAGCGCGAATTTAACTTGATCCCAGAAGGTGATTCCAACCTACCCGGCAACTTGTTAAACCCTACAGACAAGGACAAGCCTCGGCTGAGTGTTCCACACGAGCTTGCATCAAACTAAAGCATTCTTTAACAAGTGATGAACGGGGGAGAGCGCGAACGCAGTCCCCCACTACCAGAAATTATGCAGTCGAGATTCCCCCATTTGGGGAATTCGCAAAGGTCAGCATGACCTAGAGTGCAATGGCCGGGCCTCGCCTTGGGTGAACCACCTTCCTGATCATGGTGTCTCCCCTGCCAGGTAAGTATGAATTGTAGAGCTCATAGACTTGATGGCCTGGAAATAATCCCTTGTTCTTACTCATGGTGGGGAGTAATGAGCCACACAGGGTAAGGAACAAGGCAGAGTAAGGAGCCACACAGAGTAAGAACCCAGACCTAGTAAGGAGAGCAACACTATGAAAGGAACCAGACAGATTAAGGAACCATATAGGGTAAGGAACAAGGCAGAGTAAGGAGCCACACTATGAAAGGAACCAGACAGAGTAAGGAACCATATAGGGTAAGGAACAAGGCAGAGTAAGGAGCAACACTATGAAAGGAACCAGACAGAGTAAGGAACCATACAGGGTAAGGAGCCATACAGAGAAGGGAACCAGGAAGGGTAAGGAACGAAATACCCCCATCCTTCTCCTCACTTGAACACTCCACATCAATTGGGAAAGGCCTGGGCCAACAGTTTGAGATCAGTCCAGTGCTAAAAAGGTCGACAAAGGTCATTCACTGAGAGCGCGATTTTAACTTGATCCCAGAAGGTGATTCCAACCTACCCGGCAACTTGTTAAACCCTACAGACAAGGACAAGCCTCGGCTGAGTGTTCCACACGAGCTTGCATCAAACTAAAGCATTCTTTAACAAGTGATGAACGGGGGAGAGCGCGAACGCAGTCCCCCACTACCAGAAATTATGCAGTCGAGATTCCCACATTTGGGGAATTCGCAAAGGTCAGCATGACCTAGAGTGCAATGGCCGGGCCTCGCCTTGGGTGAACCACCTTCCTGATCATGGTGTCTCCCCTGCCAGGTAAGTATGAATTGTAGAGCTCATAGACTTGATGGCCTGGAAATAATCCCTTGTTCTTACTCATGGTGGGGAGTAATGAGCCACACAGGGTAAGGAACAAGGCAGAGTAAGGAGCCACACAGAGTAAGAACCCAGACCTAGTAAGGAGAGCAACACTATGAAAGGAACCAGACAGATTAAGGAACCATATAGGGTAAGGAACAAGGCAGAGTAAGGAGCCACACTATGAAAGGAACCAGACAGAGTAAGGAACCATATAGGGTAAGGAACAAGGCAGAGTAAGGAGCAACACTATGAAAGGAACCAGACAGAGTAAGGAACCATACAGGGTAAGGAGCCATACAGAGAAGGGAACCAGGAAGGGTAAGGAACGAAATACCCCCATCCTTCTCCTCACTTGAACACTCCACATCAATTGGGAAAGGCCTTGGCCAACCGCTTGAGGGGTTTGTACACTTAATTTCCATACAACTTTTAGGTTTTTGCACTGTTCCCAGAGATAATGCAATACCGGGTCAATGCGCAGAGAGGGTGGAGCAAGCCCCTGGCCCTTCTCCCATGTCCAAAAATCAATTTAATATATGGTCTCCATATAGGAGACGTATCAGATATTAAACTGATAAGAACAGATACTACACTTGAGCTTAGCCAAAAGGCCGAGAAGCGATGGCAACCATGTGCATGACCTTTTAGAGGGGCTCGAAAGGTCAACGAGAGCCACTTACGGGGCCACAAAGGGTAAAGAACCAGAAAAGGTAGGGAGCCACATAGGGTAAGGAACCACACAGGGTAAGGAACCACACAGGGTAAGGAGCCACACAAAGAAAGGAACCTGACAAAGTAAGGAGCCACACAGAGTAAGTAACCAGACAGAGTAAGGAACAACACAGAGTAAGGAACCAGACAGAGTAAGGAGCAACATAGAGTAAGGAGCAACACAGGGTAAGGAACAACACAGAGTAAGGAGCCACACAGAGTAAGGAGCCACACAGAGTAAGGGACAAGACAGAGTAAGGAGCAACACAGAGTAAGGAGCCACACAGGGTAAGGAACAACACAGAGTAAGGAGCCAAACAGGTTAAGGAACCAGACAGGGTAAGGAGCCATACAGAGAAAGGAACCAGGCAGGGTAAGGAACCAGATTTCCTTCTCCTCACTGGAATGCTCCACATCAATTGGGAAAGGCCTGGGCCAACAGTTTGAGATCAGTCCAGTGCTAAGAAGGTCGACAAAGGTCATTCACTGAGAGCGCGATTTTAACTTGATCCCAGAAGGTGATTCCAACCTACCCGGCAACTTGTTAAACCCTACAGACAAGGACAAGCCTCGGCTGAGTGTTCCACACGAGCTTGCATCAAACTAAAGCATTCTTTAACAAGTGATGAACGGGGGAGAGCGCGAACGCAGTCCCCCACTACCAGAAATTATGCAGTCGAGATTCCCACATTTGGGGAATTCGCAAAGGAACAAGGCAGAGTAAGGAGCAACACTATGAAAGGAACCAGACAGAGTAAGGAACCATACAGGGTAAGGAGCCATACAGAGAAGGGAACCAGGAAGGGTAAGGAACGAAATACCCCCATCCTTCTCCTCACTTGAACACTCCACATCAATTGGGAAAGGCCTTGGCCAACCGCTTGAGGGGTTTGTACACTTAATTTCCATACAACTTTTAGGTTTTTGCACTGTTCCCAGAGATAATGCAATACCGGGTCAATGCGCAGAGAGGGTGGAGCAAGCCCCTGGCCCTTCTCCCATGTCCAAAAATCAATTTAATATATGGTCTCCATATAGGAGACGTATCAGATATTAAACTGATAAGAACAGATACTACACTTGATCTTAGCCAAAAGGCCGAGAAGCGATGGCAACCATGTGCATGACCTTTTAGAGGGGCTCGAAAGGTCAACGAGAGCCACTTACGGGGCCACAAAGGGTAAAGAACCAGAAAAGGTAGGGAGCCACATAGGGTAAGGAACCACACAGGGTAAGGAACCACACAGGGTAAGGAGCCACACAAAGAAAGGAACCTGACAAAGTAAGGAGCCACACAGAGTAAGTAACCAGACAGAGTAAGGAACAACACAGAGTAAGGAACCAGACAGAGTAAGGAGCAACATAGAGTAAGGAGCAACACAGGGTAAGGAACAACACAGAGTAAGGAGCCACACAGAGTAAGGAGCCACACAGAGTAAGGGACAAGACAGAGTAAGGAGCAACACAGAGTAAGGAGCCACACAGGGTAAGGAACAACACAGAGTAAGGAGCCAAACAGGTTAAGGAACCAGACAGGGTAAGGAGCCATACAGAGAAAGGAACCAGGCAGGGTAAGGAACCAGATTTCCTTCTCCTCACTGGAATGCTCCACATCAATTGGGAAAGGCCTGGGCCAACAGTTTGAGATCAGTCCAGTGCTAAGAAGGTCGACAAAGGTCATTCACTGAGAGCGCGATTTTAACTTGATCCCAGAAGGTGATTCCAACCTACCCGGCAACTTGTTAAACCCTACAGACAAGGACAAGCCTCGGCTGAGTGTTCCACACGAGCTTGCATCAAACTAAAGCATTCTTTAACAAGTGATGAACGGGGGAGAGCGCGAACGCAGTCCCCCACTACCAGAAATTATGCAGTCGAGATTCCCACATTTGGGGAATTCGCAAAGGTCAGCATGACCTAGAGTGCAATGGCCGGGCCTCGCCTTGGGTGAACCACCTTCCTGATCATGGTGTCTCCCCTGCCAGGTAAGTATGAATTGTAGAGCTCATAGACTTGATGGCCTGGAAATAATCCCTTGTTCTTACTCATGGTGGGGAGTAATGAGCCACACAGGGTAAGGAACAAGGCAGAGTAAGGAGCCACACAGAGTAAGAACCCAGACCTAGTAAGGAGAGCAACACTATGAAAGGAACCAGACAGATTAAGGAACCATATAGGGTAAGGAACAAGGCAGAGTAAGGAGCCACACTATGAAAGGAACCAGACAGAGTAAGGAACCATATAGGGTAAGGAACAAGGCAGAGTAAGGAGCAACACTATGAAAGGAACCAGACAGAGTAAGGAACCATACAGGGTAAGGAGCCATACAGAGAAGGGAACCAGGAAGGGTAAGGAACGAAATACCCCCATCCTTCTCCTCACTTGAACACTCCACATCAATTGGGAAAGGCCTTGGCCAACCGCTTGAGGGGTTTGTACACTTAATTTCCATACAACTTTTAGGTTTTTGCACTGTTCCCAGAGATAATGCAATACCGGGTCAATGCGCAGAGAGGGTGGAGCAAGCCCCTGGCCCTTCTCCCATGTCCAAAAATCAATTTAATATATGGTCTCCATATAGGAGACGTATCAGATATTAAACTGATAAGAACAGATACTACACTTGAGCTTAGCCAAAAGGCCGAGAAGCGATGGCAACCATGTGCATGACCTTTTAGAGGGGCTCGAAAGGTCAACGAGAGCCACTTACGGGGCCACAAAGGGTAAAGAACCAGAAAAGGTAGGGAGCCACATAGGGTAAGGAACCACACAGGGTAAGGAACCACACAGGGTAAGGAGCCACACAAAGAAAGGAACCTGACAAAGTAAGGAGCCACACAGAGTAAGTAACCAGACAGAGTAAGGAACAACACAGAGTAAGGAACCAGACAGAGTAAGGAGCAACATAGAGTAAGGAGCAACACAGGGTAAGGAACAACACAGAGTAAGGAGCCACACAGAGTAAGGAGCCACACAGAGTAAGGGACAAGACAGAGTAAGGAGCAACACAGAGTAAGGAGCCACACAGGGTAAGGAACAACACAGAGTAAGGAGCCAAACAGGTTAAGGAACCAGACAGGGTAAGGAGCCATACAGAGAAAGGAACCAGGCAGGGTAAGGAACCAGATTTCCTTCTCCTCACTGGAATGCTCCACATCAATTGGGAAAGGCCTGGGCCAACAGTTTGAGATCAGTCCAGTGCTAAGAAGGTCGACAAAGGTCATTCACTGAGAGCGCGATTTTAACTTGATCCCAGAAGGTGATTCCAACCTACCCGGCAACTTGTTAAACCCTACAGACAAGGACAAGCCTCGGCTGAGTGTTCCACACGAGCTTGCATCAAACTAAAGCATTCTTTAACAAGTGATGAACGGGGGAGAGCGCGAACGCAGTCCCCCACTACCAGAAATTATGCAGTCGAGATTCCCACATTTGGGGAATTCGCAAAGGAACAAGGCAGAGTAAGGAGCAACACTATGAAAGGAACCAGACAGAGTAAGGAACCATACAGGGTAAGGAGCCATACAGAGAAGGGAACCAGGAAGGGTAAGGAACGAAATACCCCCATCCTTCTCCTCACTTGAACACTCCACATCAATTGGGAAAGGCCTTGGCCAACCGCTTGAGGGGTTTGTACACTTAATTTCCATACAACTTTTAGGTTTTTGCACTGTTCCCAGAGATAATGCAATACCGGGTCAATGCGCAGAGAGGGTGGAGCAAGCCCCTGGCCCTTCTCCCATGTCCAAAAATCAATTTAATATATGGTCTCCATATAGGAGACGTATCAGATATTAAACTGATAAGAACAGATACTACACTTGATCTTAGCCAAAAGGCCGAGAAGCGATGGCAACCATGTGCATGACCTTTTAGAGGGGCTCGAAAGGTCAACGAGAGCCACTTACGGGGCCACAAAGGGTAAAGAACCAGAAAAGGTAGGGAGCCACATAGGGTAAGGAACCACACAGGGTAAGGAACCACACAGGGTAAGGAGCCACACAAAGAAAGGAACCTGACAAAGTAAGGAGCCACACAGAGTAAGTAACCAGACAGAGTAAGGAACAACACAGAGTAAGGAACCAGACAGAGTAAGGAGCAACATAGAGTAAGGAGCAACACAGGGTAAGGAACAACACAGAGTAAGGAGCCACACAGAGTAAGGAGCCACACAGAGTAAGGGACAAGACAGAGTAAGGAGCAACACAGAGTAAGGAGCCACACAGGGTAAGGAACAACACAGAGTAAGGAGCCAAACAGGTTAAGGAACCAGACAGGGTAAGGAGCCATACAGAGAAAGGAACCAGGCAGGGTAAGGAACCAGATTTCCTTCTCCTCACTGGAATGCTCCACATCAATTGGGAAAGGCCTGGGCCAACAGTTTGAGATCAGTCCAGTGCTAAGAAGGTCGACAAAGGTCATTCACTGAGAGCGCGATTTTAACTTGATCCCAGAAGGTGATTCCAACCTACCCGGCAACTTGTTAAACCCTACAGACAAGGACAAGCCTCGGCTGAGTGTTCCACACGAGCTTGCATCAAACTAAAGCATTCTTTAACAAGTGATGAACGGGGGAGAGCGCGAACGCAGTCCCCCACTACCAGAAATTATGCAGTCGAGATTCCCACATTTGGGGAATTCGCAAAGGTCAGCATGACCTAGAGTGCAATGGCCGGGCCTCGCCTTGGGTGAACCACCTTCCTGATCATGGTGTCTCCCCTGCCAGGTAAGTATGAATTGTAGAGCTCATAGACTTGATGGCCTGGAAATAATCCCTTGTTCTTACTCATGGTGGGGAGTAATGAGCCACACAGGGTAAGGAACAAGGCAGAGTAAGGAGCCACACAGAGTAAGAACCCAGACCTAGTAAGGAGAGCAACACTATGAAAGGAACCAGACAGATTAAGGAACCATATAGGGTAAGGAACAAGGCAGAGTAAGGAGCCACACTATGAAAGGAACCAGACAGAGTAAGGAACCATATAGGGTAAGGAACAAGGCAGAGTAAGGAGCAACACTATGAAAGGAACCAGACAGAGTAAGGAACCATACAGGGTAAGGAGCCATACAGAGAAGGGAACCAGGAAGGGTAAGGAACGAAATACCCCCATCCTTCTCCTCACTTGAACACTCCACATCAATTGGGAAAGGCCTTGGCCAACCGCTTGAGGGGTTTGTACACTTAATTTCCATACAACTTTTAGGTTTTTGCACTGTTCCCAGAGATAATGCAATACCGGGTCAATGCGCAGAGAGGGTGGAGCAAGCCCCTGGCCCTTCTCCCATGTCCAAAAATCAATTTAATATATGGTCTCCATATAGGAGACGTATCAGATATTAAACTGATAAGAACAGATTTTTTGATTTTCAAGAATTTTTTATTGGCAGTTCAGTGTCTTTTCACATTTTTAAAGGGATTTAAAAATGAAAAACATACAGTTAAAAGAGATACTAAAACAAGGTATAAAAACAATTTCCTTTCTCTTCTCTCTTGGATGTTGTGCAGGAGCGGGGCAAGTCCAAGATATGTTCCCCACCGCTTCCCCCTCCAACGGAAAACTGGTCCATCCCCAGGTGAACAGAGCCTTCCTCCCCATTGCTCCTACCCACCAGCCACACCCGGAAAGCCATGGTCCGCCTCTGCCTTGAGCTTCACCGTGTGGCTCCGGTTCCTTCGTCCGGTGAAGCAGAGACGACGCTTCTTTGCGACTGTGTCCGGGGCCCGCCGCTTTCTCTCATGGTGTTGATGGTTAGAGAGGCCCTGCGGAGCACAGCCACGGGGGGAGTCTGCCTCTGCTTCCTCACCAACAGGTTTCTGGAGGACCACAGGCTTTCTTTTATCGCGGCTAGGGTGAGCCAGTAACCTGCCAACACCTTTGCAGGGATCTTTCTCTGGCTCACCCCATACAGCACCATCTGGGCTGTCAGGTCTCCACCTGTTGGCAAGTTCGGGAATTTCAAGGAACCGGCCAGTGCCCACAGCTCGACAGCAGAACTGCACTCCCAGAAGACATGCCTCACTGACTCAGAGGCGCCACACCCTGGCCGTGGGCAGGTTGAATGCGCTGCCATTCCTCGGGAGTGCATGACGGACCTGACCGGGAGGATCTCGTGGGCCACCATCCAGGACAGATCCCGTAGTCCGTTGGTGAGGGCAGGGTGGTTCACATTCTTCCAAACTGTGCTGGGCTCACCTTGGGTAAGCCCACGCACTGGACTCACTGGTTCCCGCTCCTGCACAAGAGACACAAGAGAGTTCAATCTACTTAAAACATGTACATCTCCCTCAAGATTAAAACCCTTTAAAAATTTCTCGATAAAACCATAGGAGGGTGGCATGTTAAAAGACACTGGCACTCGGAGGTCCCACTTCACCAGTCCCAACCGTCGGAGATAGTACCCCATCCAGAAACGTGTCATAGCTACGGTTTTTGGATTTCTGGATGGGGCGGTTACTATTTTTAGGTGGAGGGATGTGTAATGTCCTCCGAGTACCAGTCTGAGGTCTGGAAACCCTTTCCCTCCCTTTTCTCTTTCCTTTTTCATGGTCGCTCTCTTTAACCTTTCGGTTTTTGAGCGCCATAAAAAATAAAAAAGCTTCCTTTCAACAGTTAAAAGCACCCTCCTAGGCGGGGTAAAAACTGAACATACCAATAAAAAAAGAGGTACTATAACTGTCTTTATGATTAAAATCTTCCCTTCAAAAGTCAGTCGTCTTAGTCCCCAGTATCCCAGTCTTTGACTAACTTTACCTAACACCTGGTTCCAATTTGTCGCCCCCTCCCCGTGTTTGTCAAATTTTACCCCAAGTATTTTTAGTTCAGTCTGGGTCACTGTCAGAGGTAGTCCGGTCTTTTCAACGTCAGTCCAAGGTCCATAGAAGTGGGCATGGGTCTTGTCTCTGTTGAGCTTGGACCCAGAGGCCAGTCCAAACCAGTCAGTCAGGTCTAAAGTTCTGTGGAGAGAGAGGAGGTCAGAACAGAGAATACTAAAATCGTCCATATATAAAAAACATTTTGCTTCCCTCCCTCCACTACCCGGAATTGGCACCCCCCTGATCCATTGGTCCCTTCTCAAGACCTGTGCCAGAGGTTCAATGCAAGCCACATACAAGAGGGCAGATAACGGACATCCCTGTCGGACACCGCAGCGGATATTTACTGCTTTTGTCAGATGCCCGTTAACAACAAATCTGCTTGTTATATCCCGGTATAGCAGGCCCACCCAATCCAAGTATTTCTGTGGAAAACCCATCTTTTGCAGTACCTTGAAGAGGTACTGGTGCGAGATCCGATCAAAGGCTTTTTCAAAATCTAAATTTAATACTAAAAGTCGGATGTTTCTGTCTCTCGCCAGACAGATGGTGTCTCGGATCAGTATGAGGTTGTCTGTGATCTTCCTCCCAGGGACGGCACAGGCTTGATCCGGGTGGATCAGCCCATCTAAAAAAGGAGACATACGTGATGCTAAAATCTTACTAAAAAGTTTACAATCAACATTTAAAAGTGTAATTGGTCTCCAGTTCCGGATGTCCGTCTTGTCTTTGTCTTTGTGTAAAAGTGTAACTATTCCTACTCTAAAACTGTCGGGAAGTGTCGTCATTGTGTCAAAGTCGTTAAAAACAGCAAGCAAGTCAGGGGTTAAAATGTCCCAGAAAGTCCAATAAAATTCCACAGGGAGTCCATCCTCTCCTGGGCTTTTGTGGTTTTTAAAAGTTTTTATACATTTTGTCATTTCCATTTCTGTAATTGTTTGTGTTAAGGTTTCACTGTCATTGATTGTTTTTGACAGCATTTTTAAAAGTTCATTTAAAACATTTTCTTCGACCTGCTTTCTGTTATATATATTTGTAAAAAAAGTTTCAATGACTTCTTTTAGTCCCTCATTTGTATTTTCAATATTTTCTCCATTTTTTAAATTAAAAATCCCTCCCCCTCTGTTTAGAATCTTCCTAAAAAAATAACGTGTACACTTTTCCCCTTCTTCTATTTCTCTTTCTTTACTCCTTATTATTGCCCCTTTACTTTTCTTTTCGCTTATTGCAGTCATTTCCTGTTTTACATTTAAAATCTCCTCGTTAAAATCGATACCATTTTGGTTTAATAAAAAGTATCTTTGTAGTCTTTTCTGCAGTCCCATCATGCGTCTGTCGTCCCTATCTTTTGTCTTTTTACCTGCCTTCATAAAGAAAGTCTGTGTCCTCCCTTTCACCATTTCCCACCACGGTGCTCGTGTCTTGTACATGTCTTGAAGGGTCTGCCAGTCTTTGTACTGCTCCCGGTATTCCCTAACTAACTCCCTATCTTCTAAAAGGGAGCAGTTAAGTTTCCACAGACCTCTTCCTACAGTCACACCTTGCGTGATTGAAAGTGTGCAGGAGAGAAGGACGTGATCAGAAAAGAAAACAGGTGTTAATGTTGCATCTGTCGGGGGGCAGTCTCTTGAAAAAAGGTAGTCAATGCGAGAGGCTCTGGTACCATCACTACTGAACCAAGTGAAGCCCTCCTCTCTTGGATGCAGTGTTTTAAAACAGTCGCATAGTTTAAAATCTTTTCGGATTTCCTGTAATAAAACCGACGTTTTGTCCATTTTAAAATCGCACCCTGCTCCTTTGCGGTCACTCCTACTTAAAATACAATTAAAATCCCCTCCAACAACTAATGGTCTCCTACCTAGCATGTGGGACTGCAGGTCTTCTAAAAGGTCATACCTGTCGTTTTTGTCATTAAAACCATATACATTTAAAATGTTAATGTCGGTTCCCATAAAAGTCAAGTTTGCTAAAATTGCCCGTCCGTCTTTCACCACTGTGCTACCCTTCAGTGAGATATTTTTGTTTTTAATTAGGATGGCCACCCCGTCATTTTTGTTTTGGTTCGAGCCGCTCCATATAGAGGGCTGTGGCCATAGCTTTTCCCACTCTCTGTAGTTTTTTAAAAAGGGTAGCCCACACTCCTGAAGTAAAAACACATCTGCTTTAAAATCCTTTAAGAACGTTAAAACAGTTTGGGCTCTAACTCTCGACTTCACACTTCTAACATTGATAGTCGAGAAGGTGATAGACATGAGTAAGGTTAAAAGCAACAGGTAAAACATTTTTAAAAGACTACAGAGAGGGGACTATAAAAATCATTTGATATCTTGTGAAAGTAGCTCCCATCTACACTCATGGTTTTTGAGTGGAGCCTTCGAGCTGACTTTCCCCTTCGAGCTCTCGGTGTCGGGCTTGGCAGCATGGCTTTTCTTACCAGTTTTGCGAGCTTTTGGGGTTGACTGTAAGGCGACATCAAGGAAAGAGACCTCGTTGGGGGGGTTTGGAGGGAATTCTCTGGAGCCCTCACTGGAGTCGCTCTCTGTAAAAGCTCCAGGTCTTCCCCTCTTCTCCACCATCTCTGGGGGATCCAGAGATATATCGGACGCCGGTCTCTTGGAGAGCTGTGGATTTGGGAGGGGGACATACAGTGTTTGATCTTCCTCCTCCAGTTTGCCATCAGACTCCCCCACCCCCTCCCCCACTTCCTCCATTTTGTCCTTCACATTATCTGTGGACTCTGTGGAGGCGGAGACTGAGGTGGAGGAGGAAGATGTCCCCTCCCCTTCTCCCTCCCCCTGTGGGCCCTCTCCACCACTAGGAGGATTTGGAGGGAGATTTGAAAGTTTCCCGCCAATTTTTTGATTTGGCGGGAAACTTTCCCTCTCTTTCTCTCCATTTTCCTTTTCCGCCATTCTTGTCACTTTCAACTTGTTGGCAAAAGATCGTGGACAGTCTCTGAAGAGATGGTTCAAGTCACCACAAAGATTGCACTTTCTGCCATTGGAACACTGTTCATAAGTATGTCCAATTTCTCTGCACTTGCCACAGAATACTTTTTCACAAGCCTCTACCAGGTGTCCATGCTCCCCACATCTCCGGCAGAGCTTGGGCTGACCCTGGTAGTGGATGTAGCCCCTGTTTTCTCCCAGGACCATCATTGGTGGGAGATGTTTTAGGCCCTGGAAGCCCTGAGGGTCCGGCCATTGCTGGATAGGGACCCTCCATGAGCAGTTCCAGATGCCATCCTCATCTCTCACCTTGGTAGCCTGGCCTTTGACAGTACAATATCTCCCCAGCCATATGCATACATCCTCTGCATTTACAGTTTCATTGAACATTCGGACAATCACCGTTTTCAAGGAGTTGTCCGTCAGTTTCTCCACTGCAAATGCAGAAAACTGGGGTTTGGCATTCTCAAAACGAATCCAAAAATCTTTAAGCTGAACAGCAGACCTAAAACTGACATCGAATCCTTTGTTAAAGGGTAACGAAAGGATACAGTTCAAGTCATTTGGAGTAAACTCCAAAATTTGCTGAATCAGCTTTCTAGAAAAATCTAGTCTTGACATGTTTAAAAGTTTACCATTAACTTCATTAAAATTAAAACGCACAGTGTGGTGCCTCCGCATGCCAGCATGGGAGGCTGACATGGTGGAGACACCACAAAACTATGATAAAAATGAACAATAAAATCTATAAAAAATAACTAAAAAGCCAAACTTAAAAGGTAAAACTTAAGAGGTACTTACCTGTTACCAGGAACCAGTATACTGGTCCAAGGTAGTAAAGTCTGATAAGAACAGATACTACACTTGATCTTAGCCAAAAGGCCGAGAAGCGATGGCAACCATGTGCATGACCTTTTAGAGGGGCTCGAAAGGTCAACGAGAGCCACTTACGGGGCCACAAAGGGTAAAGAACCAGAAAAGGTAGGGAGCCACATAGGGTAAGGAACCACACAGGGTAAGGAACCACACAGGGTAAGGAGCCACACAAAGAAAGGAACCTGACAAAGTAAGGAGCCACACAGAGTAAGTAACCAGACAGAGTAAGGAACAACACAGAGTAAGGAACCAGACAGAGTAAGGAGCAACACAGAGTAAGGAGCAACACAGGGTAAGGAACAACACAGAGTAAGGAGCCACACAGAGTAAGGAGCCACACAGAGTAAGGGACAAGACAGAGTAAGGAGCAACACAGAGTAAGGAGCCACACAGGGTAAGGAACAACACAGAGTAAGGAGCCAAACAGGGTAAGGAGCCATACAGAGAAAGGAACCAGGCAGGGTAAGGAACCAGATCTCCTTCTCCTCACTGGAATGCTCCACATCAATTGGGAAAGGCCTGGGCCAACAGTTTGAGATCAGTCCAGTGCTAAGAAGGTCGACAAAGGTCATTCACTGAGAGCGCGATTTTAACTTGATCCCAGAAGGTGATTCCAACCTACCCGGCAACTTGTTAAACCCTACAGACAAGGACAAGCCTCGGCTGAGTGTTCCACACGAGCTTGCATCAAACTAAAGCATTCTTTAACAAGTGATGAACGGGGGAGAGCGCGAACGCAGTCCCCCACTACCAGAAATTATGCAGTCGAGATTCCCACATTTGGGGAATTCGCAAAGGTCAGCATGACCTAGAGTGCAATGGCCGGGCCTCGCCTTGGGTGAACCACCTTCCTGATCATGGTGTCTCCCCTGCCAGGTAAGTATGAATTGTAGAGCTCATAGACTTGATGGCCTGGAAATAATCCCTTGTTCTTACTCATGGTGGGGAGTAATGAGCCACACAGGGTAAGGAACAAGGCAGAGTAAGGAGCCACACAGAGTAAGAACCCAGACCTAGTAAGGAGAGCAACACTATGAAAGGAACCAGTCAGATTAAGGAACCATATAGGGTAAGGAACAAGGCAGAGTAAGGAGCCACACTATGAAAGGAACCAGACAGAGTAAGGAACCATATAGGGTAAGGAACAAGGCAGAGTAAGGAGCAACACTATGAAAGGAACCAGACAGAGTAAGGAACCATACAGGGTAAGGAGCCATACAGAGAAGGGAACCAGGAAGGGTAAGGAACGAAATACCCCCATCCTTCTCCTCACTTGAACACTCCACATCAATTGGGAAAGGCCTTGGCCAACCGCTTGAGGGGTTTGTACACTTAATTTCCATACAACTTTTAGGTTTTTGCACTGTTCCCAGAGATAATGCAATACCGGGTCAATGCGCAGAGAGGGTGGAGCAAGCCCCTGGCCCTTCTCCCATGTCCAAAAATCAATTTAATATATGGTCTCCATATAGGAGACGTATCAGATATTAAACTGATAAGAACAGATACTACACTTGATCTTAGCCAAAAGGCCGAGAAGCGATGGCAACCATGTGCATGACCTTTTAGAGGGGCTCGAAAGGTCAACGAGAGCCACTTACGGGGCCACAAAGGGTAAAGAACCAGAAAAGGTAGGGAGCCACATAGGGTAAGGAACCACATAGGGTAAGGAACCACACAGGGTAAGGAACCACACAGGGTAAGGAGCCACACAAAGAAAGGAACCTGACAAAGTAAGGAGCCACACAGAGTAAGTAACCAGACAGAGTAAGGAACAACACAGAGTAAGGAACCAGACAGAGTAAGGAACCAGACAGAGTAAGGAGCAACATAGAGTAAGGAGCAACACAGGGTAAGGAACAACACAGAGTAAGGAGCCACACAGAGTAAGGAGCCACACAGAGTAAGGGACAAGACAGAGTAAGGAGCAACACAGAGTAAGGAGCCACACAGGGTAAGGAACAACACAGAGTAAGGAGCCAAACAGGTTAAGGAACCAGACAGGGTAAGGAGCCATACAGAGAAAGGAACCAGGCAGGGTAAGGAACCAGATTTCCTTCTCCTCACTGGAATGCTCCACATCAATTGGGAAAGGCCTGGGCCAACAGTTTGAGATCAGTCCAGTGCTAAGAAGGTCGACAAAGGTCATTCACTGAGAGCGCGATTTTAACTTGATCCCAGAAGGTGATTCCAACCTACCCGGCAACTTGTTAAACCCTACAGACAAGGACAAGCCTCGGCTGAGTGTTCCACACGAGCTTGCATCAAACTAAAGCATTCTTTAACAAGTGATGAACGGGGGAGAGCGCGAACGCAGTCCCCCACTACCAGAAATTATGCAGTCGAGATTCCCACATTTGGGGAATTCGCAAAGGTCAGCATGACCTAGAGTGCAATGGCCGGGCCTCGCCTTGGGTGAACCACCTTCCTGATCATGGTGTCTCCCCTGCCAGGTAAGTATGAATTGTAGAGCTCATAGACTTGATGGCCTGGAAATAATCCCTTGTTCTTACTCATGGTGGGGAGTAATGAGCCACACAGGGTAAGGAACAAGGCAGAGTAAGGAGCCACACAGAGTAAGAACCCAGACCTAGTAAGGAGAGCAACACTATGAAAGGAACCAGACAGATTAAGGAACCATATAGGGTAAGGAACAAGGCAGAGTAAGGAGCCACACTATGAAAGGAACCAGACAGAGTAAGGAACCATATAGGGTAAGGAACAAGGCAGAGTAAGGAGCAACACTATGAAAGGAACCAGACAGAGTAAGGAACCATACAGGGTAAGGAGCCATACAGAGAAGGGAACCAGGAAGGGTAAGGAACGAAATACCCCCATCCTTCTCCTCACTTGAACACTCCACATCAATTGGGAAAGGCCTTGGCCAACCGCTTGAGGGGTTTGTACACTTAATTTCCATACAACTTTTAGGTTTTTGCACTGTTCCCAGAGATAATGCAATACCGGGTCAATGCGCAGAGAGGGTGGAGCAAGCCCCTGGCCCTTCTCCCATGTCCAAAAATCAATTTAATATATGGTCTCCATATAGGAGACGTATCAGATATTAAACTGATAAGAACAGATTTTTTGATTTTCAAGAATTTTTTATTGGCAGTTCAGTGTCTTTTCACATTTTTAAAGGGATTTAAAAATGAAAAACATACAGTTAAAAGAGATACTAAAACAAGGTATAAAAACAATTTCCTTTCTCTTCTCTCTTGGATGTTGTGCAGGAGCGGGGCAAGTCCAAGATATGTTCCCCACCGCTTCCCCCTCCAACGGAAAACTGGTCCATCCCCAGGTGAACAGAGCCTTCCTCCCCATTGCTCCTACCCACCAGCCACACCCGGAAAGCCATGGTCCGCCTCTGCCTTGAGCTTCACCGTGTGGCTCCGGTTCCTTCGTCCGGTGAAGCAGAGACGACGCTTCTTTGCGACTGTGTCCGGGGCCCGCCGCTTTCTCTCATGGTGTTGATGGTTAGAGAGGCCCTGCGGAGCACAGCCACGGGGGGAGTCTGCCTCTGCTTCCTCACCAACAGGTTTCTGGAGGACCACAGGCTTTCTTTTATCGCGGCTAGGGTGAGCCAGTAACCTGCCAACACCTTTGCAGGGATCTTTCTCTGGCTCACCCCATACAGCACCATCTGGGCTGTCAGGTCTCCACCTGTTGGCAAGTTCGGGAATTTCAAGGAACCGGCCAGTGCCCACAGCTCGACAGCAGAACTGCACTCCCAGAAGACATGCCTCACTGACTCAGAGGCGCCACACCCTGGCCGTGGGCAGGTTGAATGCGCTGCCATTCCTCGGGAGTGCATGACGGACCTGACCGGGAGGATCTCGTGGGCCACCATCCAGGACAGATCCCGTAGTCCGTTGGTGAGGGCAGGGTGGTTCACATTCTTCCAAACTGTGCTGGGCTCACCTTGGGTAAGCCCACGCACTGGACTCACTGGTTCCCGCTCCTGCACAAGAGACACAAGAGAGTTCAATCTACTTAAAACATGTACATCTCCCTCAAGATTAAAACCCTTTAAAAATTTCTCGATAAAACCATAGGAGGGTGGCATGTTAAAAGACACTGGCACTCGGAGGTCCCACTTCACCAGTCCCAACCGTCGGAGATAGTACCCCATCCAGAAACGTGTCATAGCTACGGTTTTTGGATTTCTGGATGGGGCGGTTACTATTTTTAGGTGGAGGGATGTGTAATGTCCTCCGAGTACCAGTCTGAGGTCTGGAAACCCTTTCCCTCCCTTTTCTCTTTCCTTTTTCATGGTCGCTCTCTTTAACCTTTCGGTTTTTGAGCGCCATAAAAAATAAAAAAGCTTCCTTTCAACAGTTAAAAGCACCCTCCTAGGCGGGGTAAAAACTGAACATACCAATAAAAAAAGAGGTACTATAACTGTCTTTATGATTAAAATCTTCCCTTCAAAAGTCAGTCGTCTTAGTCCCCAGTATCCCAGTCTTTGACTAACTTTACCTAACACCTGGTTCCAATTTGTCGCCCCCTCCCCGTGTTTGTCAAATTTTACCCCAAGTATTTTTAGTTCAGTCTGGGTCACTGTCAGAGGTAGTCCGGTCTTTTCAACGTCAGTCCAAGGTCCATAGAAGTGGGCATGGGTCTTGTCTCTGTTGAGCTTGGACCCAGAGGCCAGTCCAAACCAGTCAGTCAGGTCTAAAGTTCTGTGGAGAGAGAGGAGGTCAGAACAGAGAATACTAAAATCGTCCATATATAAAAAACATTTTGCTTCCCTCCCTCCACTACCCGGAATTGGCACCCCCCTGATCCATTGGTCCCTTCTCAAGACCTGTGCCAGAGGTTCAATGCAAGCCACATACAAGAGGGCAGATAACGGACATCCCTGTCGGACACCGCAGCGGATATTTACTGCTTTTGTCAGATGCCCGTTAACAACAAATCTGCTTGTTATATCCCGGTATAGCAGGCCCACCCAATCCAAGTATTTCTGTGGAAAACCCATCTTTTGCAGTACCTTGAAGAGGTACTGGTGCGAGATCCGATCAAAGGCTTTTTCAAAATCTAAATTTAATACTAAAAGTCGGATGTTTCTGTCTCTCGCCAGACAGATGGTGTCTCGGATCAGTATGAGGTTGTCTGTGATCTTCCTCCCAGGGACGGCACAGGCTTGATCCGGGTGGATCAGCCCATCTAAAAAAGGAGACATACGTGATGCTAAAATCTTACTAAAAAGTTTACAATCAACATTTAAAAGTGTAATTGGTCTCCAGTTCCGGATGTCCGTCTTGTCTTTGTCTTTGTGTAAAAGTGTAACTATTCCTACTCTAAAACTGTCGGGAAGTGTCGTCATTGTGTCAAAGTCGTTAAAAACAGCAAGCAAGTCAGGGGTTAAAATGTCCCAGAAAGTCCAATAAAATTCCACAGGGAGTCCATCCTCTCCTGGGCTTTTGTGGTTTTTAAAAGTTTTTATACATTTTGTCATTTCCATTTCTGTAATTGTTTGTGTTAAGGTTTCACTGTCATTGATTGTTTTTGACAGCATTTTTAAAAGTTCATTTAAAACATTTTCTTCGACCTGCTTTCTGTTATATATATTTGTAAAAAAAGTTTCAATGACTTCTTTTAGTCCCTCATTTGTATTTTCAATATTTTCTCCATTTTTTAAATTAAAAATCCCTCCCCCTCTGTTTAGAATCTTCCTAAAAAAATAACGTGTACACTTTTCCCCTTCTTCTATTTCTCTTTCTTTACTCCTTATTATTGCCCCTTTACTTTTCTTTTCGCTTATTGCAGTCATTTCCTGTTTTACATTTAAAATCTCCTCGTTAAAATCGATACCATTTTGGTTTAATAAAAAGTATCTTTGTAGTCTTTTCTGCAGTCCCATCATGCGTCTGTCGTCCCTATCTTTTGTCTTTTTACCTGCCTTCATAAAGAAAGTCTGTGTCCTCCCTTTCACCATTTCCCACCACGGTGCTCGTGTCTTGTACATGTCTTGAAGGGTCTGCCAGTCTTTGTACTGCTCCCGGTATTCCCTAACTAACTCCCTATCTTCTAAAAGGGAGCAGTTAAGTTTCCACAGACCTCTTCCTACAGTCACACCTTGCGTGATTGAAAGTGTGCAGGAGAGAAGGACGTGATCAGAAAAGAAAACAGGTGTTAATGTTGCATCTGTCGGGGGGCAGTCTCTTGAAAAAAGGTAGTCAATGCGAGAGGCTCTGGTACCATCACTACTGAACCAAGTGAAGCCCTCCTCTCTTGGATGCAGTGTTTTAAAACAGTCGCATAGTTTAAAATCTTTTCGGATTTCCTGTAATAAAACCGACGTTTTGTCCATTTTAAAATCGCACCCTGCTCCTTTGCGGTCACTCCTACTTAAAATACAATTAAAATCCCCTCCAACAACTAATGGTCTCCTACCTAGCATGTGGGACTGCAGGTCTTCTAAAAGGTCATACCTGTCGTTTTTGTCATTAAAACCATATACATTTAAAATGTTAATGTCGGTTCCCATAAAAGTCAAGTTTGCTAAAATTGCCCGTCCGTCTTTCACCACTGTGCTACCCTTCAGTGAGATATTTTTGTTTTTAATTAGGATGGCCACCCCGTCATTTTTGTTTTGGTTCGAGCCGCTCCATATAGAGGGCTGTGGCCATAGCTTTTCCCACTCTCTGTAGTTTTTTAAAAAGGGTAGCCCACACTCCTGAAGTAAAAACACATCTGCTTTAAAATCCTTTAAGAACGTTAAAACAGTTTGGGCTCTAACTCTCGACTTCACACTTCTAACATTGATAGTCGAGAAGGTGATAGACATGAGTAAGGTTAAAAGCAACAGGTAAAACATTTTTAAAAGACTACAGAGAGGGGACTATAAAAATCATTTGATATCTTGTGAAAGTAGCTCCCATCTACACTCATGGTTTTTGAGTGGAGCCTTCGAGCTGACTTTCCCCTTCGAGCTCTCGGTGTCGGGCTTGGCAGCATGGCTTTTCTTACCAGTTTTGCGAGCTTTTGGGGTTGACTGTAAGGCGACATCAAGGAAAGAGACCTCGTTGGGGGGGTTTGGAGGGAATTCTCTGGAGCCCTCACTGGAGTCGCTCTCTGTAAAAGCTCCAGGTCTTCCCCTCTTCTCCACCATCTCTGGGGGATCCAGAGATATATCGGACGCCGGTCTCTTGGAGAGCTGTGGATTTGGGAGGGGGACATACAGTGTTTGATCTTCCTCCTCCAGTTTGCCATCAGACTCCCCCACCCCCTCCCCCACTTCCTCCATTTTGTCCTTCACATTATCTGTGGACTCTGTGGAGGCGGAGACTGAGGTGGAGGAGGAAGATGTCCCCTCCCCTTCTCCCTCCCCCTGTGGGCCCTCTCCACCACTAGGAGGATTTGGAGGGAGATTTGAAAGTTTCCCGCCAATTTTTTGATTTGGCGGGAAACTTTCCCTCTCTTTCTCTCCATTTTCCTTTTCCGCCATTCTTGTCACTTTCAACTTGTTGGCAAAAGATCGTGGACAGTCTCTGAAGAGATGGTTCAAGTCACCACAAAGATTGCACTTTCTGCCATTGGAACACTGTTCATAAGTATGTCCAATTTCTCTGCACTTGCCACAGAATACTTTTTCACAAGCCTCTACCAGGTGTCCATGCTCCCCACATCTCCGGCAGAGCTTGGGCTGACCCTGGTAGTGGATGTAGCCCCTGTTTTCTCCCAGGACCATCATTGGTGGGAGATGTTTTAGGCCCTGGAAGCCCTGAGGGTCCGGCCATTGCTGGATAGGGACCCTCCATGAGCAGTTCCAGATGCCATCCTCATCTCTCACCTTGGTAGCCTGGCCTTTGACAGTACAATATCTCCCCAGCCATATGCATACATCCTCTGCATTTACAGTTTCATTGAACATTCGGACAATCACCGTTTTCAAGGAGTTGTCCGTCAGTTTCTCCACTGCAAATGCAGAAAACTGGGGTTTGGCATTCTCAAAACGAATCCAAAAATCTTTAAGCTGAACAGCAGACCTAAAACTGACATCGAATCCTTTGTTAAAGGGTAACGAAAGGATACAGTTCAAGTCATTTGGAGTAAACTCCAAAATTTGCTGAATCAGCTTTCTAGAAAAATCTAGTCTTGACATGTTTAAAAGTTTACCATTAACTTCATTAAAATTAAAACGCACAGTGTGGTGCCTCCGCATGCCAGCATGGGAGGCTGACATGGTGGAGACACCACAAAACTATGATAAAAATGAACAATAAAATCTATAAAAAATAACTAAAAAGCCAAACTTAAAAGGTAAAACTTAAGAGGTACTTACCTGTTACCAGGAACCAGTATACTGGTCCAAGGTAGTAAAGTCTGATAAGAACAGATACTACACTTGATCTTAGCCAAAAGGCCGAGAAGCGATGGCAACCATGTGCATGACCTTTTAGAGGGGCTCGAAAGGTCAACGAGAGCCACTTACGGGGCCACAAAGGGTAAAGAACCAGAAAAGGTAGGGAGCCACATAGGGTAAGGAACCACACAGGGTAAGGAACCACACAGGGTAAGGAGCCACACAAAGAAAGGAACCTGACAAAGTAAGGAGCCACACAGAGTAAGTAACCAGACAGAGTAAGGAACAACACAGAGTAAGGAACCAGACAGAGTAAGGAGCAACACAGAGTAAGGAGCAACACAGGGTAAGGAACAACACAGAGTAAGGAGCCACACAGAGTAAGGAGCCACACAGAGTAAGGGACAAGACAGAGTAAGGAGCAACACAGAGTAAGGAGCCACACAGGGTAAGGAACAACACAGAGTAAGGAGCCAAACAGGGTAAGGAGCCATACAGAGAAAGGAACCAGGCAGGGTAAGGAACCAGATCTCCTTCTCCTCACTGGAATGCTCCACATCAATTGGGAAAGGCCTGGGCCAACAGTTTGAGATCAGTCCAGTGCTAAGAAGGTCGACAAAGGTCATTCACTGAGAGCGCGATTTTAACTTGATCCCAGAAGGTGATTCCAACCTACCCGGCAACTTGTTAAACCCTACAGACAAGGACAAGCCTCGGCTGAGTGTTCCACACGAGCTTGCATCAAACTAAAGCATTCTTTAACAAGTGATGAACGGGGGAGAGCGCGAACGCAGTCCCCCACTACCAGAAATTATGCAGTCGAGATTCCCACATTTGGGGAATTCGCAAAGGTCAGCATGACCTAGAGTGCAATGGCCGGGCCTCGCCTTGGGTGAACCACCTTCCTGATCATGGTGTCTCCCCTGCCAGGTAAGTATGAATTGTAGAGCTCATAGACTTGATGGCCTGGAAATAATCCCTTGTTCTTACTCATGGTGGGGAGTAATGAGCCACACAGGGTAAGGAACAAGGCAGAGTAAGGAGCCACACAGAGTAAGAACCCAGACCTAGTAAGGAGAGCAACACTATGAAAGGAACCAGTCAGATTAAGGAACCATATAGGGTAAGGAACAAGGCAGAGTAAGGAGCCACACTATGAAAGGAACCAGACAGAGTAAGGAACCATATAGGGTAAGGAACAAGGCAGAGTAAGGAGCAACACTATGAAAGGAACCAGACAGAGTAAGGAACCATACAGGGTAAGGAGCCATACAGAGAAGGGAACCAGGAAGGGTAAGGAACGAAATACCCCCATCCTTCTCCTCACTTGAACACTCCACATCAATTGGGAAAGGCCTTGGCCAACCGCTTGAGGGGTTTGTACACTTAATTTCCATACAACTTTTAGGTTTTTGCACTGTTCCCAGAGATAATGCAATACCGGGTCAATGCGCAGAGAGGGTGGAGCAAGCCCCTGGCCCTTCTCCCATGTCCAAAAATCAATTTAATATATGGTCTCCATATAGGAGACGTATCAGATATTAAACTGATAAGAACAGATACTACACTTGATCTTAGCCAAAAGGCCGAGAAGCGATGGCAACCATGTGCATGACCTTTTAGAGGGGCTCGAAAGGTCAACGAGAGCCACTTACGGGGCCACAAAGGGTAAAGAACCAGAAAAGGTAGGGAGCCACATAGGGTAAGGAACCACATAGGGTAAGGAACCACACAGGGTAAGGAACCACACAGGGTAAGGAGCCACACAAAGAAAGGAACCTGACAAAGTAAGGAGCCACACAGAGTAAGTAACCAGACAGAGTAAGGAACAACACAGAGTAAGGAACCAGACAGAGTAAGGAACCAGACAGAGTAAGGAGCAACATAGAGTAAGGAGCAACACAGGGTAAGGAACAACACAGAGTAAGGAGCCACACAGAGTAAGGAGCCACACAGAGTAAGGGACAAGACAGAGTAAGGAGCAACACAGAGTAAGGAGCCACACAGGGTAAGGAACAACACAGAGTAAGGAGCCAAACAGGTTAAGGAACCAGACAGGGTAAGGAGCCATACAGAGAAAGGAACCAGGCAGGGTAAGGAACCAGATTTCCTTCTCCTCACTGGAATGCTCCACATCAATTGGGAAAGGCCTGGGCCAACAGTTTGAGATCAGTCCAGTGCTAAGAAGGTCGACAAAGGTCATTCACTGAGAGCGCGATTTTAACTTGATCCCAGAAGGTGATTCCAACCTACCCGGCAACTTGTTAAACCCTACAGACAAGGACAAGCCTCGGCTGAGTGTTCCACACGAGCTTGCATCAAACTAAAGCATTCTTTAACAAGTGATGAACGGGGGAGAGCGCGAACGCAGTCCCCCACTACCAGAAATTATGCAGTCGAGATTCCCACATTTGGGGAATTCGCAAAGGTCAGCATGACCTAGAGTGCAATGGCCGGGCCTCGCCTTGGGTGAACCACCTTCCTGATCATGGTGTCTCCCCTGCCAGGTAAGTATGAATTGTAGAGCTCATAGACTTGATGGCCTGGAAATAATCCCTTGTTCTTACTCATGGTGGGGAGTAATGAGCCACACAGGGTAAGGAACAAGGCAGAGTAAGGAGCCACACAGAGTAAGAACCCAGACCTAGTAAGGAGAGCAACACTATGAAAGGAACCAGACAGATTAAGGAACCATATAGGGTAAGGAACAAGGCAGAGTAAGGAGCCACACTATGAAAGGAACCAGACAGAGTAAGGAACCATATAGGGTAAGGAACAAGGCAGAGTAAGGAGCAACACTATGAAAGGAACCAGACAGAGTAAGGAACCATACAGGGTAAGGAGCCATACAGAGAAGGGAACCAGGAAGGGTAAGGAACGAAATACCCCCATCCTTCTCCTCACTTGAACACTCCACATCAATTGGGAAAGGCCTTGGCCAACCGCTTGAGGGGTTTGTACACTTAATTTCCATACAACTTTTAGGTTTTTGCACTGTTCCCAGAGATAATGCAATACCGGGTCAATGCGCAGAGAGGGTGGAGCAAGCCCCTGGCCCTTCTCCCATGTCCAAAAATCAATTTAATATATGGTCTCCATATAGGAGACGTATCAGATATTAAACTGATAAGAACAGATACTACACTTGATCTTAGCCAAAAGGCCGAGAAGCGATGGCAACCATGTGCATGACCTTTTAGAGGGGCTCGAAAGGTCAACGAGAGCCACTTACGGGGCCACAAAGGGTAAAGAACCAGAAAAGGTAGGGAGCCACATAGGGTAAGGAACCACACAGGGTAAGGAACCACACAGGGTAAGGAGCCACACAAAGAAAGGAACCTGACAAAGTAAGGAGCCACACAGAGTAAGTAACCAGACAGAGTAAGGAACAACACAGAGTAAGGAACCAGACAGAGTAAGGAGCAACACAGAGTAAGGAGCAACACAGGGTAAGGAACAACACAGAGTAAGGAGCCAAACAGAGTAAGGAGCCACACAGAGTAAGGGACAAGACAGAGTAAGGAGCAACACAGAGTAAGGAGCCACACAGGGTAAGGAACAACACAGAGTAAGGAGCCAAACAGGGTAAGGAGCCATACAGAGAAAGGAACCAGGCAGGGTAAGGAACCAGATCTCCTTCTCCTCACTGGAATGCTCCACATCAATTGGGAAAGGCCTGGGCCAACAGTTTGAGATCAGTCCAGTGCTAAGAAGGTCGACAAAGGTCATTCACTGAGAGCGCGATTTTAACTTGATCCCAGAAGGTGATTCCAACCTACCCGGCAACTTGTTAAACCCTACAGACAAGGACAAGCCTCGGCTGAGTGTTCCACACGAGCTTGCATCAAACTAAAGCATTCTTTAACAAGTGATGAACGGGGGAGAGCGCGAACGCAGTCCCCCACTACCAGAAATTATGCAGTCGAGATTCCCACATTTGGGGAATTCGCAAAGGTCAGCATGACCTAGAGTGCAATGGCCGGGCCTCGCCTTGGGTGAACCACCTTCCTGATCATGGTGTCTCCCCTGCCAGGTAAGTATGAATTGTAGAGCTCATAGACTTGATGGCCTGGAAATAATCCCTTGTTCTTACTCATGGTGGGGAGTAATGAGCCACACAGGGTAAGGAACAAGGCAGAGTAAGGAGCCACACAGAGTAAGAACCCAGACCTAGTAAGGAGAGCAACACTATGAAAGGAACCAGACAGATTAAGGAACCATATAGGGTAAGGAACAAGGCAGAGTAAGGAGCCACACTATGAAAGGAACCAGACAGAGTAAGGAACCATATAGGGTAAGGAACAAGGCAGAGTAAGGAGCAACACTATGAAAGGAACCAGACAGAGTAAGGAACCATACAGGGTAAGGAGCCATACAGAGAAGGGAACCAGGAAGGGTAAGGAACGAAATACCCCCATCCTTCTCCTCACTTGAACACTCCACATCAATTGGGAAAGGCCTTGGCCAACCGCTTGAGGGGTTTGTACACTTAATTTCCATACAACTTTTAGGTTTTTGCACTGTTCCCAGAGATAATGCAATACCGGGTCAATGCGCAGAGAGGGTGGAGCAAGCCCCTGGCCCTTCTCCCATGTCCAAAAATCAATTTAATATATGGTCTCCATATAGGAGACGTATCAGATATTAAACTGATAAGAACAGATACTACACTTGATCTTAGCCAAAAGGCCGAGAAGCGATGGCAACCATGTGCATGACCTTTTAGAGGGGCTCGAAAGGTCAACGAGAGCCACTTACGGGGCCACAAAGGGTAAAGAACCAGAAAAGGTAGGGAGCCACATAGGGTAAGGAACCACACAGGGTAAGGAACCACACAGGGTAAGGAGCCACACAAAGAAAGGAACCTGACAAAGTAAGGAGCCACACAGAGTAAGTAACCAGACAGAGTAAGGAACAACACAGAGTAAGGAACCAGACAGAGTAAGGAGCAACATAGAGTAAGGAGCAACACAGGGTAAGGAACAACACAGAGTAAGGAGCCACACAGAGTAAGGAGCCACACAGAGTAAGGGACAAGACAGAGTAAGGAGCAACACAGAGTAAGGAGCCACACAGGGTAAGGAACAACACAGAGTAAGGAGCCAAACAGGTTAAGGAACCAGACAGGGTAAGGAGCCATACAGAGAAAGGAACCAGGCAGGGTAAGGAACCAGATTTCCTTCTCCTCACTGGAATGCTCCACATCAATTGGGAAAGGCCTGGGCCAACAGTTTGAGATCAGTCCAGTGCTAAGAAGGTCGACAAAGGTCATTCACTGAGAGCGCGATTTTAACTTGATCCCAGAAGGTGATTCCAACCTACCCGGCAACTTGTTAAACCCTACAGACAAGGACAAGCCTCGGCTGAGTGTTCCACACGAGCTTGCATCAAACTAAAGCATTCTTTAACAAGTGATGAACGGGGGAGAGCGCGAACGCAGTCCCCCACTACCAGAAATTATGCAGTCGAGATTCCCACATTTGGGGAATTCGCAAAGGTCAGCATGACCTAGAGTGCAATGGCCGGGCCTCGCCTTGGGTGAACCACCTTCCTGATCATGGTGTCTCCCCTGCCAGGTAAGTATGAATTGTAGAGCTCATAGACTTGATGGCCTGGAAATAATCCCTTGTTCTTACTCATGGTGGGGAGTAATGAGCCACACAGGGTAAGGAACAAGGCAGAGTAAGGAGCCACACAGAGTAAGAACCCAGACCTAGTAAGGAGAGCAACACTATGAAAGGAACCAGACAGATTAAGGAACCATATAGGGTAAGGAACAAGGCAGAGTAAGGAGCCACACTATGAAAGGAACCAGACAGAGTAAGGAACCATATAGGGTAAGGAACAAGGCAGAGTAAGGAGCAACACTATGAAAGGAACCAGACAGAGTAAGGAACCATACAGGGTAAGGAGCCATACAGAGAAGGGAACCAGGAAGGGTAAGGAACGAAATACCCCCATCCTTCTCCTCACTTGAACACTCCACATCAATTGGGAAAGGCCTTGGCCAACAGTTTGAGATCAGTCCAGTGCTAAGAAGGTCGA
Organism: Callionymus lyra; assembly: GCF_982586985.1. Taxonomy (NCBI): domain Eukaryota; kingdom Metazoa; phylum Chordata; class Actinopteri; order Syngnathiformes; family Callionymidae; genus Callionymus; species Callionymus lyra. The sequence continues at coordinate 3,389,768 of NC_141825.1, read as the reverse complement.
CAAAGGTCATTCACTGAGAGCGCGATTTTAACTTGATCCCAGAAGGTGATTCCAACCTACCCGGCAACTTGTTAAACCCTACAGACAAGGACAAGCCTCGGCTGAGTGTTCCACACGAGCTTGCATCAAACTAAAGCATTCTTTAACAAGTGATGAACGGGGGAGAGCGCGAACGCAGTCCCCCACTACCAGAAATTATGCAGTCGAGATTCCCACATTTGGGGAATTCGCAAAGGTCAGCATGACCTAGAGTGCAATGGCCGGGCCTCGCCTTGGGTGAACCACCTTCCTGATCATGGTGTCTCCCCTGCCAGGTAAGTATGAATTGTAGAGCTCATAGACTTGATGGCCTGGAAATAATCCCTTGTTCTTACTCATGGTGGGGAGTAATGAGCCACACAGGGTAAGGAACAAGGCAGAGTAAGGAGCCACACAGAGTAAGAACCCAGACCTAGTAAAGAGAGCAACACTATGAAAGGAACCAGACAGATTAAGGAACCATATAGGGTAAGGAACAAGGCAGAGTAAGGAGCCACACTATGAAAGGAACCAGACAGAGTAAGGAACCATATAGGGTAAGGAACAAGGCAGAGTAAGGAGCAACACTATGAAAGGAACCAGACAGAGTAAGGAACCATACAGGGTAAGGAGCCATACAGAGAAGGGAACCAGGAAGGGTAAGGAACGAAATACCCCCATCCTTCTCCTCACTTGAACACTCCACATCAATTGGGAAAGGCCTTGGCCAACCGCTTGAGGGGTTTGTACACTTAATTTCCATACAACTTTTAGGTTTTTGCACTGTTCCCAGAGATAATGCAATACCGGGTCAATGCGCAGAGAGGGTGGAGCAAGCCCCTGGCCCTTCTCCCATGTCCAAAAATCAATTTAATATATGGTCTCCATATAGGAGACGTATCAGATATTAAACTGATAAGAACAGATACTACACTTGATCTTAGCCAAAAGGCCGAGAAGCGATGGCAACCATGTGCATGACCTTTTAGAGGGGCTCGAAAGGTCAACGAGAGCCACTTACGGGGCCACAAAGGGTAAAGAACCAGAAAAGGTAGGGAGCCACATAGGGTAAGGAACCACACAGGGAAAGGAACCACACAGGGTAAGGAGCCACACAAAGAAAGGAACCTGACAAAGTAAGGAGCCACACAGAGTAAGTAACCAGACAGAGTAAGGAACAACACAGAGTAAGGAACCAGACAGAGTAAGGAGCAACACAGAGTAAGGAGCAACACAGGGTAAGGAACAACACAGAGTAAGGAGCCACACAGAGTAAGGAGCCACACAGAGTAAGGGACAAGACAGAGTAAGGAGCAACACAGAGTAAGGAGCCACACAGGGTAAGGAACAACACAGAGTAAGGAGCCAAACAGGGTAAGGAGCCATACAGAGAAAGGAACCAGGCAGGGTAAGGAACCAGATCTCCTTCTCCTCACTGGAATGCTCCACATCAATTGGGAAAGGCCTGGGCCAACAGTTTGAGATCAGTCCAGTGCTAAGAAGGTCGACAAAGGTCATTCACTGAGAGCGCGATTTTAACTTGATCCCAGAAGGTGATTCCAACCTACCCGGCAACTTGTTAAACCCTACAGACAAGGACAAGCCTCGGCTGAGTGTTCCACACGAGCTTGCATCAAACTAAAGCATTCTTTAACAAGTGATGAACGGGGGAGAGCGCGAACGCAGTCCCCCACTACCAGAAATTATGCAGTCGAGATTCCCACATTTGGGGAATTCGCAAAGGTCAGCATGACCTAGAGTGCAATGGCCGGGCCTCGCCTTGGGTGAACCACCTTCCTGATCATGGTGTCTCCCCTGCCAGGTAAGTATGAATTGTAGAGCTCATAGACTTGATGGCCTGGAAATAATCCCTTGTTCTTACTCATGGTGGGGAGTAATGAGCCACACAGGGTAAGGAACAAGGCAGAGTAAGGAGCCACACAGAGTAAGAACCCAGACCTAGTAAGGAGAGCAACACTATGAAAGGAACCAGACAGATTAAGGAACCATATAGGGTAAGGAACAAGGCAGAGTAAGGAGCCACACTATGAAAGGAACCAGACAGAGTAAGGAACCATATAGGGTAAGGAACAAGGCAGAGTAAGGAGCAACACTATGAAAGGAACCAGACAGAGTAAGGAACCATACAGGGTAAGGAGCCATACAGAGAAGGGAACCAGGAAGGGTAAGGAACGAAATACCCCCATCCTTCTCCTCACTTGAACACTCCACATCAATTGGGAAAGGCCTTGGCCAACCGCTTGAGGGGTTTGTACACTTAATTTCCATACAACTTTTAGGTTTTTGCACTGTTCCCAGAGATAATGCAATACCGGGTCAATGCGCAGAGAGGGTGGAGCAAGCCCCTGGCCCTTCTCCCATGTCCAAAAATCAATTTAATATATGGTCTCCATATAGGAGACGTATCAGATATTAAACTGATAAGAACAGATACTACACTTGATCTTAGCCAAAAGGCCGAGAAGCGATGGCAACCATGTGCATGACCTTTTAGAGGGGCTCGAAAGGTCAACGAGAGCCACTTACGGGGCCACAAAGGGTAAAGAACCAGAAAAGGTAGGGAGCCACATAGGGTAAGGAACCACACAGGGTAAGGAACCACACAGGGTAAGGAGCCACACAAAGAAAGGAACCTGACAAAGTAAGGAGCCACACAGAGTAAGTAACCAGACAGAGTAAGGAACAACACAGAGTAAGGAACCAGACAGAGTAAGGAGCAACATAGAGTAAGGAGCAACACAGGGTAAGGAACAACACAGAGTAAGGAGCCAAACAGAGTAAGGAGCCACACAGAGTAAGGGACAAGACAGAGTAAGGAGCAACACAGAGTATGGAGCCACACAGGGTAAGGAACAACACAGAGTAAGGAGCCAAACAGGTTAAGGAACCAGACAGGGTAAGGAGCCATACAGAGAAAGGAACCAGGCAGGGTAAGGAACCAGATTTCCAGATTTTGAGATCAGTCCAGTGCTAAGAAGGTCGACAAAGGTCATTCACTGAGAGCGCGATTTTAACTTGATCCCAGAAGGTGATTCCAACCTACCCGGCAACTTGTTAAACCCTACAGACAAGGACAAGCCTCGGCTGAGTGTTCCACACGAGCTTGCATCAAACTAAAGCATTCTTTAACAAGTGATGAACGGGGGAGAGCGCGAACGCAGTCCCCCACTACCAGAAATTATGCAGTCGAGATTCCCACATTTGGGGAATTCGCAAAGGTCAGCATGACCTAGAGTGCAATGGCCGGGCCTCGCCTTGGGTGAACCACCTTCCTGATCATGGTGTCTCCCCTGCCAGGTAAGTATGAATTGTAGAGCTCATAGACTTGATGGCCTGGAAATAATCCCTTGTTCTTACTCATGGTGGGGAGTAATGAGCCACACAGGGTAAGGAACAAGGCAGAGTAAGGAGCCACACAGAGTAAGAACCCAGACCTAGTAAGGAGAGCAACACTATGAAAGGAACCAGACAGATTAAGGAACCATATAGGGTAAGGAACAAGGCAGAGTAAGGAGCCACACTATGAAAGGAACCAGACAGAGTAAGGAACCATATAGGGTAAGGAACAAGGCAGAGTAAGGAGCAACACTATGAAAGGAACCAGACAGAGTAAGGAACCATACAGGGTAAGGAGCCATACAGAGAAGGGAACCAGGAAGGGTAAGGAACGAAATACCCCCATCCTTCTCCTCACTTGAACACTCCACATCAATTGGGAAAGGCCTTGGCCAACCGCTTGAGGGGTTTGTACACTTAATTTCCATACAACTTTTAGGTTTTTGCACTGTTCCCAGAGATAATGCAATACCGGGTCAATGCGCAGAGAGGGTGGAGCAAGCCCCTGGCCCTTCTCCCATGTCCAAAAATCAATTTAATATATGGTCTCCATATAGGAGACGTATCAGATATTAAACTGATAAGAACAGATACTACACTTGATCTTAGCCAAAAGGCCGAGAAGCGATGGCAACCATGTGCATGACCTTTTAGAGGGGCTCGAAAGGTCAACGAGAGCCACTTACGGGGCCACAAAGGGTAAAGAACCAGAAAAGGTAGGGAGCCACATAGGGTAAGGAACCACACAGGGAAAGGAACCACACAGGGTAAGGAGCCACACAAAGAAAGGAACCTGACAAAGTAAGGAGCCACACAGAGTAAGTAACCAGACAGAGTAAGGAACAACACAGAGTAAGGAACCAGACAGAGTAAGGAGCAACACAGAGTAAGGAGCAACACAGGGTAAGGAACAACACAGAGTAAGGAGCCACACAGAGTAAGGAGCCACACAGAGTAAGGGACAAGACAGAGTAAGGAGCAACACAGAGTAAGGAGCCACACAGGGTAAGGAACAACACAGAGTAAGGAGCCAAACAGGGTAAGGAGCCATACAGAGAAAGGAACCAGGCAGGGTAAGGAACCAGATCTCCTTCTCCTCACTGGAATGCTCCACATCAATTGGGAAAGGCCTGGGCCAACAGTTTGAGATCAGTCCAGTGCTAAGAAGGTCGACAAAGGTCATTCACTGAGAGCGCGATTTTAACTTGATCCCAGAAGGTGATTCCAACCTACCCGGCAACTTGTTAAACCCTACAGACAAGGACAAGCCTCGGCTGAGTGTTCCACACGAGCTTGCATCAAACTAAAGCATTCTTTAACAAGTGATGAACGGGGGAGAGCGCGAACGCAGTCCCCCACTACCAGAAATTATGCAGTCGAGATTCCCACATTTGGGGAATTCGCAAAGGTCAGCATGACCTAGAGTGCAATGGCCGGGCCTCGCCTTGGGTGAACCACCTTCCTGATCATGGTGTCTCCCCTGCCAGGTAAGTATGAATTGTAGAGCTCATAGACTTGATGGCCTGGAAATAATCCCTTGTTCTTACTCATGGTGGGGAGTAATGAGCCACACAGGGTAAGGAACAAGGCAGAGTAAGGAGCCACACAGAGTAAGAACCCAGACCTAGTAAGGAGAGCAACACTATGAAAGGAACCAGACAGATTAAGGAACCATATAGGGTAAGGAACAAGGCAGAGTAAGGAGCCACACTATGAAAGGAACCAGACAGAGTAAGGAACCATATAGGGTAAGGAACAAGGCAGAGTAAGGAGCAACACTATGAAAGGAACCAGACAGAGTAAGGAACCATACAGGGTAAGGAGCCATACAGAGAAGGGAACCAGGAAGGGTAAGGAACGAAATACCCCCATCCTTCTCCTCACTTGAACACTCCACATCAATTGGGAAAGGCCTTGGCCAACCGCTTGAGGGGTTTGTACACTTAATTTCCATACAACTTTTAGGTTTTTGCACTGTTCCCAGAGATAATGCAATACCGGGTCAATGCGCAGAGAGGGTGGAGCAAGCCCCTGGCCCTTCTCCCATGTCCAAAAATCAATTTAATATATGGTCTCCATATAGGAGACGTATCAGATATTAAACTGATAAGAACAGATACTACACTTGATCTTAGCCAAAAGGCCGAGAAGCGATGGCAACCATGTGCATGACCTTTTAGAGGGGCTCGAAAGGTCAACGAGAGCCACTTACGGGGCCACAAAGGGTAAAGAACCAGAAAAGGTAGGGAGCCACATAGGGTAAGGAACCACACAGGGTAAGGAACCACACAGGGTAAGGAGCCACACAAAGAAAGGAACCTGACAAAGTAAGGAGCCACACAGAGTAAGTAACCAGACAGAGTAAGGAACAACACAGAGTAAGGAACCAGACAGAGTAAGGAGCAACATAGAGTAAGGAGCAACACAGGGTAAGGAACAACACAGAGTAAGGAGCCAAACAGAGTAAGGAGCCACACAGAGTAAGGGACAAGACAGAGTAAGGAGCAACACAGAGTATGGAGCCACACAGGGTAAGGAACAACACAGAGTAAGGAGCCAAACAGGTTAAGGAACCAGACAGGGTAAGGAGCCATACAGAGAAAGGAACCAGGCAGGGTAAGGAACCAGATTTCCAGATTTTGAGATCAGTCCAGTGCTAAGAAGGTCGACAAAGGTCATTCACTGAGAGCGCGATTTTAACTTGATCCCAGAAGGTGATTCCAACCTACCCGGCAACTTGTTAAACCCTACAGACAAGGACAAGCCTCGGCTGAGTGTTCCACACGAGCTTGCATCAAACTAAAGCATACTTTAACAAGTGATGAACGGGGGAGAGCGCGAACGCAGTCCCCCACTACCAGAAATTATGCAGTCGAGATTCCCACATTTGGGGAATTCGCAAAGGTCAGCATGACCTAGAGTGCAATGGCCGGGCCTCGCCTTGGGTGAACCACCTTCCTGATCATGGTGTCTCCCCTGCCAGGTAAGTATGAATTGTAGAGCTCATAGACTTGATGGCCTGGAAATAATCCCTTGTTCTTACTCATGGTGGGGAGTAATGAGCCACACAGGGTAAGGAACAAGGCAGAGTAAGGAGCCACACAGAGTAAGAACCCAGACCTAGTAAGGAGAGCAACACTATGAAAGGAACCAGACAGATTAAGGAACCATATAGGGTAAGGAACAAGGCAGAGTAAGGAGCCACACTATGAAAGGAACCAGACAGAGTAAGGAACCATATAGGGTAAGGAACAAGGCAGAGTAAGGAGCAACACTATGAAAGGAACCAGACAGAGTAAGGAACCATACAGGGTAAGGAGCCATACAGAGAAGGGAACCAGGAAGGGTAAGGAACGAAATACCCCCATCCTTCTCCTCACTTGAACACTCCACATCAATTGGGAAAGGCCTTGGCCAACCGCTTGAGGGGTTTGTACACTTAATTTCCATACAACTTTTAGGTTTTTGCACTGTTCCCAGAGATAATGCAATACCGGGTCAATGCGCAGAGAGGGTGGAGCAAGCCCCTGGCCCTTCTCCCATGTCCAAAAATCAATTTAATATATGGTCTCCATATAGGAGACGTATCAGATATTAAACTGATAAGAACAGATACTACACTTGATCTTAGCCAAAAGGCCGAGAAGCGATGGCAACCATGTGCATGACCTTTTAGAGGGGCTCGAAAGGTTAACGAGAGCCACTTACGGGGCCACAAAGGGTAAAGAACCAGAAAAGGTAGGGAGCCACATAGGGTAAGGAACCACACAGGGTAAGGAACCACACAGGGTAAGGAGCCACACAAAGAAAGGAACCTGACAAAGTAAGGAGCCACACAGAGTAAGTAACCAGACAGAGTAAGGAACAACACAGAGTAAGGAACCAGACAGAGTAAGGAGCAACATAGAGTAAGGAGCAACACAGGGTAAGGAACAACACAGAGTAAGGAGCCACACAGAGTAAGGAGCCACACAGAGTAAGGGACAAGACAGAGTAAGGAGCAACACAGAGTAAGGAGCCACACAGGGTAAGGAACAACACAGAGTAAGGAGCCAAACAGGGTAAGGAGCCATACAGAGAAAGGAACCAGGCAGGGTAAGGAACCAGATCTCCTTCTCCTCACTGGAATGCTCCACATCAATTGGGAAAGGCCTGGGCCAACAGTTTGAGATCAGTCCAGTGCTAAGAAGGTCGACAAAGGTCATTCACTGAGAGCGCGATTTTAACTTGATCCCAGAAGGTGATTCCAACCTACCCGGCAACTTGTTAAACCCTACAGACAAGGACAAGCCTCGGCTGAGTGTTCCACACGAGCTTGCATCAAACTAAAGCATTCTTTAACAAGTGATGAACGGGGGAGAGCGCGAACGCAGTCCCCCACTACCAGAAATTATGCAGTCGAGATTCCCACATTTGGGGAATTCGCAAAGGTCAGCATGACCTAGAGTGCAATGGCCGGGCCTCGCCTTGGGTGAACCACCTTCCTGATCATGGTGTCTCCCCTGCCAGGTAAGTATGAATTGTAGAGCTCATAGACTTGATGGCCTGGAAATAATCCCTTGTTCTTACTCATGGTGGGGAGTAATGAGCCACACAGGGTAAGGAACAAGGCAGAGTAAGGAGCCACACAGAGTAAGAACCCAGACCTAGTAAGGAGAGCAACACTATGAAAGGAACCAGACAGATTAAGGAACCATATAGGGTAAGGAACAAGGCAGAGTAAGGAGCCACACTATGAAAGGAACCAGACAGAGTAAGGAACCATATAGGGTAAGGAACAAGGCAGAGTAAGGAGCAACACTATGAAAGGAACCAGACAGAGTAAGGAACCATACAGGGTAAGGAGCCATACAGAGAAGGGAACCAGGAAGGGTAAGGAACGAAATACCCCCATCCTTCTCCTCACTTGAACACTCCACATCAATTGGGAAAGGCCTTGGCCAACCGCTTGAGGGGTTTGTACACTTAATTTCCATACAACTTTTAGGTTTTTGCACTGTTCCCAGAGATAATGCAATACCGGGTCAATGCGCAGAGAGGGTGGAGCAAGCCCCTGGCCCTTCTCCCATGTCCAAAAATCAATTTAATATATGGTCTCCATATAGGAGACGTATCAGATATTAAACTGATAAGAACAGATACTACACTTGATCTTAGCCAAAAGGCCGAGAAGCGATGGCAACCATGTGCATGACCTTTTAGAGGGGCTCGAAAGGTCAACGAGAGCCACTTACGGGGCCACAAAGGGTAAAGAACCAGAAAAGGTAGGGAGCCACATAGGGTAAGGAACCACACAGGGTAAGGAACCACACAGGGTAAGGAGCCACACAAAGAAAGGAACCTGACAAAGTAAGGAGCCACACAGAGTAAGTAACCAGACAGAGTAAGGAACAACACAGAGTAAGGAACCAGACAGAGTAAGGAGCAACATAGAGTAAGGAGCAACACAGGGTAAGGAACAACACAGAGTAAGGAGCCACACAGAGTAAGGAGCCACACAGAGTAAGGGACAAGACAGAGTAAGGAGCAACACAGAGTATGGAGCCACACAGGGTAAGGAACAACACAGAGTAAGGAGCCAAACAGGTTAAGGAACCAGACAGGGTAAGGAGCCATACAGAGAAAGGAACCAGGCAGGGTAAGGAACCAGATTTCCAGATTTTGAGATCAGTCCAGTGCTAAGAAGGTCGACAAAGGTCATTCACTGAGAGCGCGATTTTAACTTGATCCCAGAAGGTGATTCCAACCTACCCGGCAACTTGTTAAACCCTACAGACAAGGACAAGCCTCGGCTGAGTGTTCCACACGAGCTTGCATCAAACTAAAGCATTCTTTAACAAGTGATGAACGGGGGAGAGCGCGAACGCAGTCCCCCACTACCAGAAATTATGCAGTCGAGATTCCCACATTTGGGGAATTCGCAAAGGTCAGCATGACCTAGAGTGCAATGGCCGGGCCTCGCCTTGGGTGAACCACCTTCCTGATCATGGTGTCTCCCCTGCCAGGTAAGTATGAATTGTAGAGCTCATAGACTTGATGGCCTGGAAATAATCCCTTGTTCTTACTCATGGTGGGGAGTAATGAGCCACACAGGGTAAGGAACAAGGCAGAGTAAGGAGCCACACAGAGTAAGAACCCAGACCTAGTAAGGAGAGCAACACTATGAAAGGAACCAGACAGATTAAGGAACCATATAGGGTAAGGAACAAGGCAGAGTAAGGAGCCACACTATGAAAGGAACCAGACAGAGTAAGGAACCATATAGGGTAAGGAACAAGGCAGAGTAAGGAGCAACACTATGAAAGGAACCAGACAGAGTAAGGAACCATACAGGGTAAGGAGCCATACAGAGAAGGGAACCAGGAAGGGTAAGGAACGAAATACCCCCATCCTTCTCCTCACTTGAACACTCCACATCAATTGGGAAAGGCCTTGGCCAACCGCTTGAGGGGTTTGTACACTTAATTTCCATACAACTTTTAGGTTTTTGCACTGTTCCCAGAGATAATGCAATACCGGGTCAATGCGCAGAGAGGGTGGAGCAAGCCCCTGGCCCTTCTCCCATGTCCAAAAATCAATTTAATATATGGTCTCCATATAGGAGACGTATCAGATATTAAACTGATAAGAACAGATACTACACTTGATCTTAGCCAAAAGGCCGAGAAGCGATGGCAACCATGTGCATGACCTTTTAGAGGGGCTCGAAAGGTCAACGAGAGCCACTTACGGGGCCACAAAGGGTAAAGAACCAGAAAAGGTAGGGAGCCACATAGGGTAAGGAACCACACAGGGTAAGGAACCACACAGGGTAAGGAGCCACACAAAGAAAGGAACCTGACAAAGTAAGGAGCCACACAGAGTAAGTAACCAGACAGAGTAAGGAACAACACAGAGTAAGGAACCAGACAGAGTAAGGAGCAACATAGAGTAAGGAGCAACACAGGGTAAGGAACAACACAGAGTAAGGAGCCAAACAGAGTAAGGAGCCACACAGAGTAAGGGACAAGACAGAGTAAGGAGCAACACAGAGTAAGGAGCCACACAGGGTAAGGAACAACACAGAGTAAGGAGCCAAACAGGTTAAGGAACCAGACAGGGTAAGGAGCCATACAGAGAAAGGAACCAGGCAGGGTAAGGAACCAGATTTCCAGATTTTGAGATCAGTCCAGTGCTAAGAAGGTCGACAAAGGTCATTCACTGAGAGCGCGATTTTAACTTGATCCCAGAAGGTGATTCCAACCTACCCGGCAACTTGTTAAACCCTACAGACAAGGACAAGCCTCGGCTGAGTGTTCCACACGAGCTTGCATCAAACTAAAGCATTCTTTAACAAGTGATGAACGGGGGAGAGCGCGAACGCAGTCCCCCACTACCAGAAATTATGCAGTCGAGATTCCCACATTTGGGGAATTCGCAAAGGTCAGCATGACCTAGAGTGCAATGGCCGGGCCTCGCCTTGGGTGAACCACCTTCCTGATCATGGTGTCTCCCCTGCCAGGTAAGTATGAATTGTAGAGCTCATAGACTTGATGGCCTGGAAATAATCCCTTGTTCTTACTCATGGTGGGGAGTAATGAGCCACACAGGGTAAGGAACAAGGCAGAGTAAGGAGCCACACAGAGTAAGAACCCAGACCTAGTAAGGAGAGCAACACTATGAAAGGAACCAGACAGATTAAGGAACCATATAGGGTAAGGAACAAGGCAGAGTAAGGAGCCACACTATGAAAGGAACCAGACAGAGTAAGGAACCATATAGGGTAAGGAACAAGGCAGAGTAAGGAGCAACACTATGAAAGGAACCAGACAGAGTAAGGAACCATACAGGGTAAGGAGCCATACAGAGAAGGGAACCAGGAAGGGTAAGGAACGAAATACCCCCATCCTTCTCCTCACTTGAACACTCCACATCAATTGGGAAAGGCCTTGGCCAACCGCTTGAGGGGTTTGTACACTTAATTTCCATACAACTTTTAGGTTTTTGCACTGTTCCCAGAGATAATGCAATACCGGGTCAATGCGCAGAGAGGGTGGAGCAAGCCCCTGGCCCTTCTCCCATGTCCAAAAATCAATTTAATATATGGTCTCCATATAGGAGACGTATCAGATATTAAACTGATAAGAACAGATACTACACTTGATCTTAGCCAAAAGGCCGAGAAGCGATGGCAACCATGTGCATGACCTTTTAGAGGGGCTCGAAAGGTTAACGAGAGCCACTTACGGGGCCACAAAGGGTAAAGAACCAGAAAAGGTAGGGAGCCACATAGGGTAAGGAACCACACAGGGTAAGGAACCACACAGGGTAAGGAGCCACACAAAGAAAGGAACCTGACAAAGTAAGGAGCCACACAGAGTAAGTAACCAGACAGAGTAAGGAACAACACAGAGTAAGGAACCAGACAGAGTAAGGAGCAACATAGAGTAAGGAGCAACACAGGGTAAGGAACAACACAGAGTAAGGAGCCACACAGAGTAAGGAGCCACACAGAGTAAGGGACAAGACAGAGTAAGGAGCAACACAGAGTAAGGAGCCACACAGGGTAAGGAACAACACAGAGTAAGGAGCCAAACAGGGTAAGGAGCCATACAGAGAAAGGAACCAGGCAGGGTAAGGAACCAGATCTCCTTCTCCTCACTGGAATGCTCCACATCAATTGGGAAAGGCCTGGGCCAACAGTTTGAGATCAGTCCAGTGCTAAGAAGGTCGACAAAGGTCATTCACTGAGAGCGCGATTTTAACTTGATCCCAGAAGGTGATTCCAACCTACCCGGCAACTTGTTAAACCCTACAGACAAGGACAAGCCTCGGCTGAGTGTTCCACACGAGCTTGCATCAAACTAAAGCATTCTTTAACAAGTGATGAACGGGGGAGAGCGCGAACGCAGTCCCCCACTACCAGAAATTATGCAGTCGAGATTCCCACATTTGGGGAATTCGCAAAGGTCAGCATGACCTAGAGTGCAATGGCCGGGCCTCGCCTTGGGTGAACCACCTTCCTGATCATGGTGTCTCCCCTGCCAGGTAAGTATGAATTGTAGAGCTCATAGACTTGATGGCCTGGAAATAATCCCTTGTTCTTACTCATGGTGGGGAGTAATGAGCCACACAGGGTAAGGAACAAGGCAGAGTAAGGAGCCACACAGAGTAAGAACCCAGACCTAGTAAGGAGAGCAACACTATGAAAGGAACCAGACAGATTAAGGAACCATATAGGGTAAGGAACAAGGCAGAGTAAGGAGCCACACTATGAAAGGAACCAGACAGAGTAAGGAACCATATAGGGTAAGGAACAAGGCAGAGTAAGGAGCAACACTATGAAAGGAACCAGACAGAGTAAGGAACCATACAGGGTAAGGAGCCATACAGAGAAGGGAACCAGGAAGGGTAAGGAACGAAATACCCCCATCCTTCTCCTCACTTGAACACTCCACATCAATTGGGAAAGGCCTTGGCCAACCGCTTGAGGGGTTTGTACACTTAATTTCCATACAACTTTTAGGTTTTTGCACTGTTCCCAGAGATAATGCAATACCGGGTCAATGCGCAGAGAGGGTGGAGCAAGCCCCTGGCCCTTCTCCCATGTCCAAAAATCAATTTAATATATGGTCTCCATATAGGAGACGTATCAGATATTAAACTGATAAGAACAGATACTACACTTGATCTTAGCCAAAAGGCCGAGAAGCGATGGCAACCATGTGCATGACCTTTTAGAGGGGCTCGAAAGGTCAACGAGAGCCACTTACGGGGCCACAAAGGGTAAAGAACCAGAAAAGGTAGGGAGCCACATAGGGTAAGGAACCACACAGGGTAAGGAACCACACAGGGTAAGGAGCCACACAAAGAAAGGAACCTGACAAAGTAAGGAGCCACACAGAGTAAGTAACCAGACAGAGTAAGGAACAACACAGAGTAAGGAACCAGACAGAGTAAGGAGCAACATAGAGTAAGGAGCAACACAGGGTAAGGAACAACACAGAGTAAGGAGCCACACAGAGTAAGGAGCCACACAGAGTAAGGGACAAGACAGAGTAAGGAGCAACACAGAGTATGGAGCCACACAGGGTAAGGAACAACACAGAGTAAGGAGCCAAACAGGTTAAGGAACCAGACAGGGTAAGGAGCCATACAGAGAAAGGAACCAGGCAGGGTAAGGAACCAGATTTCCAGATTTTGAGATCAGTCCAGTGCTAAGAAGGTCGACAAAGGTCATTCACTGAGAGCGCGATTTTAACTTGATCCCAGAAGGTGATTCCAACCTACCCGGCAACTTGTTAAACCCTACAGACAAGGACAAGCCTCGGCTGAGTGTTCCACACGAGCTTGCATCAAACTAAAGCATTCTTTAACAAGTGATGAACGGGGGAGAGCGCGAACGCAGTCCCCCACTACCAGAAATTATGCAGTCGAGATTCCCACATTTGGGGAATTCGCAAAGGTCAGCATGACCTAGAGTGCAATGGCCGGGCCTCGCCTTGGGTGAACCACCTTCCTGATCATGGTGTCTCCCCTGCCAGGTAAGTATGAATTGTAGAGCTCATAGACTTGATGGCCTGGAAATAATCCCTTGTTCTTACTCATGGTGGGGAGTAATGAGCCACACAGGGTAAGGAACAAGGCAGAGTAAGGAGCCACACAGAGTAAGAACCCAGACCTAGTAAGGAGAGCAACACTATGAAAGGAGCCAGACAGATTAAGGAACCATATAGGGTAAGGAACAAGGCAGAGTAAGGAGCCACACTATGAAAGGAACCAGACAGAGTAAGGAACCATATAGGGTAAGGAACAAGGCAGAGTAAGGAGCAACACTATGAAAGGAACCAGACAGAGTAAGGAACCATACAGGGTAAGGAGCCATACAGAGAAGGGAACCAGGAAGGGTAAGGAACGAAATACCCCCATCCTTCTCCTCACTTGAACACTCCACATCAATTGGGAAAGGCCTTGGCCAACCGCTTGAGGGGTTTGTACACTTAATTTCCATACAACTTTTAGGTTTTTGCACTGTTCCCAGAGATAATGCAATACCGGGTCAATGCGCAGAGAGGGTGGAGCAAGCCCCTGGCCCTTCTCCCATGTCCAAAAATCAATTTAATATATGGTCTCCATATAGGAGACGTATCAGATATTAAACTGATAAGAACAGATACTACACTTGATCTTAGCCAAAAGGCCGAGAAGCGATGGCAACCATGTGCATGACCTTTTAGAGGGGCTCGAAAGGTTAACGAGAGCCACTTACGGGGCCACAAAGGGTAAAGAACCAGAAAAGGTAGGGAGCCACATAGGGTAAGGAACCACACAGGGTAAGGAACCACACAGGGTAAGGAGCCACACAAAGAAAGGAACCTGACAAAGTAAGGAGCCACACAGAGTAAGTAACCAGACAGAGTAAGGAACAACACAGAGTAAGGAACCAGACAGAGTAAGGAGCAACATAGAGTAAGGAGCAACACAGGGTAAGGAACAACACAGAGTAAGGAGCCACACAGAGTAAGGAGCCACACAGAGTAAGGGACAAGACAGAGTAAGGAGCAACACAGAGTAAGGAGCCACACAGGGTAAGGAACAACACAGAGTAAGGAGCCAAACAGGGTAAGGAGCCATACAGAGAAAGGAACCAGGCAGGGTAAGGAACCAGATCTCCTTCTCCTCACTGGAATGCTCCACATCAATTGGGAAAGGCCTGGGCCAACAGTTTGAGATCAGTCCAGTGCTAAGAAGGTCGACAAAGGTCATTCACTGAGAGCGCGATTTTAACTTGATCCCAGAAGGTGATTCCAACCTACCCGGCAACTTGTTAAACCCTACAGACAAGGACAAGCCTCGGCTGAGTGTTCCACACGAGCTTGCATCAAACTAAAGCATTCTTTAACAAGTGATGAACGGGGGAGAGCGCGAACGCAGTCCCCCACTACCAGAAATTATGCAGTCGAGATTCCCACATTTGGGGAATTCGCAAAGGTCAGCATGACCTAGAGTGCAATGGCCGGGCCTCGCCTTGGGTGAACCACCTTCCTGATCATGGTGTCTCCCCTGCCAGGTAAGTATGAATTGTAGAGCTCATAGACTTGATGGCCTGGAAATAATCCCTTGTTCTTACTCATGGTGGGGAGTAATGAGCCACACAGGGTAAGGAACAAGGCAGAGTAAGGAGCCACACAGAGTAAGAACCCAGACCTAGTAAGGAGAGCAACACTATGAAAGGAACCAGACAGATTAAGGAACCATATAGGGTAAGGAACAAGGCAGAGTAAGGAGCCACACTATGAAAGGAACCAGACAGAGTAAGGAACCATATAGGGTAAGGAACAAGGCAGAGTAAGGAGCAACACTATGAAAGGAACCAGACAGAGTAAGGAACCATACAGGGTAAGGAGCCATACAGAGAAGGGAACCAGGAAGGGTAAGGAACGAAATACCCCCATCCTTCTCCTCACTTGAACACTCCACATCAATTGGGAAAGGCCTTGGCCAACCGCTTGAGGGGTTTGTACACTTAATTTCCATACAACTTTTAGGTTTTTGCACTGTTCCCAGAGATAATGCAATACCGGGTCAATGCGCAGAGAGGGTGGAGCAAGCCCCTGGCCCTTCTCCCATGTCCAAAAATCAATTTAATATATGGTCTCCATATAGGAGACGTATCAGATATTAAACTGATAAGAACAGATACTACACTTGATCTTAGCCAAAAGGCCGAGAAGCGATGGCAACCATGTGCATGACCTTTTAGAGGGGCTCGAAAGGTCAACGAGAGCCACTTACGGGGCCACAAAGGGTAAAGAACCAGAAAAGGTAGGGAGCCACATAGGGTAAGGAACCACACAGGGTAAGGAACCACACAGGGTAAGGAGCCACACAAAGAAAGGAACCTGACAAAGTAAGGAGCCACACAGAGTAAGTAACCAGACAGAGTAAGGAACAACACAGAGTAAGGAACCAGACAGAGTAAGGAGCAACATAGAGTAAGGAGCAACACAGGGTAAGGAACAACACAGAGTAAGGAGCCAAACAGAGTAAGGAGCCACACAGAGTAAGGGACAAGACAGAGTAAGGAGCAACACAGAGTATGGAGCCACACAGGGTAAGGAACAACACAGAGTAAGGAGCCAAACAGGTTAAGGAACCAGACAGGGTAAGGAGCCATACAGAGAAAGGAACCAGGCAGGGTAAGGAACCAGATTTCCAGATTTTGAGATCAGTCCAGTGCTAAGAAGGTCGACAAAGGTCATTCACTGAGAGCGCGATTTTAACTTGATCCCAGAAGGTGATTCCAACCTACCCGGCAACTTGTTAAACCCTACAGACAAGGACAAGCCTCGGCTGAGTGTTCCACACGAGCTTGCATCAAACTAAAGCATTCTTTAACAAGTGATGAACGGGGGAGAGCGCGAACGCAGTCCCCCACTACCAGAAATTATGCAGTCGAGATTCCCACATTTGGGGAATTCGCAAAGGTCAGCATGACCTAGAGTGCAATGGCCGGGCCTCGCCTTGGGTGAACCACCTTCCTGATCATGGTGTCTCCCCTGCCAGGTAAGTATGAATTGTAGAGCTCATAGACTTGATGGCCTGGAAATAATCCCTTGTTCTTACTCATGGTGGGGAGTAATGAGCCACACAGGGTAAGGAACAAGGCAGAGTAAGGAGCCACACAGAGTAAGAACCCAGACCTAGTAAGGAGAGCAACACTATGAAAGGAACCA